>NW_027186304.1:10170520-10245259 GCF_028583685.1 Petaurus breviceps papuanus | reverse complement strand
GAAGGAAGGAAGGAAGGAAGGAAGGAAGGAAGGAAGGAAGAGAAGAAAAACTGCCAGAGAGTATTCTGGGAAAATGGTGGAGTAGATCAGAAAATTCCAAGGTCTCAAGAATTTCCTCCACAAAGGAGATAAAATAGCATCTGCAGGCAAACAAAGTGGGGAGAAAAACAAATAAGAATAGGGATAGTAGGGGGGTAGCTCACTGGCACAGTGGCACCGGCCCTGGAGTCAGGAGGGCCTGAGTTCAAATCTGGCCTCAGACATTTGACACACTTACTAGTCACGTGACTTTGGGCAAGTAACTCAGCCCCCATTGCCCTGCAAAAAAAAGCAGAAACATAAACCATTAACCCACAAACAAACAAACCAAAAGAATAGGGGCACTACAGGGGTCTTCCTGGGATAATTTGAGATGATCAGAAGAAAAATCCCAGGAGCAGGTTTAGTCCCTGTGAAAAGTATATACCTCCAGGGTAGGGTTCACATTAACAAGGGGCAAGTCCTGGGGTTAGTTGCTTTGGGAGCCTGCCCCAACCAAAACCACAGGAACTCTTACCAAAAGGATAGTGAGGAGAATTGGGCATCTGTGCACAGGAAGATCAAGGGAAGCTCCGCTGACAAGAAATGTCAGATACAGATGTTCTTCAAAAAGCAGGAAGGTGAGAAGGAGCCTGCACACACCCAGAGAGTGCAGATGTAGTGGGGCAGAAAGCCCCTGACTGTGTACACTTACACAATGCTGGAGGTTTGACTTTGGTTTCAGGCCAGAGGAAAGCACTGAAGATCTGGGTCAAGAAACACCACACCCATACTCCCAGGCTAGAAGAAATTACAAAAATTAAATGCATAGGAAAAGGAAAAAGAATCCAACCACAGAAAGTTATTGTGGAATTAGAGAAGACCGAAGTTTATCTTAAGAGGAGAATATTGAAGCAAAGAAACCCTCTCCTTCCTTCAAAGAATAAGAAAAAATGGTCACCTGTCCAACAAGAATTCATAGAAGAAATTTAAAAAAAAAAACAGACTTTAAAAATGAGAGAAATGGAGAAAAAACTAAAGAAAAAATTAATTAAAAAAACAAAAAACCAAGGTGGTGATGAAAAAAGTCAACCAATTAGAAAAGTAGATACAGAATCTTGAGGAAGAAAATGACACCTTGAATATGAGAATTAGGCAAAGAGAAATCAGCAAAGTTATAAGAGATCAAAAAATAATAGCACAAAACATGAACAATTAAAAATAGAAGAGAAAGTGAAACATCTTATAAGCAAAACAATCATCTTGGATTCTTGGAGAAAAAACAGAAAATAATGTTTGAATCTAGATAACAGATCAAGAAGTGAAAACATAAGAGTAATTGTTTGAAACATATGATAAAAAAATCTTGATACAAGAATACAAAAATAATTTAACCTTGGAGAGAGAGAGAGACAGAAAGTGAAAACTTTTCAAAGTCCCTGTCACTACAGTATCCTTCTTGATAATTTTCCTCAAAGTTTCTTCTTAAACATTTCCAATAGTGAAAATTTTCTATGCTATTCTTTTCCTTTCTAGCTCATAGAAAGTTCTTCCTTGTAGGGAAGAAAGTATTGCCTCACTGTAAATCCTATCTATTAGTCCTTGCTGTGCATCCTGTATCTACACAAAACAAAGGTAATCTCTGTTCAGCAACTCTTCACTATTCCCTTAAATATTATATTCTACAAGCAAAGCATAAACAGGCATATAAACCATTATTCATGTTAAATTGTTTCCAGACCCTTCAACATATTGATTTCCCTCCTATGATTTTTTAAACTGGGGTTTTAAAGTTTTTTACTCTGTTTGTGTATGTGTGTGTGTGTGTGTGTGTGTGTGTGTGTGTGATGAACACTTGGAAATCTGGTAAGCCTTCCTCAGAATAATGCATTTATATGCATAAAATAATATACATGGGATTCTAAAAGAAACTGATTATATTGAAAATCAGTTATCAGAATACTAATCAAAAGAACAAGTTGATGGGTCACAAGTTAAGAACATTTGTTCTAAATTGTGACATTCAGAAAAAGAATAAGTAAGCCTTAACAGTCAGTAATCCACATAATTCTGGCAAAATATTTCTTTTAAATTAAATCATATATCTCTTGCAGATTATAGACAATGTCAGGTTTGACATTGTCCATCCAACTCTCTATATTATATTCCCTATCGAGACATAATTACCATCTAGGAAAATTAATTTTGTTTGGCATCTTTTGTTCTGTTTGAAAAAAAAGTCTTCTCTTTGGATGATTTTTTATGGCTACTGCAGAATTATGTCCTCTGATATACAGTAAAAAAGTTTTTCAAAGCTTCCAATTGAACAGAATGTTTATTTTGGTCATTTTTTTTCTCATCAAGGTCTGAGAAAGATGTTCTATCTGTCATATCAGAATTCTGGTGAGCTGGAAAAAGTAGGCCACTATTAAAGTATTTATTTTTATTTTTTTTGTAAAGCAGACTTCTCAAATACATGAGTTAATTTTCACTTGGAATTCTATGAACTATGATGCACAAAATGGCTGATGTGGTTATCAAATCAAGTGACATATTAGCAAAATGGTATTTCTCAGGATGAACTATTTTCAATCACCTCAACAGACAAAACCAAGGAAAAGGTACTTAAAGTGACTGAGTGATGAGAATTTGTATGGACTCATACTTTAGCTCAATTATCTATTTAACTAGTTGGGAGATTAATTAGGGCTTAGCTCGAGAAGCTATTTAGGTATCATTTAAGTCACCTAAAATAAATTTTGAAAAAAATATATAAATGTCATATATGTGATTTTATACTTAAAATGTAAAAGTCATTGTTACATTTTAGGACTGTGAACATAGAGATGCCTTTGATGAAAATATTTCATTTAGATCATATAAAATAATTTAGAGATGAAAAAGTACCCAGGTATATCATTGTACCACAGCTTGCAGAACAGTTATAAAATAAATTGTGAAACAAATGTGGTTTATCAGGTGAAGCAATAAATGTCCATGGAAATTTAGTTTAAATGAACTCATACAATTGAAATTGCATGATAGCCTTAGTCTTTCATAGTAACTACTAAGACTTCATTGGCATACAACTGAGACTAGGGAAAAAGCATCCTGGGGTTGAAGCCAAGATGATGGTGTAGAAGCAGGAAAACTCTGTATGCCCCCTCCATAACAGCTTCAAATGCCTATAAAAAGTGACTCTAAACAAACTTTAGAGCTACAGGACCCACAAACTAACAGGGAGAAACAAAACTCTAATTGAAGATAACCCAACAGGATGGCAAGAAGTGTCAATTGTAGCATGCTAGGAGCAGAGTCCAGCCCCACAAGAGTCTAGCCTCAGGGAAGCCAAAACCAGCCCTGGCTTGAGGGATTTTGGGAGAGTGGATCATCAGTGGCTTTGGCAGTTCCCACAATTATCAACCCATAGATACTAAAGACAAAGGGAGGTCAGTGGCCTTTGTGGGAACAGAGTCCAGGAGTGTGGGCTTGCATCTGCCCCCAGAAGGGAAAAGCAACTGAGGTGCAGTGGCCCATGCCACATGGCTGATTCAGAGCTCCTGGACTGCAGATTGTAGGGAGAATAAGTGACCAGTCTGAGGGGTAATCACTCTTGCTTTAATATTCTTGGATATGATTTGCTGTCTAGGGTGGAGGTACTGGGGTACATGACCAGTGAGCCAGAGCCAGTGAAGGCTTCTGACAGGAAACCAACTACTAGGTCCAGCAGCTGCAAAAATCCCAGAAATTTGGGACAGAACTCTCCTCTCTGGAAGCAGAGTTCTACTGTGGCAAAAGCCTCAAAAGTCAACTAACTGAGTTGCAACATGAGCAAACAAAGGAAGCAAAACAAGCACAGCAATCCAACTTTGGATTCCTTTTTTATGGACCAAAAGGATCAAACCATGGAATGGTAGGAAGACAATGAAGTCAGAACTCCTTCAATCAAAAGCATCCAAGAAAAATATGAACTAGTTACAGGCCAGAAAGGAGATCACAAATGATTTTGAAAGCCAAATAAAAGAAGTGGAGGAAAAATTAGGAAGAGAAATGAGAATGATGCAAGAAAATCATGAAAAGAGTGTCAACAATGTGACTGAAGAAAATAACACCTTAAAATATAGACTAATTCAAATGGAAAACAGATCCAAAAGAATGAAAAATAGAAGTCAAAGTGAAAAATCTCATTGGAAAAAATATGGACCTGGAAAATAGATCCAGGGCAGATAATTTAAAAATTATTCGTTTACCTGAGAGTCATGATCAAAAAAACAACAACAACAACAACAACTGAGAAATCATCTTTCAAGAAACTCACAAGGAAAGTTGCCCTGATGTTTCAGAACTAGATGGCAAAATAGAGGTTGAAAGAATCCACTGATCACCTCTTGAAAAATATCCCCAAAAGAAAACTCCTAGGAATATTATAGCCAGGTCTCAGAATTCCCAAATCAAGGATAAAATATTACAAGCAGCCAAGAAGAAACAATTTCAACATTGTAGAAACACAATCATGATAACACAAGATCTGGCAGCTTCTACACTGAGGGACTGAAGGGCTTGGAATATGATATTCCAGTGGTCAAAGGAGCTAGGATTAAAAGCAAGAATCACCTACCCAGTAAAATTGAGTATCATGTTTCAGGGGAAAATATGGTCATTCAGTGAAATAGAGGACTTTCAAGCATTCTTGATGAAAAAAATAATTGAATAGGAAATTTGACATTTAGATACAAGAATCATGAAAAGCAAAACAGGGAAAAGAAATCATAAGGAACTTATCAAAATCGAACTATTTACATTCCTACAGGCAAAAACAATAATTGAAATTTATGAAACTTTCCTCAGTATAAAAGTTGAAGGGGATATAAAAGTGTATATATACATACACATATATATGTATTTATGCATGTATATATGTGTGTGTGTATAGGAGAGTATATGGGTATATGAATATATATGTGAGTGTGTTTATATATGTGTATAGGTATATATAGACAGAAGGCACAGGACCAATTGAATAGGAATGGATGACACTTAAAAGGTGAAATTAAGAGGTGAGAGAGGAATATAATGAGATGAGATGGGGAGAGACAAAATGGGGTAAATTATCTCACATAAAAGAGGCAAAGGAAACCTGTTTCAATGGAAGGGGAGAACAGGAAGGTAAAAGGGAATGGGTCAACCTCATTCTCATTGAATTTGGCTTAGGGAGGGAATGACATACACAATAAATAGGGTATCTCACCCTACAGGAGAGTAGAGGGGAAAGGGATAAGATGGGGGTTGATAGAGGGGCGGGCAGATTGGAGGGGAAGGAAGTTGGAAGTACACACTTTTGAAAAAGGACAGAGTCAAAGTAGAGAATAGAACAAGTGGGAGTTTCAATAGGACAGAAGGAAATATAGTCAGTCTTCCACAGCATATCCACTATGCAATTGTTTAGCATAGCTACACATGTCCAACCTATATTGAATTGCCAATCTTCCAAGTAAGGGTGGGTGATGAGGCAGGAAGTGAAACAATCTGGAATACAAAGTTTTAAAATCAATTTTTTAAAGATATTATAATTATTACTATTTTACATGCAACTGGGGAATAAGTTATACAGGTACTGGGGTATACAGATTCATCTTGCCCTACTGGAAAATCAGAGGGGGGATTGGAGAGAATATAGGAGAGTCCAGATTGGCATAGGGAGTATACAATGGGATCACTGTTTTGGGGTGGTGGGTAGAGGAATGATGGGAAGAAAATTTGTAACTCAAAATCTTGTTGAAATGGATGATGTAATCTAAAAATAAACTTAAAATTAAAAAAAAAGAAAATGCATCCCAATTTCCATTGAGCTTGGTTAAATAAGTAACTTAGATTGATTTTTTTTTTAATAAATTCTACCAGGAAATATCTGATAGGAGCTCAGACTAGCAACACTACAAAAGGAAAGTGTGTTTGAAGAGCCTGATAGTATGTAGGTGACTAGACTATTTAAAAATAACAATAGTGCATTTTACCTTTTCTTTTATTTCCTTTTCAAAAATATCTGATAAAAAAGATCTCCAGAGATTCTGCACATAGAAAGGAATAGGATTTCGCTTCATGAATATATGTATCTTTATGGCTGTTATTTCCAAAGGACTCTATAGCACTCATTTAATTTTTTTAACCACTCTCTAAAGCTACTTACATTAAAACACATGATTATAGCAATTAAACAAGAACATTCCATATTCAAAGAGGCAAATGGGAGCTTAATCAGAATTAAATCAAGAGCACTCTCCAACTCAATGTAACCATAACACTTAACATGTCTTCTTTGTATGTGTTGAAATAAATTTGAGTTTATTATTGATTCTGTGGCAAATGGTAAAACACTATCCTTATTGGATCTATTTTATTGTTTTGAAGGACTGTTTTCTTAGGGAAAAAAAAAACATTTAATTCATCAGTATATTGTGTATTATATCATCAGTTAAGAGACAACAAGGGAGGATTCTTCACTAACAAGATAGATCCTCTCCCCCAAAATGCTTTCTTACTCTTTCATGCATCACTAGCACCTTCATCCCTCTAATATCCAAGACTTAAACATAACTTTACATAACTTGAAAATCTTTTATTCTTAGGGTCCAAAATTCAAACCTTAATCTTTCCCTAACTTTCCTCAGAGCATTAACTTAAAGTATTTTCTTTGTTTCCTATCGTCTATTTATCTGTCAATTGATTTATCTGTAATACACACACATTCTCAACAACCAAACTATATGTTTTTCAAGTGAAGGGTCAGTATTTACACAAATTATATTTTATATACATATACTTACAATACATACATACACACAAACATGACTATCCTTGTCATCAGGAAGATCTGAGATCAAAGCTTGTGTTTTACAGATATTACCTCAGCACCCATGAGCAAGTTATTTAATGTCTCAATGTCCTAGTAACTGTCTATAATTTTAATATGTAGGTCAGTTTCTGACAAGTATCAAGGGAAAGAGTTTAAACAAAAGATGGAAGATATCTACAGAAATGAAATCACAGATCCAGACCAGACCAAAATCAACAGCAGAAGAATTTATATGCCCACTGCACTATGGTGCCCAGAATACCATTCTGTACTTGATGTTCTCCGTGACTATGTCTATTTGATGCCAAGCCTATAAAAAAAGAGAAACACTCATCTGATAGCCAGAACTAATTTTAGCCTGTCCCCGAATATTTCTAAGTTTATATCACGTAGTCTGTTAACATTTATTGAACTAATTATGTTTGGAGGACTAGCTAAATGTTTCATTGTGGATTAAATGTTTGGCATAAGCCAAACTCTGTTTACACATTTTGTGGATTGAGTGGCATTTATTGTAGTTATTGGCTCACCGAAGACTTCTGTTGAATCAGAAATCCCAATGCTTTTTCATGTATTTTTCCATGAGAATTTGCTGGTTTTCTAAATTTCCAATTCTATATCTTTGTTTTCATTCCTACAGTCACAATTCTAATTCTTGCCTTTTCAATTCCTCATATACATCATTGTAGCAGCTCCCAACTAGTCAGTCTCTCTCTACTTGTGGGTCTTCTCTAAAGTCCATCCTATGCAATCTAACAAAATAAGATTGCTAAATATATAGGCATATTTATTACCTTCCCTGATTCAAAATACCTTAAATGTCTTCTGATATTTTTTATACCTTCATTCCTTGAGAGTTTCTTGGAAGATGATTTCTCAGTTGTTTTTTTTTTTTGATCATGACTCTCAGGTAAACGAATAATTTTTAAATTATCTGCCCTGGATCTATTTTCCAGGTCCATCTTTTTTCCAATGAGATTTTTCACTTTGACTTCTATTTTTCATTCTTTTGGATCTGTTTTCCATTTGAATTAGTCGATATTTTAAGGTGTTATTTTCTTCAGTCACATTGTTGACACTCTTTTCATGATTTCCTTGCATCATTCTCATTTCTTTTCCTAATTTTTCCTCCACTTCTTTTATTTGGCTTTCAAAATCATTCGTGATCTCCTTTCTGGCCTGTAACTAGTTCATATTTTCCTTGGAAGCTTTTGGTTGAAGGACTTCTGACTTCATTGTCTTCCTATATCAACTCTAACACACCTTTCCAGTCTTACCTCACATTACTCTTTTATGTACCTTATAGTCTAGCCCTGGTGTGAGCATCCTGTGACCTTCTAGATCTTTAAGATCTAGATCTTTTTTGACTGAGTGCACGTTTTACAGAACAAATCTTTTTATTAAGGAGATTTCTTCTGTGAAGCTTGGTTTCAGTCAAAGGGCCACAGTGGAGAACTTAGAAGGCCACATTTGGCCTTTTGGCTGCAAGTTTCCCACCCCTGGAGTCATATCAAATCCTTTCTGTTTGCTGATCTGGTTCTGCCATTACCTGTCTTTCAAAATTTCCACAAGTGGCAAATGAAAAATGTGCCCTCCTACTGCAATAACATCTTTAGAATGTTTTATATTCATCTAAACTTCTAATTTGGCATAAGTTATGAAGCTTTCCAAAGTGTTTTCTGCAAAATATTTAGAATTTTTTCCTCCTTTAACTTTTCTAGAATTTGTCGGGATCCCTGTTTTACTCTCATTGTTCTTTAATTCATTAGTCCTTGGGGCAGCTAGGTGGCACAGTGAATGGAGCACTGGCCCTGGAGTCAGGAGGACCTGTGCTTGGATCTGGTCTCAGATACTTAACACAAAAAATAGCTATGTGACCTTGGTCAAGTCACTTAACCCCAATTGCCCTCCAAGAAAATAAAAGAAAAATAATTCATTAGTCCTCTGCACCCTCCAAACACAGAGTAAAATATAAACTTCCCAAAGCAGCGACTATGCTTTCTTTTCCCTCAATATTGTTGTGACCCCAATACCAAATATAGTACCTTGTCCATAAAAGCACTGAGGTATTTGCTAAATAAGAATGAAATTTCATCTTTATGTTTCTATTATGAGCTCTGCTAATGATCTTTGAGTTCTTTCTAAAAGACAATGTGGCACAGGATTCAGTACCTTTGTCTAAGAAAGGTCTAACCAGTTCTGCATATAGCCCAGACTGATGATCACTTGAATTCAGTTTATAATTACCAGGATTCATAGAACTGTGCTCACCCTATATTTTCTTTGTTATTATATTGACCTTTTTTGTCAGTATGAAAAAAAATGAATAGTTCACTTTCATGGTGTAATGGCAAACATGCTTGCATACCCAGGATGGCTGCTGGCACAGGTTCTTAAATCTGCTCTACTAGGGAAGGTAGCTGTTTAAGGGGTCAACAATCTTTTTAATTACATTCATTAATTCAGGGGAAAAGTCAGCACCCTGAACTCCAGAGAAAATCCAAACAAAGAAAATATAAGCAGAGAAATAAACACGAATAGAAAAAGTTTCTAACTGTCTGAGAAATTAACACAGAACAATAGAAAGATCCAATTGTCTGACAAAGGCAATACATACATAATTACCAGGGAGAGAAGTACTGTCATATGGGTTTTTCAAAGCCAGGGGCGTCTTGACAGCTACCTAGAGTCTTATCTGTTCAAATCAAAAGATCACTCTTCCAATGGGTAAACCCCAAAGCAAAATGGGGCACATACACACACCCACACACATAAACTTTTTCAGGGTTATCACAAACCTTATGACCCACTGCCTAATTACAAAGTAACAAAATGTGTGGGCCTTCCTGGAAAAATAAGCCTCCCCTAATCAAGCTTTCCTTAATGGGCTCCACTTGAGACTTATTAATGTGTGGTTAAGAACTTATATGCCATTAACATTACACATACATATAATGAGTGCTTGTAAGTGTCAATTAATTTAAATAAATTTTGGAACTACTAAGCTTCTTTTCTAGCGACCTCTATTTAAAAAAGTTATTTTAATAACCTTTATTATTGTTGCTGTTATGGGTTTTTTAAATTTATGCCTATTGAATTATCATTGTTCTGGATAAAGCCCAACCTAAAATATTCCATTTTAACAATTTATCTTTCAATTATTATTTTTAACTTTATAGCATCTATAGTTGTGAAAGTATCAATGCTTAAAACTGTACTGAAAATTTTAGAAAATCCTGTATATTTTAGGTAACAAGTTCATCACAAATAATAGATGTAAGGCTATTTCTCAAAAAAAAATAGTCTTTTTTATCCTAGCTAACTGATAGCATTCAAACTTTTTAAAAATTTTATGCAATCAAATTTTATATATTTATATGTCAGATCTACCTCTATCTTTTTATTTTATCTTTATTTATATTTTTGTTGGTTTTTTTGGAGGGGCAAAGATAGGAAAATTGCATTTAAGTGACTTGCCCAAGGTCACAGGTTAGTGGTGTGTGTATATGTGTGTGTGTTTGTCTGTGTGAGTGTGTATATGTGTGTGTGTGTGTTAAGTGTCTGAGGCCAGATTTGAATTCAGCTACTCCTGACTCCAGGGCTGGTGCTCTATTCACTGCACTGCCTAGCTGCCCCATTTCTTTCTTTTTTTTTACACATCTATACTTTTTGTTAAAAATTCTCCCCCATGGTAAGAAAATTATCTCCTTCCATTTTTCTAAATTAAAAATAATCATAAACTTTTATATTTAGCTTATGAAATAATTTAAATGGGTGTTTTCTGTGATACCAAGCTCAATATTTTCTGTCAAAGTGCTTTCCAGTTTTCTCAGAAGTTTCTGTGGAATACTGAGTTCTTCCCTTAGTAATACTTCTTGGGCAAATGAAACACTGAGCTACTGATTTTTTTTATGTTTCTGATTCCTGTTTATATATATATATATATATGTGTGTGTGTGTGTATTTACATATTTCTGTTTATTTTTAATGGATATGCCATAATTTTGATGATTACTTCTTTATACGACAGTTTGAAATCTGATATTGCTATGGTTCTTTTATTTTTTTCCAATATTTCCCTTTAGATTTTAAACTATTTCCCCTCCACAAGAATTTTGTTATTATATTGCTTTTCATACAATAAATTTTATATATTTATAAAATAATTTTATTAATCATAAATACTTTATGAAGTAATTCTTAGGTAGTTTGATTTGTACAACACTATTAGCTCAAGAAATATTATTTAGTTGCATTGGCATAGCACAAACAATCTTAATTTGTAAAGAAAAGTTCCAGTTTTTTCAGGTTCTTTTCAATTTTGAATTAATGTCCCATGACAAAAAATCCTTAACAACTTTATTATTTTGATTACTGGTGAATATTTCATTTAGGTTCTTCCTTCTAAGTCTCCTTCCACACTTTGTCCCTCAGATGTTTATTATTAGTGATGTGTATTCAATGAACTTTTGTGTCCTTTGGGCGATATCTTCCTAGATTTATAACATGTGCCCAAAGGGACAGAATCTATAACTTTTCTTAAGGCAAAATATCGTACTCATATTCCTTCCTTAAATATCTATTATTTTAATTCAAGCACTCTTCTTTCTCTGTGTCTTTCCCAATATATTTTAGTGATTTCTTCTACTATTTTCCAACTATAAGAGTTCAGAAAATAGATCTACAATTTATAAACCATTTCTTTCTCTCTGTAGATGAGAACTCTTTCCCTTTTCTAGGCTCAGACAATATGCAGAGGATGTATACCACTAAACTAAGTAATAAAACAGCTATTGATTTTCTATTCTCAAGATCACAATCATATTTTTGTTTTTTCTATTGATTCATTTTTACATGGAAAATGTTTCCTGTGATACCCCCCTGCCATTATTAAACAAAAAGTTTAGAAAGTGCAAAAAACAACGCACATGATAATTCATGCCAAAATTTGCCTTTATAGTGTTCTATAAAAGAAAAAGAGAACTTGTCCTCCATGAAGGGAGGTGTGCTCGATCATTTATTTCCAGTCACTGAAAAGGATTATACGTTTTATTCAGGTACACATTTATCCCTGACTCTTTGTGATGTCATGGACAACAGCACACTATGCCTGCCTATCCTCCTCTATATCTCAAAGTCTTTCAAAGTCCCCATTCATTGTTTCCACTATCTATGTCTCATCCTATGTTGTCCTCTTTCCCCTTCAATCTTTCCAATCAGGGTCCTTTCCAAATAGTCCTGTCTTATAATTATGGTACCAAAGTCATGAAACTTCACCTTCAGTATTTAATCTTTTGGTGAATAGCCTAAATTAATTTCTTTAATAATTTACCAATTTGAGCTCTTTGTTTTCCAATGAACTCTCAAAACTCATCTCTAGCATGACTGTTTGAAAGTGTTGATTCTGTAGGGCTCAACTTTTCTTCTAGTCCTTCTAGTCCAAGTCTTATAGCCAAAGATTGCCATTTAAGATACCATACTTAACAACATAGACCTTTTCTTCAAGATGATCTCTGCTTTTGAGTATGTTTTATTATGCTTTCCAGATTTGTAGTTTTCCTTCCAAGGATCTAGTATCTTTCATTTTCATGGTTTCAGTTGTCATCTGCAGTTACCTTTGAGTCCAAGTATATAAAATCTGATCCTGCTTTCAGGCCTTCTCACTTTATTTACCAGGAGGTGATAGGAAAAGTTGCCAAGATCTTAATTTTTTTTTTATGTTAAGCTTGAAGACAACTTTAATACTTTCATGTTTACCCTCATCAAGAGTCTTATTATTTCCCCTTCACTGAAATTGATCATTAAAATTAATCACAGTCCAGTAGCTTTCCAGTGTCATTTTCACTTATATTTATATAGTCCCTGTATATATAACTGTCTTTGGTGTATAGAGTGCTGGTTCTAGAGTCAGAGAGCTCTGCCTTCATTTTCATATTCAGACATTTACTAGTGACATAACCCTCAGCAAGTTACTTAACTTCTGTCTGAATTATTTTCCTCAAATATAGAATCAAAATAATACTAGGTTCTCTTTCTCAAAATTGTTGTGAGAATAAAATGAGATGTTCTAATATTGCTTATCATAGCACCTGAGTCATTGTAGATGAATAACTCATATTTGCTTTTTCTTCCATATGATAATATTCTTTTACTCCATATTATATAGTTAATACCTTCTACTTTTATCAAGAAGATTTAGTAATGAGTTACCTCATCTTTCCTCCTTCATACCTCAAACCTTATCTGTTGTCTCTCATGTACCAAGGGAAAACTTTTTCTTCCTTTTTACCAAACTTAGCCTTTGATAAATGTGAGTAATTAGCATATCCCTTTATCTATTTTATAATTCCTTCTTGCATATTTTGGGATCTTGAACTATCAAGGACCACTTCTGTTCCATGAAAATTCAGTCTTTCCTTCTCCACTGACTAATTTCCTTCTGTTAACAAGTATACTTAGCTATCCCACTTTGTAAAACAGACAAGCACAAACAAAATTAAGAAAAAATCCTTCCTGTTAATTCTCTCTTCATTTATAATGCTTTTTCCCACTCTCACTTTTCCTTGAAAAAAAATCTTAAAAATATGGTATGTCTGATGGTTGCTTGGTCTCCATATAATTTGCTTTCTGTGTCCACCAAATGACTGGAAACTATTCTTTCCAAGGTCACCAAAGACCTCAACAGCAAAATCTCATGAACAGAACTTATATTTTCATTCTCATTCTCCTCTAAATCTTCACTTTTGGCATCAATTATACACATCACAAGTGCTGGTCAACTCATGAGGGAAGACAAGATATTTTATTGCTGAGAAAAAAATCTATATTATGCTCAACTCTTTACACACACACACACACACACACACACACACTATACTACCTTGTCATCTATAAAATTAGACTCCCTTGTTTAGTATACCATTCCTCTAACAGCTCCATCTCTGTTCTTAAAAATGTTTCAGTTTTTGCTAAGACTAATATCTCAAACCCCTCTACTATCATTTTTGTACAGATAAATCTCAAATTTATATCTTTATCCTTGATCATTTTTTTCTCTACAGACATCTACATAGTAACTGATAACTTCCTATTAAATATCTACTTGTAAATCACCCACTAGTATCAATATGTACTAAATTAATCTTATTACCCCCCCCAAAAAAAATAAAACATCCTCCATAGAACCTGTTTCACCTAGTGGTGGCACCATTTTCCTACGCACCTGTGATTATAGTCTCAATGATATTACTGAGTCTGCCTCATCCCCTTATACTTCATAACATACCAATATTGGTTAAAATGTATATGTGACCTAGACATAAAAAGAAATATCATAAGTAAATTAGAACATGAAATATATTATCATTTGTATGGATAGGAGAAAAAATATGAATACACAAGAGATAAAGAGCATCTTGAGATGGAAAATGGATTATGTTGATTACTTTAAATTTGTTGTACAGATAAAAGAAATATATCCAAGATTAGAAGCAAAACACAAAAAAAAATGAATGAAATGTTTATAGATGGTTTCTTGTATCACATCTCATATATACAGAGAACTTTGTCAAATTTATAAGAATATGAGTCATTCCCCAATTGAAAAATGATTAAAGGATATGAATAAGCAGTTTGGGCTGAAAAAAAGCTATAAATAGACATATGAAAAATATGCTCTAAGTCATTATAGATTAGAGAAATACAAGTTAAAGTCACTTAGTTATATCATGTCAAACTTGGCCAAAATGTTAAAGGGTGAAAATGACAAATATTGGAGGGGATGTGGAAAAATGGGACATTAACACACTGCTGGTGGAAGTGTGAACTAATGTGAAGATTTTGGAGAGGAATTAAGAATCAGGCCCAAAGTGTTATAAAACTGCATATACCCTTTCCCACAACAATGCCACTCACTATTAGATCTGTTTCCAAAGGTGATCAAGGAAAAAAACTTAAATGGTCCTTTATTTAATGTAACACTTTCCAATAACTTACATGTAAATCAATTTTAACATTTTTTCTCAAAATTTTTGATTGCGTATAGAACCTATATGTTCTAAAATATTTACAGCAAGTCCTTATGTGGTGACAAAGAACTGGAAATTAATGGGATGCTCATCAATTAGGAATGACTAAACAAGCTGGGCTATAGATTGTGATGCAATGATATTGTGCTACATGAAATGATAAACACATTGATTTTAGAAAAAAATGGAAAGATTTGCATGAAATAAAGATTGTTTGCAGAACTGATAAAACTGTATACAGTAACAGCAATATTTTTGAAAGAATAACTGCAAAATACTAGGCTATAATGAGCATTATAAATATTCAAATCAACTCAAAAGGGTCTGTGGAAGAGAATGCTATACACCTCCAGAGAAAGAACGGAGAAAAGAAATACAGATAGTCTGGTTTCATTGTTTTTGGTAGTGGTGGAGGTGGTAGTGGAGGTGGCATCTGTGTATGTGTGTGCGTGTTTCTCTATAAAATCTTTGTAAAATGTTGGCCTTCTCTAACATAACATGGGGAGGGAGTAAGGGAGACAGTTGGGAACTTAAAATGTAATAAAAATAAATTTAATTTTAAAAAATACACCAAGTCCTGCTTATTTAACCTCACAGTATTTATTCAATAACCCCTTCTTTCTGTTCCTATATCACTATGATTTTAAATTGATTGGGTTTTTATTGAATTTTACTTAAACTAATGCAATAATCACCTTATAAATATTTTCTCCATATTTCACTCTATGATTCACACCAATGAACCATCAAGAATGTTAATTCACAGTTAGGATCACAACCCACTCTTGCTCCCAAATGTTCAACTGGTCAATCCATTATTTATGGAAAGATGTTCAACCTTCTTTTTTTTTTTTAAGCAATCGGGGTTAAGTAACTTACTCAAGGTTACACGGCCAGTTATTTCTGGGTGTGGTGCTAAGTATCTGAGCCCATATTTGATCCCCAGGTCATCCCAACACTGGAGCCAGTGCTCTTACTCGCTAAGCCACATGGCCCCCCCAAGAAATGGGCTAGTTAGGTGGCAGTAAGATTAATTAGATAGATGCATAGTTTGTTGAGTGGTAGAACCTGGACTAGTCATTAGCCATTCACTATCAACTTGGAACAAGTTTTCTTTTTTTTTTAAAGCTATTGGGGTTAAGTAAATTGTTCAAGGTTACATGGCCAGTTATTTCTGCGCATGGTGCTAAATATTGGACCCCAGATTCGATCCCAGGTCTCCCGACTCTGGGGCCAGCTCTCTTACTCACTGCGCCACCTGGCCACCCCTGATGTTCAACCTTCTTAATCTACCATTAAAAAATATATATCCACAACGTATTTCCAACCTTCCTTTTCAGGCTTGTCTGACTCTGATTCACAGTCTGTATATTCCAGAACCTTACATTTACACTGAACTTATGCCTTATTCTCTTACTCTCTAGCTTGAAACTTTGCTTAGAAAATTACCATGCCTTAAAATCTAAAGGAAACAATACTTTTCAATGTGAGATCTAGAGATAGAAATTCAGTGACCTCCATACCAAAATTATAGTTTATGCCAAATTAGTTTGTGTCATTTCCTATCCCCCTGGTACATGCTTTATTCTTCCCACATTTTTCTCTACTTGGTAAAAAGTCATCCACCCTTCAATTTCTATCTCAAATACCACTCTCCTAAAAAAAACTGCCTTTAAATTGTCTTTATCTGCCAGTTTTCTCTTTCTCCTTGGAATTTTCAATGTATATTATTTGTGCCTCTATTATGCAATTTTTCATTTCTATTATATACAGCAGTTATGTGTGAATTTATTTTATCTTTCCTCTGAGACTGTAAGCTCCTACTTAGCAGAATCAAATTTTATTTATTTTTGGCACACACATCCAAAGAAAAATTCCAAACAATGACTTGTATCTACTAAGCACTTATGTTTCTTAAAAGAATCAAATACACAAATTTATTTTTTTGCATTCCTGTTTAAAATTATACACTGATTTAAGAATGCATTTTAATGTAGAGACTCATCCAAATGCCACTGAATCTGATATTTTTAGAATCTGGATTTAAAATAAAAAAGTAGTTATATTTTCCCCATTGAGTAACATTTATTTCTATTCTACTGCATTAAAATATGAAAGTTAATATAATTAAATATGTTATTATTAATTACACTAAAAGTAAAATAAAGTGAGATTTTCTAAGTGGAAGGTACCTCAGAAGCTAACACATGTGCTTTTCCTATGAAATATTTCCTGCAAGTAGTGAACTAGAAAAAAAAAAATTACCGTGACCTGCAGTTATGGGGAATACATTTAATATAATATATTCTATTTTATTTATTTTTGGCAGAAAAAATAGTGGGGTCCCAGATATAGGATTTCTTCAGTGAGGGGAAATCCTGGAATACAAAGTCTATGCTTGCAGTTCAGCAGTTGAACCGAGAAATATAATTTTAGAGAGCTGTTCTGGATATTCAAAAATTAAGTAATTTTCTATAGTCAGTCCTGAATGTTTCCAGCTCTATGTTATTGTTGTTGTTGCTACTAGTAATAGCAGGAGCAGCAGTAGTAGTTTATTTAGATCCATACACTTTCTACCCTGATATATCCATCTTTGATTTCAGCCTACTTTTGCTAGTTTAGATAAAATCAAGAAAAATGGTACTTATGTACTGTTGATGATAAAATGACTTAAAACTGAAGATTAAAGGATTTGTTTTCCTTTGCAAGAAACAAGTTAAAATTAATAATGGTCATAAACAGTGTGCTTGCAACACTTTTCATCTGAGAATCCCAAAGTGCTGTACAAATATTAATTAAAGATGTCACTGGTACTAAATCCCACGCAGTAAAATGGGGGTCTGACAGTGTCATAGTGTATAATGTGAACATTGAGCATAGCAAGGAAATTAACCAAAGACAGTGAAACAGAAATGTTGTACAGAAAGTGAAATTTAATTGCAAAATCTAAACTTGTGCTTCCCCAAACCCAATAACTAAGATGTACAGTGAGTGATAATACTTGCCCACTGGCTAAGGCTTATACAGTTTGATCATAAGATTTTTTTTTCTTAAATCTAAAATGTAGTGTAGAATATAAAAGAGTTTTGAAGAAGAAAAGAAAAACAAGCATCCAAGAACACCTTTACTTACTCTTCTATACACACCAGGATCAGGAAAATACATATATCAATTTTCTAACAAAGATAAGATGAACTTGACAGAATCACATATTTCAAAAATACTTGCATCAGAAATGCTTCCTGATTACATTTCTGTAAAAAGCATCCAGCTTTCTGGCCAGATATCAATGGCAATATAATCTGATGAGAAGTGATAAAATTTTCCAAACAGAAGACCCCTCCCAGCATAGCCAAGATGGTGGAGTAAAAGCAGGAACTTTGCTGAGCTGCCGAACCAACCACCTCCAATACCTGTAAAAAAATGACTATAAACCAATGTTAGAACTACAGAACACACAAAGTCACAGAGATAAATAAATCTCTCACTGAAGGCAGCCTGGAAGACCAACAGGAAGGCTCTAAAGCTTCAGCCTGGGAGCTAAGCCCAGTCCTGTGTGAACCTTGGGACCTGTATCAGCAATGCCATATTCACAATGCCTATGGAAATTACAGATATGCTGATGCAATTATCCATCACAAAATACATCAGGCTTGCTATATGGGGGAATAAGCTAGAAAATTTATTAAAATACCAAAAGACTGAGTCCCAAAACCAGAAAGTGAAAGCCATCAGAGTAGTTATGAAATTGGCACAGGTAGATAAAGTAGAAAGCACCCACATTCTCAAGCCTTTAAAACAGAACAGGCTACCTCAAGCAAAGGTCCTCCTCTCCCCACTCACAGCAACCACCCAGCATCCAGGAAGTGTGCTCCCAGCAGCTCCAGCCCCTGGCATTCCTCAGCAGGAGTCCTTAGCAGAAATTCTGGCTCACTCAAAAAGGGCTTCGTGCTGCCGCTGCCACTGCCTCTGCTGCTGCTGCTGCCATCACCGCCACTGCTAGCCACCACACGAACTCTAGCTTGGCTTCTGCTTCCTCTTGCTCTGCCCCTTCCTGCTATGTCAGCAAGTCCAATGGGGCATGGAAGATCTTTAAATCCCATAACCCTTACAGGGCCCAGATTTGGGGTGGCCTAAACCAATAGACCAGATTGGCCAGAGCAGTCATCAGGAAAATGAATCATTGATAACTCTTACATTTTCTAGACTTCTCAACCCATAAGAGCCAAAGAAAAAGTAAAAGGCGAGTAGGAAACAATTTTGGAATAGGGTGGAAAAGAGTATGGTCTGCCCCTACCCCTGGGGTGAGAAGTGGTAGAGGCTAAGCAACTATAGCTGCTGGCATGTGGCTGCCTCTGGAGCTCCTGGTCTACAGATCATAGGGGCCCAAGTGACTATTCAGACAGTAATTGCTCTTGCTTTGACCTGCTTGGACCTGTGTCGCAATCTTGGATGATGGTCCTGGGGTGAGGAAAACTAGCTGTCAAAACTAGTGGTGGCTCTAGAGAGGGTGCTCTCCTCATAGCTCTGGCAGCTGTGAAAACCACAGCAATTTAGGACACAACTCTCTCCACTCTGAAAGCAAAATTCTACTGTGCCAAAGGGCTCAAAAGTCAAGTAATTCGATGGCAATATGAGCAAGCTGAGGAAGGAAAATCAGACATT
Source organism: Petaurus breviceps papuanus (assembly GCF_028583685.1). Taxonomy (NCBI): domain Eukaryota; kingdom Metazoa; phylum Chordata; class Mammalia; order Diprotodontia; family Petauridae; genus Petaurus; species Petaurus breviceps. Next base: position 10,225,696 of record NW_027186304.1, on the reverse strand, counting down.
AGAATTCTTCTTTGGAGACAAAAAGGATCAAAGCATGGAACAGAAGAAAGAAAACAAAGTCATAACTCCTGCATCAAAAGCTGGTGTGGCCAGGTAGCACAGTGAGTAAAAGCACTGGCCCCATAGTCAGGATGACCTGGGATTGAATCCGGGCTCAGCCACTTAGCACCCACCCAGAAACACCTGGCCATGTAACTTTGAGCAAGTTACTTAACCCCAATTGCTTAGGGATGGCCAGATGGCGCGGGGAGTAAGAGCAACAGCCCAAGAGTCGGGATGACCTGGGATCGAGTCTAGCCTCAGATACTTAGCACCATACCCAGAAATAACTGGCTTGTAACCTTATGCAAGTTACTTAACCCCAATTGCTTAAAAAAAATAACTTCCAAGAAAAATATGAACTAGTTACAGGGCATAGAGAAGCTCAAGAAGGATTTTGAAAATCAAGTAAGAGAAGTGGGGGGAAAATTGGGAAGAGGAATGAGAATGATGCAAGAAAATCATGAAAAGTGAGTCAGCAGCATGCTAAAGGAGACCCCCCAAAATAGTGAAGAAAATAGTACCTTAAAAAGTAGACTAACCCAAATGCCAAAACAAGTTCAAAAAGTCAATGAGGAGAAGAATGCCTTAAAAAGCCAAACTGGGCAGATGGAAAAGGAATTCCAAAAACTCAATGAAAATGATATTTCCTTCAAAATTGGATGAGAGCAAATGAGAGCTAAAGAGTTTATTGGAAATGAAGATACTACAAAACAGGTCCAAAGAAATGATAAATAAAATAGAAGGCAATGTGAAATATCTCATTGGAAAAATCACTGACCTGAAAAAGAGATCCAGGAGAGATAATTTAAAAATTTTTGGACTACCTGAAAACCATGATTAAAAAAGAGAGCCTAGAAATCATCCTTCAAGAAATACTCAAGGTAAATGGCCCTGATATTCTAGGACCAGAGGACAAAATAAAAATGGAAAGAATTCACTGATCACCTCTTGAAAAATAAAACAGCTAGGAATATTATAACCAATTTCCAGAATTCCCAGGTGAAGAAAAAAATATGACAAGCAGACAGGATGAAACAATTTGAGTGTTGTGGAAACACAATCAGGATAACGCAAGATCTAGCAGCTTCTGCCCTAATAGATTGAAGGGTTTGGAATATTATATTCTGGAGGTCAAAGAAGCTGGGATTAAAACCAAGAATCATGTACCCAGGAAAACTGTATATTTTGCTTCAGGGGAAAATATGGTCATTCAATGAAATACAGGACTTTCAAGTATTTGTGATGAATAAACCAGAGCTAAACAGAAAATTTGATTTTCAAATACCAGAAACAAGAGAAGCACGAGAAAGAAAACAAGTAAAAGAAATTATAAGGAACATATTAAAGTTGAACTATTTTCATTCCAACATGGAAAAATGATCATTGTAACTCATGAGGCTTTTCTTGGTATGAGGATAGCTAAAAAGAACATATATTTATATGTGTGACATGTGTGATGTGTGTATATACACATACACATGCATGTATGTATGCATATGAGGGTACATGTATGTATGCATCGATACATATGTCATTGTATGTATAGGTATCTATATTTTTGTGTGTATGTATATATACACATATATGTATGTATACATAGACAGAGGGCACAAGATCAGTTGAATAGGAAGTGATGGTATCTACAAAATAAAACTAAGTGGTTAGAGAAGAATATAATGGAAGGAGGAAAAAGGGAGAAATAGCATAGGGTAAATTTTCTCATATAAAAGAGGCAAGAGAAAATTGTTACAATGGAGGGGAAGAGCAGGAAGGTAAAAGTGAATTTTTCACACTTACTCTCATTGAATTTCTTTTGAAGAGAGAATAACATACATACTCAATAGTGTATCTTACCCTACAGGAAATTAGAGGGAGGGATGACAGAAGGAAGGACAGATTGGGGCAAAGGGTGGTTAGAAGGAAATACTTTTGAAAAGGGACAGGGCCAAAGTAGAAAATACAATGTGTGAAGATGGGATAGGATGGAAGGAAATACAGTTAATCTTTCACAATATAAATACTTTGGAAACATATTGCATAACTACACATGTACCACCTGTATTGAATTGTTTGTCTTCCCTTTGGGGTGGGTTAGGAGGGAAGAAGTGAAAGAATCTGGAAATCTAAGTTTTAAGAACAAATGTTTAAAAATTGTTTTTTACATGCACCTGGGAAATAAGATAAAGAGGCACTGGGGTACTGAAATCCATCTTGCCATACTAGAAATTAAGGGGGGGAGCAGATTGGGGGAAGGGATATTCAGTAGGCTCTACATCTTGGGGTGGGGTAGGGAAAAGATGGAGAGAAAATTTGTAACTCAAAATCTTGTGGAAATTAATATTAAAAACTAAAAATAAATAAATAGATAAATACATAAATGAATGAATGAATAAAAAAGATTAAAAAAAGAACACTCCTCCCAACTTTAATCAAGAATATTCATTGAAGTACAGACAACTGTTGGATTTTCCTTGTCATTGGAGTCTGCTCATCTTGTGGGCTAAAGTGCAAAACTAATATAAATACTATTTTTTACATGCTATAAAGAAAGAGCTTTTTTCAGTATCACATATAATGTAAACTGAGGGGATTCAACTAAAGTGTTGCTAAGGTTCCTTTTTAGAGCTTTCAATCTTATGAAATCCTAATTCTATGATTTCTTCAAAGTTCATATGACTAGTGAGTGTTACAGCTGACCATATTTGATCTCAATGCTTTTGTTATAGCATTACACTTCAGCCAAATGATGGCCTTTCTTCTATAAACATTAAATTATCATATTGAGCCTTTATTTTTAAAAAAAAGTGTCACTTTTTTAGTTATAAACACAGCTATCTATGTGGTCTATAAATGCTTTTCAACCCCTTCCTCCAAGTTGGTGCTTAAGTGTTGACTACAGGGATATCTGTCCAGTGATATGCATAGTAACTGCTCAAGATATTGATCTAAGTTAGAAAAAGAACCTGTTTTGAATTTCCTTAACCATTTCTCCCTTTCTTAAGGGCAGTGTTAGTCCTGGAAGTTCAGAAAGAAACAAAATAAACTGTTAAATTCATGTTATATTGTACATGGATGTATGTGTGTATGTGTATATATGACTGTGAGAATTAATATGTGTGCATATGTGCCAGGGAGTGTTGTGGGGAAGGGGGAGGGGGAGGGAAGAATAAGCACATTGTGTTTCTTAAGTACTGCAGATGAATATTTTAAGTGTCTACAAACAAAGCATAAGAATTAAGGTTCTGGAATGCCTGTGACATTTGTAGAGGGTATTGGTAGTCTCTAAAGATCAATATTATTGAGCACACTCAGCATAACATGTTAAATTCAATTGCCCTTGACTGAAAGTCTTCTGATCCATTATACATATTTTGGATGGCACATTTCCCATCTACTTCTGTTGCTTGAATATTTTTGAATATTTTCCCCACAGCATTTTAAAAGTTCTGTTGGAAACCTGGGAATTATTCAGTAGTATATTAAGCATATGGTTAGTTCTGCCTATGTAATTTGATATAGATCTGGGTACATTATATAGGTTGAGTTTTTGTGTATTCAGAGAGTTTCACTCAAACAACTATTAAGATGAATGTATTGATCTAGATAAAAGTTGTGATTGATTAGCACTCTAGAAACCATGATTTGGGGGAAGTTGTGAAAACATCTTTGCATTATCTTTTGCAAAATGTCACTCTGAGTATAAAGTCTAAGAATCATCTTGTTTTATTTATCCACTCAGTGGCTTTCAGAAGAAGGTTAAGCAACAGAGCAAAATGAGGGAGCAGGCTATGTAAAATAAATGAATTCTCATTTTTGAGAATTACCATTCTGTGCCCTGTTCTAGGATAAGTTATTAAAGGTTGAGAATAAATAAGCCCTTGTTTTTAAGAACATTGGAATGAAAATAATTCTGACTATATGTACCTTTTGAGGCAGCAGAGACTAAATTGGCTGAATCATTACCCATTTTCTTCAAAGCAAGGTAACAAACACAAGCTGAAATACAGCAGAGGTGCCAAACACATGTCCGCATGCTGTATACATTCTCTAATCCAAACCACTTTAAAATATAATTGGAAATATATATTAAAACAAATAAAATTAAGAGGCAAGTGATCTAATATGTGGTATTCTAGATGATTGTGAACCCACAGGAATCTTCATGCATGGCTTAATGGCCCTTGTTTCTCTTTGAGCTTTAGGACACTGGATAAAAGGATAGAAGTTTGGTTTTAGAATCAGGAATATATGGGTTCTGGTTTTAGTTCTGAGCCTGGTTATGTGACAGTGGACAAGTCAACTGATATCTCAGATCTCATTATAAATTACAGACTAGTTGGTAATCTTTATTGTTATAAGAGGTTTTCATTTTGTTAAATCTTTATACTGATGAAATAATTGGTGTGCATAAAAAAATTAAAAGTGACTGATGGGATAAAAGGACATTATATAATTTAAGTAAATATCAAAAAATGAACTGTTCTTCCATTCCTGACCATATCATGTTTTATTTGCTAAATGAACAAGCAATAGCATTCTATTTAAAAAATTGTCTGTATAGATGAATTTTTTAATGCATAAAGATATCTCCAAGAACTTAACAATGCTCTAAAACATCATCAATTGGAGAAAGGTAGATTAAAACAACCTTGATATCTAATTTCACACACACTAGATTGACTAAAATGATAAAAGGGAAAAGTGACAAATGTTGGAGAGGATATGGAAAAATTGGGACACTACTACATTGTTTGTGAAATTAAAAAAATGATTCAATCATTTTGGAGAACCATCTAGAAATTATGTCAAAAGACTTTCTAGTCTACCTCTGCCCTTTGACCCAGCAACACCACTATGTTATTCTGGAACCAGAGGGCAAAATAAAAATTGAAAGAATTCACCAATCACCTTTTGAAAAAAATAACAAAGAGAAAACTCCTAGGAATATCATAGTCAAATTATAAAGTTCCCTGGTCAAGAAGAAAATATTACAAGCTGTCACGATGAAACAATTTCAGTACAGCAAAAACACAATAAGAATAACACAAGACCTAGCAGCTTCTACACTAATAGATCGAAGGACTTAGAGTATGATATTCTGGAGGTCAATGGAGTTAGGATTAAAACCAAGAATCACCTACCCAGCAAAACTGAGTATAATGCTTCAGGGGAAAATATGGTCATTCAATGAAATAGAGGACTTTCAAGTATTCTTGATGAAGAAACTAGAGCTGAACAGAAAATTTGACTTTCAAATACAAGAAGCAAGAGAAGTATGAGAAGGAAAACAGGAAAAAGAAATCATAAGGAGATTATTAAAGTTGAACTATTTTCATTCCTACATTGAAAAAATGATCATTGCAGCTCATGAGTCTTTTCTCAGTATGAGAAGAGTTGAAGGGAATATATAAGTATATATGTATATGTATACAATTTATACATACACTGATTCCAATGGCAAACAAAGAAGTACTTAACACCTTTTTTCAGGTATTTAATTATTTAGCACCTTTTTTTCAGCTTTGTCTTCCTAGAAACAGAAACTGTGAAAGACTTGCAGTGGACTGGACACTGTGAACTTCAACATGGACCTGAATGTGGAAGTGGATGAGGAGGTGAGAGCTGTCTACCTTTGAATCCAGGTGATAGCTGGGTAGTTTCAGGCAGAAGCCTGGAACATGGAAGAGAATGAAATCTGAGAGCAAGCCTCCAGTTAAGATGAAAAGACCTTTTCTTGGGTATTTAATACTAACTGAGAAGAACCTGATTTACTGTGATATAGGGGTGGAGAACTTTGACCTTTGTATTTCAGTGTTCCTAAAGTAGGCTTGCTCCTTAAGGATGATTGAGATAAGAACTTTCTGAATGATTGTACTTTGTGTCCCTTAAGGAGGCTTGCTCCTTAAAGATGATTAAGTTAAAGACTTACTGAATGATATCTTTTGTTTAAAATTATGTGGTCACTTAGGTGAAAACTCTGTGGCCACTTTGGTAATAAGTTCTTATGTTATGTCACTGTGGATGCTGTACTTCAGTTTCTGTGAATGTTTTGCTTTAATTTACTGCTGAATAAATAGAGTTCACTATACTATGTAATCAGAACCTTAAAGCTGCTCACAGCACAAGTTCTCTGGAAAGCTGCTCATTCTTGAATTTACACAGGGTCAGTGCTGCATCCAATGCACCATCTAGTTGCCTCAAACTCAATGATTTTAGAAAAAAAAACACTGAAAGATTTCCATAAAATAATGAAAAGTAAAATAAGTAGAACCAAGAGAACATTGTGTTCAGTAACAGCTCTATTGTTTTAAAAATGACTGAGTAAATCACTTATTTTCACTATTTTAAATACCCAAATGAAATATAAAGAATATATGAAAATGATATCTTCATTCAGGGAAAGAATTAATAAATAAAATTATAAAGGAAATAATTTTACACACACACATCTATTTGTATCTAATGGTAATTATTTTGGAAGGGAGAGAAAAAAAAGGATACATAATAGTATTATTGTATATTTGAAAGGAATAAGAAATTGTGCAAAATAGATATGGAGTTTCATGTACAATTTTCTTTTATACTATCCTTTGTTATGGAAATGCTTCTTTTATTCCATAAATTTAAAAATAAAATATATAAATAAATAAAAGGAAAAGCTTCTACATAAAAAAAAAAAAACCAAAATGTTTTTCATGGGAAATAGTTCAAAATGATGCACTTAATGTTGGCATAATGCCCATTATGAACCATTGCACTAGATTCTCTCTGTCTCTCTCTCTCTTGCTCTCTCTCTTCCTCCCTACCACTCTCTCAATCTATTCATGTTCATGTGCTAAAATTTGGTGAAATTATAATGGTCAATGATATCAGACTTTAAAAAAATTACTTTTTCATAGGTGAATTTGAAACTCTACAGGTCATAAACGAGACCTTTCATTCCTCAGACAATGATACTATGTTGGAATTACAAGTAGTAGTCATTCATAGCCAGAAGTTCATCAGAATATAATTTTAAAAGTGAAAAGGATGTTAGATATAACATTGATGGACTAATTATATAAATGAGGAAGACAAGACCCAGACACATTAAGTGATTTCACCAAGATAATAAAATTAGAGAGCCTGGTTTCAATCTTAGATCTTTTGATTCCAGTAATATACAGTTTAAAAATCTTTATCTGGCCTTTTTTTTTCTTTCAGGGGCCTGGAAAATACTTAACTTTAAACTAAAGGTTAATGATAAAAGAGAAATAAGTTTTAAAATCAATTATATTCATATTACTAGGTTTAGCTTAAGCTGTGGTTGACAAAAAGTCATGATTGTTCAGGGGGATGACAACTTTCATGTAAAAGTTTAAAAAATCTTATTCTGAATAATTCTTGAAATATCTATTTATTGATTAATCAATTTACTTGTAAGTTATATTTTTATCATTTTGTCAAGTGAAAGAAACATATTTATGTTCTTCCCAGTTATAATCAAATATATAGAATAAAACAATATGTTTGGTCCATGTGGTCATAAGCATGGTACACCAATACCTGTTATAAGCTTATAACATTTTATAATATATAACACCAATATAAAACCAATACCTGTTATAAGCTTATGTAATATTTGGTTCTCTTAAGGAAGTGACTGGGATATTAGGTTTCAGATGATCCTTAGTGTTATAGTGATTATTTCAATCCTTCTTTCACATCATGATTTCAAATCTTTTCAATCTGTTACTTTTATCCGTATATCTTTGTATACATTTTCTGTAGAGGATTTATCCAATGTCCTTCAATCCTCCTGCTACATCTTTTAAAACAACATGAATACTAATTCATGAATGCCCAGACTGTTCATCATTTATCCCTAACTTTTTGTACAGTATCTGTCTAGCTCCTTTTCTAACAACACTTTTCCTTAATGACTGTTATACCACTTGTTTCACTCATTTCAAGACTGGTAAGATGCTGTTTCTTATTTATGCCCACTCCACACTATTTCCCTTTATTTTGCCAGCAATTTTTACTATTTGGAGATTGTGCTGTCACATAATTCACAGCCATATAACACTGAAGTAATAATATAGTTGCAAAAATATATTTTTGAGATGGAGGATATCTTGGCATTGTTAAAGATTGCTGCACATTTTCCAAAATTCAATATTGCACCCCTTTTTCAGTCAAATACATTTGATTTAAAATGTAGACATCTTCTTATCACCTTCTTGCCAAATATGTATCTTCCCCTCTTCTCAGCCTGAAGTAACTAATTCACATTCTAATAATATTTGGTCCATTATATATCAATAGGCAGTAAATGTCCAAAATACACATATCAATTAATTAACTTAATGGTATGCTCATCCAGCCATATCTATCTGATATGTTCAATAGAATTCTGTTTGTGCAGAACAATATCTAGATCATACAGCTAATTTATTTTGAATGATCACGGATCTCAAAACATAGAGCTTGATAGATTTTATAGCTTGAGACTTTCAGCACAATATTATATCTGAATAGGAACATCATGAGGACCTTATCAATTATAGCAAATTCCACTTCCATTTAGTCTCCACTCTGGACATTTCCTACAACAATGGTGAACTCCCATGGTATGCTGACCTTTTCCATTTCTGTCTCATTTAATATTGACAAGCAGAGATTCACTACACAGATGAATTTCAAACTTGCAAAGAAATATTGTGTGATACATTATTTGCATAGGTGGATACCACAAAAGTTAGACTGTACCCGACAAAATCAATTAATTGATATAAAAACATCATCTTGTATTATATGCATTTTATTTTATTATGCAACTATGACAATAGTTGTTTAATAGAAAATCATCTTTAAAAAAACTAATTTCTTTTTTCATATTTTCCCTGTGAAGCCATATATGTGTGTGTGTACGTGTGTGTACTTAAAATGAAAATATTTCTATTAAAAATAAAAAATAACAACTATATAGCTAGTAACATATGTTAACTTATTTTACAGATGAGAAAACTAAGGTTCAAAGATACAGAGTGACATGTCTATGGTCCCCCAGTTCTGATGGGCCAGACTGAATAATTGTGACCTGACTTTTCTGACCTAATATTTAGTGTTCTTCACAACATATAAAGTCTCTCTTTTGATTCATGGGGGATTGCACAGACTTTCTTTGAAAGAATACTGGGATAAGACTGTCACTTCCCATGCTGACCCATGTTATTATCAGGTCAAACTATTTAAAAAGTTCTTCTTCATATTAAATTGGTTTTCCTCCAGATAAATTTCTGTAATTTTTTTTTTTATTTTTGCCATTTATTCTGTAGATGTATACAATGAATAAATAAAATAAATCCAATCTTTGTCTCTCTGTTTTATTTTCTGTTTGTCTGTCTCTGTTCAGATGATAACCCTTGTAGTGTTTGCAGACTGCAATCCTATCCACCCAAATCTAATAATCTCCAGGCCAAACATGTTGTTTTTGAAGCATTCCCTAAGTTATACTTTCCAGATTGTACATCATCCAGCATACAAGAATAAAGGGCTTGAAAGCAGAAATCAAAAAGCCAAAAAATATACAGATAGATCCCTCCTAGCTCTGAAGATAAATGAAAAAATTAGAAAGAAAAGTAAAATTTCCATGAAAGAATTTTGGGGAAACAGTAAAAAAATGCCAGATATTTCAAGAATCATAAATAAAACTATGGTGGAAAGAAAGCTATATATCATATCTTGTAAAAAGGCACAAAAGATAAAATAATTTAATTTCTTTGGGGCATTTATATTGTAGCAGTTTAGAATGTGAGTGCTCCCATAGAAGTCTTTATCTTGAAGAATGTGACAATTGTGTGTATATAAAGGGTAGAACTAATATTCTTTGATGTGTTCACGTCATAAATGCCAGGTATCCTCAATATTTCTAAATTTTGTCAGTCAATTGTGCTTCATGCAGTATGCTCCACACAGTAGGCATTCTTATCACTTCTTTGTTAAAGCTGTTAATATTAATAAATTGTTCTGCTTGATCCCATATAACTACGTAAGGATATAAGTGTTCTCTCAAAGGATGCCTTCATTGCTCACTTGTGGTTTAAAACATGCCATTGTCAGCTCCCAGATGACTAATTTCCTTTGTCATTTATCTTATGTGTCAAAGCTAGCAATAAGTAATTAGTGTACTTGTGTGATTACTCTGTGAAAATGTCTTCCTGTTCTTTCTCTCCCCCATTTATACTACACATCATTTATATTTTCCTGATCACTAAAATTCTGCCCTTACTACTTCATGCCAGTTCTAGAATCCCAGAATCTGAATCAAGATTTAGAAGAGAATGAAAAAGTAAAAGTTGGACTATACAGTTGTGTTTTTTTTAGCTTTGCTGGGTTACCATAACAGGAAAAAGCAAAATAAAACATATTTATAACATATCTCTAGAGACTAAGATCAGGGATATTACACTAAGTTCTAAGTGAGAGTTTTGTAACCTTCAAAAAAAAATCCCGGCATGATTGATATCTCCATTATGTCAGCAACTTTATCTCTAAATCTCCACTATGGAAAGCTTGCAGTATGGCCAGGAGTTTTGCCATCACAGCTGCTATTTATGTAATCAGATAGATTTCTCTTCCAAATGAGCAATGAGTGACATGTGCCATGAACTAGAAATCTCCTGGGGGACTAGGGAAAGAGTAATTGCCCATGGAGACCAAGGAAACATGGCTTTCAGCAAGTGCAATTGCAGAGCTATTGGCCATGCTATAAATCTTGTACCAAAGTGTTCTAGAGACAGAGACACTGGGGCAATAGACCTATCAAATCACAAGATGAAATGCATTTGGAAGAAAGCAGAGGTACACTGAAAAGATGTTATCAGTCTCTGTAAAGTTCAATCTGACTAGTACAGAAAACTAATTACCAGAGTGATTATATAGTATGTATCAGAGGAGAAAGCCCCAATAACGAGAATACTAGAGCATGGATTATCTTTCTGATGAAAGCTGATTCCCCCATTTTATCAATGAATGAAATTATTGTTGATTTTTAAATGATATTTTAGAGAGAGTTAATCTTAATTTCTAATTTGCTATTGTTTGGTGTAATGCCAAGCAAAGGCAACTTCCCAAGGTTCAAAATAATAGCATAGGGGGCGGCCAGGTGGCTCAGCGAGTAAGAGCACTGGCTCCAGTGTCGGGATGACCTGAGGATCAAATCTGGGCTCAGACACTTAGAACCACACCCAGAAATAATTGGCTGTGTAACCTTGAGCAAGTTACTTAACCCTGATTGCTTAAAAAAAAATACCAGCAAAGGTGCTCTCCCTTTTATTCAGTGAAAAATTAAGAACAGAGAAAATCAAAATATAGCATAATTCAAAATATAGCATTCACCAAGTATAATTCAACACTCTCCAAGTACTACTCCACCTGTTGACATTATAATTCATTTAGTCAATCCCAAAGACCCTCTTCTAAGTACTACTCCACCCCTAGTCTGTACATTCATTTAGTCAACCACAAAGCCCCTCTTCTCAAATGGAGATTAGTTTCCAATAATAAGTTAAGAACAATCATTTGTTTAATCACAGAGCACAAAAAAGTCAAAAGTTCCCCACCCTTGTATCACAATTGAATCTACCTCAGAATTACAACAAACTTAAGCACAGCATTTAATACTCAAAGAGAGGTCTTTTCTTCATGTTGACCCAGGGAAATTCTCAGCAATCTTTGTTCCTGGGGAGACAAAGCTTAGCAAGGCCATAAGATAGATTGCCAGTGTCTTCATTAATTCATTCTCTGTCTGCAGAACAGTCTTAGGACCCCTGAAAATATTATCAAAACCCTCTTCCAGGATTTCTGTAAACATACAAGAAAATCCTTCTTCAGGGCTTCTGAACCACCAGAAAGGTTTCAGGGCTTCTGGAACAACAGCATTGGCCTTCACCCATGGGCACAATTCACTCTCTGTCTGCAGCACAGTCTCAGGAGCTCTGAACCAACAGCCAGGTTCCAAGACCTCTGCAACAATAGCACTGTCCTTCAGCAGTATACAGAATTCACTCTGTGTCTGCAGTAGAGTCTCAGGAGCTCTGAACCACCATCAAGGTTCCAAGACTCTGCAACAACAGGATTGTCCTTCACCAGTGGACAGAATTCATTCTGTGTCTGCAGAACATTCTCAGGAGCTGTGAACCAATAGCAAGGTTCCAGCACCTCTGAAACTACAGGACTGTCTTTCACCAGTGAACAAATCTGTAAAAACAACATCAAAACAGACAAAGTTGCAGCATAACAACCATGTATCCTCAGTCCTTGGCAGCTCTGGGTGGCAGCTCTCAAAATTCCTGGGCAATTCAAACTGGCCCTCAGCAATCCTCTCAGTATCTCTCTACCTCCAAGATGATGCTTCCAAAAAGTTCTTCTGCTTCTCCCTTTGCTTGTGTCTCTCTAAATTTATGTCACCAGCTCCTCCCAGTTCAGCTCTCTCTTTTGACATCAACAAGTCCTTCCCACAAGTGGGATTCACAAGCTCTGGGTTTTAACACAATCAATCCAAAAACCAAGCCAATAGAAAGGGATCTTTAAATTCCATTATTATTATTTTTGCCTATTATTCCTAATATTTTATATCATGTTTTTGTATCCCTTCTATGCTTATCACACTAAAAAGTAAAGTTATTATTTTAAAAAATATATTTATTTACTTTTAGTTTGCAACATTTAATTTCACAATACCTTAAGTTCCAAATTTGCTCCCCCTCACTCTCCTCTCCCCTCCCCGCCAATGCAGCATGCAATCAGATATAGATTCTACAAATGTCTTCACATTAAAAAATAATCAAGTTGTAAAGTACAATTATATCCAACAGACTGAGCAAGAAAGTAGGAATGAAACAAAGCAAAACAACAGAAAGAGAGAGCAAGTAGAAAGCTTCAATCTGCATTCATGCTCTGTAGTTCTTTGTCTTGATATGGATAGCCCTTTCCATCATGAGTCTTTTGGAGTTATCTTCTAGCTTTGTATTGCTGAGAGGAGCCCAGTCTATCAGAGTTACTCATCACAGATATGCTGGGTTTGTAACTGTGTACAAAGTTCTCCTAGTTCTGCTTTCCTCACTGAGCACAAGTTTATCTAAGTCTCCCCATGTTAATATGAAGTTTGTCTGCTCCTCATTTTTCATAACACAATTCTATTCCATTACATTCATATACCACAAATTGTTTTGTCATTCTCCAATTGATGGGCATCCCCTTGATTTCCAATTCTTTGCCACCACAAAAAGAGCTGCCATAAATATTTTGGCACATACTGGTTCTTTTCCCACTTTTATGATTGCTTTAGGATAAGGTCCTAGAAGTGGTATTGCTGCATCCAAGGGTATGCACATTTTTATTGTCCTTTGGGCCAAGTTCCAAATTGCTCTCCAGAATGGTTGGATCAGTTCACAACTCAGTCATGTGGAAAACAGGGGACATTGATGGGGGCACCCGAGGGCTCTGAAGGTATCCTTAAAACACTAACTGTGCTAATGAAAGTGCTTCTTTTGCTAAAGAACTTACCATTAATGAGGTCATTGACCTGCCTGGGAGATACTGGCCAAGGACAATGCAGCATGGTATGTCCTCATCAGAGAAAATACTGTGCTCTATGAGCAAGGCAGAATTGAAGTATCTAAGAAGAAATGTGAGATGCAAAAATTTAAGAAATCTACCCCAGGGGAGAAAATTCTGGGAAGACGGAAGAGTGGGTCAGAAAATTCCAAGCTGGGGGGGAGGTGGGGGAGCCAAGATGGTGGAGTAGAAGCAGGAAATTCCATGAACTCTCCCAAAAACCACCTATAATACCTCTAAAATAAGATTCTAAAGAAATTTTAGAGCTACAGAACACAAAAAGTGACAGAGAGAAACAAATCTTCTCCTGAAGGCAGCCTGTAAGGCCTACAGAAAGGGTCTATCACAGTGTTCTGGGAGTCTAAGACAATCCCATTAGCCATGCCTTTTCATACCCCAGGCCTCCCCAACCAGTGGCACAGAGCAGCCAGAACAGACGTCAAGAGAGTGAATCACCAGCAGCTGTGACTGTTTCCAGACTTCTCAATCCATCAGCTTCAAATAGAAAGCAAAAGGTGAGTGGAGAACTCTCTTGGAACCATGTGACCTAAGAGCACATTCCTGCCCCTGTCACCAGGGAGAGAGGTGGTTGAGGCACAGTGCCTCATGGTTGCCTTCATAGCACCTGGCCTGCAGATAGTAGGGGGACAAAGTGACCATTCAGAGGGTAAACACTCTTGCTTTATCTCCCATGGATCTGGGTTGCTGTTTTTGGCAGTGGTCCTGGGGTAAGAAAAAACAGTGTGCCACTGTAGAATCATTAGACAGGGCACCCTCCTCAGACCTCTGACCACATTTATGAAAACCCCGATGATTTGGGAAAAAATTCACTCCATTCTGGCAGCAGAGTTCTACTGTGGCAAAGAGCTCAAAAGTAAAGAAATTGGCTGGGAAAATGGACAAGCCGACGAATCACAATCAGCCCATAGCTCCTGAATCCATAGCTTCCAAGAAAAATATGAGCTGCTTACAGGCCATGGAAGAGATTAAGAAGGATTTTGAAAATCAAGTAAGAGAAGTGGACCAAAATTTGGGAATAGAAATGAAAATGATACAAGAAAATCATGAAAAGTGAGTCAATAGCCTACTAAAGGAAACCCAAAACAATGCTGAAAAGAAAATAACACATTAAAAATTGACTAACTGAAATGTAAAAAGAGGCTAAAAAAGCCAATGAGGAGAAGAATGCCTTAAAAAGCCAAATTTGCCAGATGGAAAAAGGAATTTTAAAAACTAACTGAAGAGAATAATTCCTTCAAAATTAGATTAGAGCAAATGGAAGCTAATGACTTTATGAGAAATCAAGATATTATAAAACAGATCCAAACAAATAAGAAATAGAAAGCAATGTCAACTATCTCATTGGAAAAACCACTGACCTGGGATATTGATCAAGGAGAGATAATTTCAAAATTATTGGACTATCTGAAAGCCATAATAATAATAAAAAAGGGCCTAGACATCATATTTCAAGAAATTGTCAAGGAAAAATGCCTTGATATTCTAGAACCATAAGGTAAAATAGAAATGGAAAGAACTCACCTTTCACCTCTTGAAAAATATCCCAAAAAGAAAACTCTTAGGAATATTATGGCCAAATTCCTGAGTTCCCAGATGAAGGAGAAATATTACAAACAGACAAGAAGAAACAATTTGAGTACTGTGGAAACACAATCAGGATAACACAATATCTACCACTTCTATATTAAGATATCAAAGAGCTTGAAATATGATATTCTAGAGGTCAAAGGAAATAGTATTAAAACCAAGAATCACCTACTCATCAAAACTGAGTATAATATTTCAGGGGAAAATATGATCATTCAATGAAATAGATAATTTCAAGCATTCTTGATGAAATAAACCGAGCTGAAAAGAAATTTTGATTTTCAAATACAAGAAGCAAGAGTAACATGAGAAGGGAAACAGGAAAAAGAAGTCATAAGGAACTTATTAAAGTTGAACTATTTATATTCCTATATGGAAAAATGCTAATTGTAACTCATGAGACTCTTTCCTCAGTATGAGGAGAGTTGAAGGGAATATGTATGCATACATGTAAGTATATATGTATGTAAATATATGTACATACATGAATATATGTATGTATGTGTTTGTATACATACACATACCTTTATATAGGAGGCTGTATTTGTGTATAAATACATATGTGAGTGTGTGTATATATGTGTATATGTATACATAGACACAAGGCACAGGATTAATTGAATAGGAAGAGATGATATTAAAAAAATAAAATTAAGAAGTTTGAGATGAATATAATGAGAGAAGGAGATAGGGAGAGACAGAATAGGCCTAATTATCTCATATAGAAAAGACAAGAGGAAACTGTTACAATTGAAGGGAAAAATAGGAAGGCAAAAGTGAATGGGTCAAAATTATTCTCATTGAATTTGGCTTAAGGTGCAAATAGTGTGCACACTCAATTGGGTATTTTATCCTACAGGAAAGTAGGGGGGAAGGGGATAAGAGTGGGGATGATAGAAGGGAGGGCAGAATGGGGGGAGGGTAGTTAGAAGCACACACTTTTGAAAAGGAACAGGGTCAAAGTAGAAAACAGGATGTGTGGGGGCAGTATAGGATGGACAGAATTATAGTTAGTCTTTCATAATATATCTACTATGGAAATGTTTAGCATAACTACACATGTACATCCATATAGGATGAATCACTTATCCCCCCAGTAGGGGTGGGTTAGGAGGGAAGAAGGGAAAGAATCTGGAAATCAAAGTTTTAAAAACAAATGTTATTTTTTTTTACTTGCAAGTAGGAAATAAGATATACAGGCACTGGGTATAGGAATCCATGTTGGCCTTCAATAAAGTCAGAAGGGGGATGGGGGAGGATGTAAGAGAGATCAGACTGGGGGAAGAGGTATTTAATAGGATTGCTATTTTGGGCTGGGGGTAGGGTAAAGCTGGGGAGAAAATTTGTAACTCAAAATCTTACAAAAATGAATGTTGAAAACTAAAAATAAACAAATTTAAAAAAAAGAAAATTCCATGCTCTCAAGATTTTCCCCAGAAAAAAAAAAAGTTAAAATAACACCTCAGGGGGAAGAAAGTGTGGGTGGAGATAAATAAGAAAAGGATCAAAACCAGGTTCCTCCAGCGACAATTTGAAAACATCAGAAGAAAAATCCCAGGATGAGGTTCTGTCCCTGTGAAGAGTAAATATTTCCAGGCTAAGTTCCATTTTAACAGCAAGTAGTGAGCCTCTTAAACAAGCAGAAAACCCTGGGATTAGTTGGTTTGATAGGCTTCCTTGCCCCAGCCACCAAATCTTTTAACCTGTGGATACTGAAGGGAGTTGGGTTTCTGAGCCAAGGAAGATGGAGGAAACCTCTGCCTGCAAGGAATGCCATACCCAGTTG
The DNA here is from genome assembly GCF_028583685.1 of Petaurus breviceps papuanus. NCBI lineage: Eukaryota > Metazoa > Chordata > Mammalia > Diprotodontia > Petauridae > Petaurus > Petaurus breviceps. Next base: position 10,208,658 of record NW_027186304.1, on the reverse strand, counting down.
TGATGCAAAGAGTGACAAGGGGAGAAGGAACCAGCATACTAGTGGTGAGGGCAGAAGAAGTGGTGCAGAAAACCCCTGGCTGTGGGCACTTACATGAGGTCAAATGTTTGGCTTTGTCTCCAAGCTAGAGGGAAGAGCACAAGATCTGGGGAAGAGCTGCCACTTCCTACACCACAGTGCTATAGGTGATCATAAAAATTAATTTATTAACTCAAAAAAATGCACAGGCCAAGGAGGAAGAATCCAACCACAGGAATCTATTATGGGAATAGAGATGACTGGGGCCCATCTTCAGCAGAGGATATTGAAGTAAAAAATCCCCAAAGAGTAACATCAAATGGGCACCTGCCAAAAAAGAATTTGTAGAAGATCTTAAAAGACACTTTAAAAGCAAATGACAGAGATGGAGGAAAAACTAAAAGAGAAAATAAAAATAATCCAAGAAAAACAAGATATGTAGGAAAGTCAACCATTTGGAAAAGGAGTTCCAAAATATTAAGAAAGAAAATGACACCTTGAAAATTTTAATTGGGCAAAGTGAAGTCAGCAAAAGTATAGATCAAAAAATAATTGAGAAAATATTAATAATGAAAAAATAGAAGAGAAAATGAAACATCTTTTAAGAAAATCAAAATATTTGGAGAATAGATAAAGAAGAAAAAATATAATTAAATGAAAAATAGGATGAAAATAAATGAAACTAACAGAAAGTTATGATAAAAAAAAGATCTTGATACAATAATAAAAGAAATAATTAAATAAAATTGTCCTGAAGCATTAGAACCAGGAGGGAAGGCAGAAATAGAAAAAAAATCCATTTATCATCACTTTAAAAAAATTCTATGCAAAAAACTCATCAGAATATCATAGTCACATTCTAAAAGCCCCAGCTCAAGGAAAAAAATATTAAAAGCATCAAGATCAAAGAAATTTAAATATCATGTTGCCACAATTAAATTACACAAAACCGAACAGCACAGAAATTAAAGGACATCAAGTTGTTTTTTTTGTTTTTGTTTTTGTTTTTTGCTTTATTGGAGTTCAGTAGAGTTTAAGCAACTTGCCCAAGGTCACATGGCTAGTAAATGTTAAGTGTCTGAGGCCGGATTTGAACTCAGGTCCTCCTAACTTCAGGGCCAGTGCTCAATTCACTGTGCCACCTAGCTGCCCCAACAATTTTTTTCACTTTTTTCTTTTTTTTTTTTTTTTGGATGGGACATTGGGGTTAAGTGACTTGCCCAAAGTCACACGGCTAGTTAAGTGTTGAGTGTCTGAGGCCGAATTTGAACTCAGGTCCTCCTGACTCCAGGGCTAGTTCTCTATTCACTGTGCCACCTAGCCCCCCCTGACATCAAGTCTTGGAAGGCATCCTAAAGAAGAGCAAAAGAACTGGGGCTCTGGCCAAAATATTTTACCCTGAGAAGTGAAGTATTATTCTCAATGAGAAAAAAAAATGGGTATTTGGTAAACTCTCTGACTTGCAAGACTTGGTTATAAAATCCTGAACTTCAGAGAAGATTTGTCATACAAGAATCAAGAAAAATACAAAGCACATAAGAAAGACCAATTTTAAGGGATGCACATGGACAGACTATTTACTTTTTATATATGTGAAATGTATGTCTAAGATCTTTAACAATAATTGTGTAGTTCATAAGAAAGATTGGGACAAACCTGAGTAAGATATGAATTTAAAAAGTAAAACCATTTAGGAACAGCTTAAAAGAGAACTTATTTTATACAAATGCAAGAGAAAGAATCGATAAATAGGAATTAGATGGGGAGGAAGGCTGGGAATTCTGGTAACCTACTTTTGTTGGAAATGGGTTTAAGAGGGAATGATGTGTGTGCGTGTGTGTGTCTGTGTGTAGAAGAGTATAAAAGTCTCATAAATTCAGAATAAATAAAATGGTAGGGGCATTGGGTGGGGGAAAGGACAAGGGAGGAATCTTTAGAGTGGAGGTTGAGGGAATAGATAAAATAGTATAAAAGGGTTTTTAGGTTCATGGGAATGGGAGGATAGGGGAAGGATACTTGCAGGGGAGTAGGCAAGTCATAGGATGGCAAGGTAGCGGGTAGAAGTAAAGTAGAGGAAATGGAAGGGATAGGACGCAACATATATGCACCAAGATAAAAACAAAGATCTGAAGTATATGTTAGGGAAAGCATATATCTATATATGCATGTCTAGATGTCTAGATATATGTATATATCTATAGCTAAATAGAAACATATCTAAACTTTATTGTAGCCTTCTGGGGGGTGGAGGAGGGTATGCATATATTTATAACTATAGAGAAATAGATATATCTAAACTTTTTTGTGGCTTTCTCATTAGGGGGTTTGGGTGGAAAGAAAGAACTAAGTTAAAATGTGCACAGAAGAGAATAAAAGAAACCTAACAAGGAAGCAAAGAAAAGATGGACAATTTTCAACAAAAAGAGTTTTATTTATCATATAGGCTTTCTGGAAATGAAAATGAATTCCTCAATATAACTGGCTATGTAACCTTGAGCAAGTTACTTAACCCTGATTGCTTAAAACAAAAGAAAATGAATTGTTACATATTTTTAATCTTCTCATGTTATGCTATGCACATGCCATCTTTTATTTTCTAACTTTGTATTTAAGTTCCAATATTTAAGGTTAAAAACAAACAAAAGAATCCACCTTAAATGCTCACATGGACTATTTGTGCCTGACCTGTGGTAGTGATTAGGTAAGGCAGAGATTTAGAGACAGATGAAGCAAGCAGGATGTCAGATATGAGATATGATGAAGGATGTCACCACCAGTCAGAAAAATTATCAAAGAAGACTTTGCATTAAAGGCCACTAACAAGTACTTACCACTGTGCTTTCTCAAAGTACCCCACTATGACATTCCAGAACAACTCTTCCTCTTCTTTTTCCTGTTATTTGTAAGGACTACTTGACATCCTGGAGGGGTCTTCCTTTTCCACCTTTTCTATTCTTCTTGACCAGATATCTCCTCCTCCCATTCTCTAGTCCCTTTTCCCCATTTCATAAAATTGTATTTAAACCAGACACTTAACCACAGTAACCATCCTGTGGGAAATAAGGCCATGTTGCCTCCTTTAGTGGGGGTCAGGGTTTGCTGCCTGGACTCTGTCTCTCCCACATGGAAGCAGGCCTGCTTGGGTGTATTATGCTAATAAATGCTTTCTTTAAGTTGGAGACTATCTGATTGAATTTCTTTCAGGAACATAGGACCCATTTTTTTCCCATCATTTCAGGTGGCACCCCAACATTTTGCATACCCTGAACTCATCAGTGGAATATTCCGAGCTCATATTGGTCTCATCAGTCAGTCAGATGCATTGTAACTTGATTCTAATGTGATATCATTTTCATCCTCTTGGAACACTAAGGAAAGTGCCAGGCAAGTGCTCCAGCAAATTGAGTAAATAAAGGCTTAGGAATAGGACAGGACAGAGACAATACTGTTCTCCTTTTGAGGGGCTAGGATCCCTTAACTTCACACATTTACACATTTCTCAGATTATGGACCTATCAAGGGTAGAAATAAATAAACAACAATGGTTGGAATATGTTAATATGTTGCAGACAAAAGTTTTCCTTACATTTGGAGTGAGAAAAACGTGGGTTGGAATGACAGCTCTTGCACTTTTGATGATAATGTTCAGTAATTTTTCATTGTGTCCAGCTCTTTGTGACAATATTTGGTATTTCCATATGAAGATATTGGAGTAGTTTGATATTTTCTTCTTCAGATCATTTCACAGATGAGGAAACTGAACTATAGTGCTAAGTGACTTGCTCAGGGGCACAAAGCTAGTGTGTGAGCCTGCATATGAACCCAGAGAGATTAATATTCCTGACTCCAGATCACGTGCTCTATCCACTGTGCCACCTAGCTGCCCCAGCTATAGAGGTTTACCACCTCCTGGGCCTTGGAAATGTCATTTAAATTAACTTTCCCAAGAAGTTTCTTTTCTTTTCTTTTCTTTTTTGTAAAAGAGGGGTTTAGACTGGACCAGAATTTCTTAAACTGGTGTGTATGGACAATTCAAAATATTTTTTGAAAACTTCAATTCAACATAATTGTTTACTTTATAATCCCATGCATTTTACTTAATGAATTTAAAAACATTATTTTGAGACATTCTGACAAAGGGTCCATAGACTTCCCTGGACTGCAAATAAAACCATGCATGACTCAACAAAAGTTAAGAGTTTCTGACATAGATGATCTCTAAAATCCTTTCCAGCTCTGAATTGTATGATATTAATTGTATTATTATACATGGTTTATTTAAACCCCTCACCATTTGACAAAAAAAATTCATCACACCATGATAATCCAGTGCTACTTTTGAATACTTTCCCCTTGTCAAATTGTCTCATTTTCAGAGCACCGCCTACACTACTTCTTTAAATCTTATTTCACATGTTGTTTTTTCTCCACGAATCCTGTTGTGACATCGTATAAATAGAATTTCTATTTAGATACTCTGTAAATATATATTGTTTTATTCTCCAACAAATTTTGTGGATTTTATTTGAAATAACTCAGAGAGTACTCCCTCAGCAAGAATTGTCACTTATCATTAACATTTTTCACAAAAAGGACCAAAGTTGGCAGGTAGCCTACCAACACAGAGGTGCTTAATGAGAACATCCATCTCTTGTCAGCCTAATGTGGCATCTTTTACCCATGAAATAACTGCCTTTAATAATTAATAGCCTAGGGACTTTTCAGGGGATATTGAGTGTGTTATTTTTATAAGTCTTCCTTTGAAGTTAAATCTTCTACCAGAAGAATTTTTCTGTTTATGAAAAATTTACATGAACATGATTTTGTTTTGTTTGTCTTTTATGGTAGTAATTGTATTTGAATGAAGAGGTAACATGCTATAGTAGAAAAAAAAAATACTGCCTGAGAGTCAGAGGAAACAGATTCAAACTTTATTTCTGATATTTTCTATCTTTTCCGCCTTGGACAAGTCATAAGTTCCCTGGATTTCAGTTTCCTTATCTTGTTCAGTTACAAAAAGTTAGGTTAAATTATCTCTCATGTATTTTCTAGAGCTGAATCACTGACACTATGATCCCACGTACAGACTCCACCAAGAGAGATTGACAATTACCCTCTTACATGTTAGTCATAGGGACTTATTCACAGAAGTGAGACCTGATGAGATATTCATGATCACACAGCTTGTGAACATCAAAAGCAGAAGTATCAGAGGCAACAATCAAACATAGGTCTACCCAACTCCAAGATTAATAGTATACCTAGTACACCAAACTATATCTTATATTTTTAAATGCATTTATTTATAACTCATTTTGCAATTTGTTCCAGAATATTAACATATGCCTTGTATTGCCCTCATTAAACTAAAAAAAAAAAAACAACAAAAATCTTCTTTCTTAACAATATTCAGTTAAGAAAAAAATGAGAAAATACTGACAATAATAATAATAATAAATCCAAAAACAAAATAACTGAAGAAATGGCATTTCATTGCCAAATAGCCATAAATATTTAGTGTCTACAGAATACCTATCAAGACATGCCAATAAGAGGCTCTTGTTTTTTCATCGACTAACAGACAAGAAATCCCTATACAAAATTCATACCTCAAAATGTTCTAGAGAACTTAACCAAAAAACTGTACTAGAATAGCACCATCATCTTGAACTTAATTACTGCCCACAATTGCCTGGTCATAACACTGATGAAAATGAAACAAACAAAAAAAAAAACTTTAAGACAATTTTAAATGGATGTCGCCCCAAAAATATTCATAATCTTTATGTTTTGAAGGACAAATATTTGAAACATGGGGACTTAACAAGCATTTAATTCTTTTTGGAAAGAGAATGTGATATGCATTAGTCCTATGAATTACTGAAAATGTGCTAAATATGCTTGTAATGAGACAGTAGATGATGAAATTACAATAAAATATTTTATTCTATGACAAAATCAATTATTTTTACCATCTGTGTGATAGTCTAGAGAATGCTCAATGTACAGGAACAAGAGTAGGAGAGAAACTCTTCCCAGAACTGCTGGCATAAAGCCCACCAAAAAAGCTGAGAACGGGATGATGGGAATAATCATCTGCAACTTAAATTCAATTCATTGTGCATGTTGTGAGGGTTACAGGAAAATAGTAAAGTAAGTTACGTTCACACAAGTAAGTGTACAATTGTGACTTTATGCTATGAAGCCTTTTTATGAAATAAACCTTGAAACTGAAGACAGTTGGACCCTGTTATCACCACTGATAAGGTTTCCAGTCTCACCAAAGATGATATTGATATGGTGGCTTAGGGTTCCTGATTGGACCTACTCAAAACCATTATAATGACAATCTTGACATGGAAGACCATGGAGCAAATGCTAATCCTTCATCCTTTGGTACAATGAGAACAAGCCATACATGAGAATAAGTCAGAAGTATCGATATGACACATACTAATGTTTTGGTGTGGAATGCTTGAAAAGTAAAGTACACAAACCATAAATCTGCATGAAATAAACTTAAGATGTATATCTATTTTATGAGTCCAAACATAAGAAATTTACAATCAATTTTATCATTTATACACAAAAATGAACTGCTTTTAATTTGATTTTTAATTCCTAGATGCAGTTCCAAATTATACTACACTGTACTGCAGATCAATGCATGGAAAAAATAAGGAAAACTTCTTTCCTAAACAAAGATTTTATGAAATTAGAACAGAATTTAAGTTATAAAAAATCTGAAGAGAGAAAACTGAAGATATTTACATAGTGCAATGATAAGAAAAAGAAACTTGGAGTCTAAAAGACCAAATTTCAAATAGCTCAGATAGTTAATAGCTCTATGACATGGGACAAGTTAGTTTCTTCCTCTGCAAAATGGGAATAATAATAACATCTCTATTACAGGGTTGCTGTGAAAATCAAATGTGATAAGGCATGTAAAGAGATATACAAACCTTAAAATGTTATTTGATTCCAGATAGTATTCTTATTAATATTCATTTCATTCAAACTCCAGATGAAGCACCAGCAGCAGCAGCAGCAGCAGCAGCAGTAGCAGAACAGTAGCAATAGCAGCAGCAGCAGTAGCAGAGCAGTAGCAGTAGCATCAGCAACAGCAGCAGCAGTAGTAGCAGCTGCAGCAGCAGCAGTAGCAGAGCAGCAGCAGCAGCAGCAGCAGCTGCTGCTGCTGCTACTGCTGATGCTGCTGCTGCTGCTGCTACTGCTACTGCTCTGCTACTGCTGCTGCTGTTGCAGCGCCTGCAGCGGCAGTAGCAGAGCAGTAGCAGTAGCAGCAGCAGTAATAGTTGTTGTAGTTGGTGTTATCGTTGTTGTTGTAGTGGTGTTTGTCGTAATACTCCTTAGTAACAAAACTAAAGGAAACATATGATGTTGAATTTATGAATTATTTAGAAAAAGGAAATGGGAAAACTTACAATTTATAGAAGTCCTTTTTTTAGGTATGATGGATTGAACCTAATTGACTAAACATGAAAAACGATTATTTAAAAAAGTTTACAATGAAAAAAATACATATTTGTTTTCCCATTATGCCAATGGGGGAGGGACCTTGCACATATAAGGTGGATCTTCAATGATTTGCACATAGTCAAAGTATTTTCATTCATACACACATATATACATACATATAACAGACATACATATACATAAATGCATTTATATACAAATACAGAGAGATGCATGAATATGTATATAAAGAATAAGAAAGAGTTGTACTTGTGGCTTTGCTGTTAGAGGCAATTCCAAGGTGAATTAGTTCCTATCAATGCAGTTTGTCACCTTGTCTGTAATCTATAGTCTTATATTTGAAGACAGTCTAGGGCACTGATAGGTTTTATCTTAACAGCAGTCACATATCCAAACATACATACATACATACACATGTAGTTCAAAACACATACCCACACCTATTCATATACATATGCATATATATGCAAATACATATGCTTATACACATACATATATACAGACACACGTATATGTATGTTTATATGTACATATGTGTATACATACATAGATATATGTATATATGGGGGAACTGAGTGTGGATGTGGGTGGTTGTGTGGGTGTGCATATATGTCATTAAAACATTTTAAGCTACATGATGTGGCTTTTATTCTTATCCTACATTATTAAGTTCATTACAATCACAAATTTCAAATTGAATATTGTAACAAATATACTATGTGAAAGATAGATTACTATTCATTGACAGGGTAAATGAAAAAAGTACAAAGTGAAAACAGCGCAAAAATGATACACTTATTTGTGTAAAAGAAACCATTTTCCTGATATGTCAACCATTACAATAAGGATGTAACTTTGAGAAAGTTACTAGCACTTAGTTTTAGTGCCTTCATATATAAATGGGCATAATTGTGTTTCAATTTAATTCACAGCGATTGTGAACAGATTAATGAAATAATGCATGTGATTTGCTATGTTATTATAAAGTGTAGATGTTGCTAACTGTGTGAGAAAATCAATATATTAAGGAGTGCTAGAAATCAGTAATTCTTTATTAGACTTTGTAGAAAAGGGCCGGGTAAATTCCCCCACCCACCCAAGGCCAGCTATGGCTTACTTGGAAAACTGCTTAACTTTCAGTGGATGGAAGAGTGGGAGTGGTAATAGAATTTAATATTGGAAGAAAATTTTAGAGGTTATGCAGTGTAGCCTCATGGTTTTTCATATGAGGATAATGAGGTGTAGACCATTTAAGCAACTTGTCATATGGCTAATGAATGATAATTTTAGAAATAAAACCCAGGGTCCTGATTTCCAGTCCACTTCCTGATCACTATGATCCTTTCAGTAAACCGTTTATAAAAATAAATATATCTCTTTATTATTTGATTTTTCTTTTTTGGTGACCAATAAATAAGAAAAAAATACAAAGACCAATATTCAAACAACACTTCCTGCCAGGACTCCTCCTCATCTGGAAAATTATATTTAGTAATTTGCTATTTAAGTGAAGCACTGGTTTCTTTGTGTTGTGTTTTACCTTGACTCTTTCCCTTAGAACCTCAGGTTCTTTCGTCTGGGATCTGGTTTAAAGTCCTTTCCAGAATGCTGCATTTGGAAGTCTGGCTTATCTGATTCAGTTAGGAAGAGAAATTAATTACATATTTTACTGCTGCATAAGAATTAATTTTAATGGCTTTCTGCTGTAATTAATAACAATTGATGATTCAATGGCACTTGAACAATCACAACTTCTCTCTCACTGCATCACTAGATTCATGTAAGGCCTCCGCTCCCTTTCCTCACCATTGGTTTTCTTTTAGTTTTTTCCACTTTATTACAGAATGATAGAAAGCAAAACAAAACAATGCGACCTCTTCCCCTACTGCTTATTAAAATGTTTTCTACCTGGTAATTAGCATTTCCCATTGGAGGCAAGGAAGAAAGGAAAGAAATATTTATTAAGTGCTTGAAAAACATTTGTCTCATTTAATCCTGATAACCTCAGCAGGAGGTAGGCACTATTATTAACCCCTTTTTTGTAAGTGAGAAAACTGGGAAAAACACAGGTTAAATGACTTCCTAAAGGTCACACAAATAATAAGTTTCTTAAAAAAAATATGTATTATCTTTCCCCAGTTACATGTTAAAAAACAATTTTTAGCATTCTTTTTAAAATTTTGAGTTCCAAATTCTCTCTCTCCCTTTCCAATTCACCCCTCTCCCCCATTAAGAAGGCAAGCAATTTACTAGCTATACATGTGTAGGAATGGAAACCATTTTATATAAGTCATGTTGTGAAAGAAAATTTAGATCAAATAAGCAAAAAACCCTCAAAAAATATAGTTACAAAAAAGCATGCTTCAATCTGTATATAGACACCATCAGTGCTTCCTCTGAAGATGTAGGAGCATTTTTTGTCCTAAGTCCTTTCGAATTGGTTTGGATCATTGTACTGCTCTGAATAGCTAAATCCATCACAGCTGATCATCTTATAATATTGTTGTCACTTTGTCCACAGTATGGTTCACTTTGCATCAGCTCGTGTAAGTGTTTCCAGATTCTTCTGGAAGCATCCTGCTCATTATTTTTAATTATATTATTATTAATAATATTCCACTGTACAACAATTTGTTCAACCATTGCCCAAATGATAGGCATTCATTCCCTCAACTGCTTTCCTTTGCCACCAGAAAATAGCTACTATGAATATTAATACATGTATGTATGCACGTGGATATGTGCACATATATGTATGTGTGTGTTTGTATACGCGTACATATGGAAGTGTGTGTATGTGTGTGTGTGTGTATTTTACTCAGTTCTCCAAATGTTTGAGAAATGAGGCCTTTATCAGAACAGGTTCCTTCAAACTGATTTCACAATTATTATTGTTATTTGTATTTCCCTCTGTCTTACATCCCTCCTGTTTATTCTATTCTCTCTCTCCTTGCACCCTGTCCCTCCTCAAAAGTGTTTTGCTTCTGACTTTCCCCTCTCTTAATCTGTCTTCCTTTCTGTCATTACTACCCCACATATCTTAACTTCTTCCCTTTCTGCTTTATAGAGTATTAAGATTTATATACCCAATTGAGTTTTTGTTTATTCGCTTTTTGAGTCAATGATGATGAGAGGAAGGTTCACTCACTCCTCTCCTTCACTTCCTTCCCCTCCACTCTAAAAGCTTTTCTTGAATGTTATGTGAGATAATTTATGCTATTCTGCCTCTCCTTTTCACTTTCTCCCTGTACAACCTCTCTCCTTACTTTTTATTTGGTTTTAAATATCATCATATGTCTATCTAACTTTTATTTATTAGTTTATTAGATTTCTTAAATTCAGTTTTATTAACCTCTCCTTTGGTTTTCATTTTTCCTAATTTAACACTTACTTGAGGATTTTGAATTTGTTCTTTTTCAAGCTTTTTTCAGTTGCACATTCACTTTATTGACCTCCATTTGCTCTATTTTGTTGATGTATGCATTCAAGGATATAAAACTTCCCCTAAGAACTGCTTTTGCTCCATCCTACAACTTTTGGTGTGTTATCTCCTTATTGTCATTCTCTTGAATGAAGTTACTGATGGTTTCTATAATTTTTTGTTTGAGCCACTCATTTCTAGGATCAAGTTATGTAGTTTCCAATTAATTTTTAGTCTATCCTTCCATGGCCTTTAATTACATATATATATATATATAATATCATGATCTGAGAAGGATTAATTTAATATTTCTGCCTTTCTCCACTGAATTGTGAGGTTTTATGTGCTAGTACATGGAGAATTTTTGTGTATGTGACATACATGTACAACTGAGAAGAAGGAATATTCCTTTTAATCCCCATTCAGTTTTCTCCAGAGGACTACTATATCTATTTTCTGTAAGATTCTATTTACGTTCTTAACTTCTTTCTTGTTCATTTTGAGATGAGATTAATGAAGTTCAGAGAAGGAGAGACTGAGGTCCCCCACGAGTATAGTTTTTCTATCTATTTCTTCCTCTAACTCCCTAAAATAATCCTCTAGGAATATGGATGCTGTACTGCTTGGTGCATAAATGTTTAGCATTGATTTTGCTTCATTTTCTTTTTTTAATTTTTCAAATTCTTTCTTAACTTCTTATTTACATCATTCATTCTGCCAGATTTTGAGTTACAAATTTTCTCCCTGTTTTTCTCCCACCCACCACCCCAAAATAGCAGTCCCACAGAATATCCCCTCCTCCAATCTGCTCTCTACATATTTTCTCCCACACAAATTTCGACTTTTCCAGTAGGGCATGGTGGATCTCTATGCCCCAGTGCCTGTATAATTTATTTCCCAATTACATGTAAAAAAGTATTAATAATAGTATATATATATATATATATATGTGTGTGTGTGTGTGTGTGTGTATATATACACACACATACATATATACATATACATATATATATGTTTAAACATTTGATTTTAACACTGAATTCCAGATTCATTCCCTTCCTCCCTTGTCACCCACCCTTACTGGGAAGATAAGCAGTTCAGTATAGGTTGTACATGTGTGGCTAATGCAAAACAATAACATAGTAGATACATTGTAAAAGGCTGACTATATTTCCCTCCCTCCTATCCCACCTTGCACTTGTTTTATTCTCTACTTTGATCCCATCCCTTTTCAAAAGTGGGTGCTTCCAACTTCCCTCCCCGCCCCAGGCTGCCTTCCCTCACATCCCCTTCACCCCTACTCCCCTGTAGGTTAGATACCCTATTTAGTGTGTATTTCACTCCTTCGCCAAGCCAAATTCAATGGGAATAAATTGGACCCATTCCCTTTTGCCTTCCTATTCTTACCTTCCATTGTAAACATTTCCCCTTGCCTCTTCTATATGAGAGAGCTTACCCCATTCTGTCTCTTGCCAACTCCTCTCATTATATTCCTCTCTCACTTTTTAATTTCACCTTTGAAGTATCATCCCCTCCTTTTAAATTGGTCCTATGCCCTCTATGTATGTATACCTATAAACATACATACACACATTCATATGCACATACACCCTCATAAATAGACATATATATATGTGTATATATATATATATATATTCCCTTCAATTATTTTCATACTGAGAAAAGTTTCCTCAGTTACACTTATTGCTTATCCATTTAAGAATGTTAATTCTTCAACATTTGATAAGTTCCTTATGATTTCTTTTCCCTATTTACCTTCTCATGCTTCTCTTGCTTCTTGTGTCTGAATGTCAAATTTTCTATTCAACTATGTTTTATTCAGCAAGAATGCTTGAAAATCTTCTATTCTGCTGAATGACCAAATTTTCTCCTTAAACAGGATACTTAGTTTTGCTGGGTAGATGATTCTTGGTTTTAATCCCACCTCATTTGACCTCCGGAATATTATATCCCAAGTCCTTTGAACCCTCAGTGAAGAAGCTGCAAGATCCTGGGTTATCCTGATTGTGTTTCCACAATATTAAAATTGGTTATTCCTGGCTGCTTGTAATATTCTCTCCTTAATTTGGGAATTGTGGAACCTGGCTATAACATTCCTAGGAGTTTTCTTTTTGAGATCTTTTTCAGGAGGTTATCGGCGGATTCTTTCACCCTCTATTTTGCCTGCTGGCTCTAAAAAATCAGGGCAGTTTTCTTTGAGAACTTCCTGGAGGATTATTTCTAGGTTCTTACTTTGATCATGGATTTCAGGTAGTCCAATAATTTTTTAAAGTTATCTTTCCTCCATCTATTTTTCCAGGTCAGTGGTTTTTCCAATGATATATTTCACATTGCCTTCTATTCTTTCATTTGTCTTTCATTTCATTTTTCATATTCTTTCATATGTTTAACAGCATATTGATTTCTCCTAAAGTCATTAACTTCCATTTGCTCCAATCTAATTCTGAAGCAATGATTCTCCTCAGTGAGCTTTTGAGATTCTTTTTCCATCTGGCAAATTTGGCTTTTTAAGGCATTCTTTTCTATCGTTGCCTTTTTGAGCCTCTTTTGCCATTTGAGTGAGTCTCTTTTTTAAGGTGTTATTTTCCTCAGTCAGGTTGTTGACTCTCATTTTGTAATTTTCTGGCAGCATTCTCATTTCTCTTCCCAATTTTTCCTTCACTTCTCTTATCTGCTTCTTAAGGTCATCTGTGGCCTATAACCAGTCATATATTCCTTTGAAGCTCTTGGTTCAGGAGTTCTGACTTCACTGTCTTCCTCCTGTTCCATGCTTTGCTACTTTTTGTCCCCAAAATAGGAGTCTAATGTTGGAATATTCTGTCTACTTTGTTTCCTTTACCTGGTCTTGTCACCCCTCAGTCACTTGACCCCTGGGCTTTTTGCCACAGCAGGACTCTGCCACCAGACAGGGGAGCTTTTGTCCTAAATGGTGGGGTTTTCTCAGCTGCTGCAGGTATTAGATGGGTGTCCTCTCTGAGGCCTCCACAGGTTCTGGAAAAGTGGACACCCCCCCCCCAGGACCTCCACCCTAGACTGCAATCCAGGTACAAGCAAGTTAAAGCAAGAACAATTAACCCTAAGACTGGTTGCTTGATCCTCCTACACTCTGCAAGCCAGGAGCTGAAGTGTCATGTGGTCCTGGCTGGCTCTGCCAGGAGTCTCAGTGGCTTCTCTTCCTGGGGGCAAAAACAGAGGTACTCCCTCTTACTGGGTCCCAAAGTCCAGACTGCACTGACCTGTCTGTTTGTCCTTTGCATCTATGAGTTGATAATTTTGGAAATGGCCACAGCTGCTGCTGATCTGTAGTCCCTCTGGCAGTTGGCTGGTCAGACTAGCCCTGGGGCTAAAACCTCAGTCTCACAACAGGTCTTGGCTGGGCTCCCAGAGCGCTGTGCTGGCTTATTCCTCCCAGCCTGCCAGGCTGTCCTCAGCAGGAGGTTAGCTTCTGTGTGTCATTTTGTGGGTTCTGCAGCTCCAAAGTTTGTTCAGAGTCCCCTTTTTACATTGATTGGGGAAGGTGGAAGTTGGAGCTCCTCAGAAGTCATGCTTCTACTCTGCCATCTTTGATTTTGCCTTCTTTTTTGATGGTGCCTTTTAGCAGGATATAGTTTCCTTCCTTATCTCTTTTAATTAGATATATTTTTGCTTTTACTTTATGTGGGATAAGGATTGCTACCCCTGCTTTTTATACTTTGGCTGAAGCATAATATATTTTATTATTGCCTTTTAACTTTACCCTTTGGGTATTCCCCTGTTTCCAATGTAGTTCTTGTAAACAGCACATTGTAGGATTATGGCTTTTAATCCATTCTTCTATCCACCTCTGTTTTATGGGAGAGTTCACCCCAATCACATTCACAGTTATGATTACTATCTGTGTCTTTTGATCCATCTTATTCCCTCCCCTGTTTATGTCTTTATTTTTCCCCTTCTCCCTTCCACTCATTAGGAGTTTTCCTTTTGACCAGCCCCTTCTTCAGTATTACCTCCTTAGACCCACTCCCATCTTTAACCCTTCCCCCTTACTACCTCTTCCCTTCATTCTAACAACCTTGCTCCCTTTTCTTAGCCCTTCCCCCCTCCTACTGCCTGTAAGCTACAATATATTTTTATGCTTAATGTAGTATGCCATTTCTTCCTTGAACCAAAATTGATGGGGATAGATCTCATGTAGTGCTCTTCTCCCTCCCCTTTTTCCCTCTATTATGATAGATTTTATGTCTCTTCTTGATAGAGTCCTACACTTAACTGATTATGTTATCCTCTCCTTACACCAGAACCAATGAGATTGAAGAATATCTAATGTTCATCTCCCTCCCATCTTTCCCTCCACTATAATGTTTTTATGCATCTTTGTGTGGCAAAATTTATCTTTTTCTGCTTCACTCATTCTTCTTCATCTATGGGGGCCTCTGCATCCCTTAATAAGATTTTTTATCATGTTTTAGTTTAATTTATACCCAACTCCTCTATTTATCTATATCTTTTTTAAATGTCACAATAAGTATACAATTCTCACTTCTAACAGCTATCTGCTTCCCATATAGGGATGTAAATGGTTTGCACTTGTTAAATAACAAGTTGTTTGTTTGTGTGTGTGTGTTTCCCCATTTACCTTTCTATTTCTCTCTTGAGTCTTGTAATTGGAGATTGAGTTTTCCATTGAGCTCTGGCTTTTTCATCAGGAAGATCTGGAAGACCTTTACATCATTGAATGACCTTCTCCTTGCTGGAAAGATTATGATCAGTTTCACTGGAAAGAAGATCTTTGGTTGTAACCCAAGCTCTTTTGCCTTGCAACATATCATATGCCAGTTCCTCTGTTCATTCAATGTAAAAGCTGCCAGATTCTGTGTGATCCTCACTGTAGTTCTGTGATATTTTAATTGTTTATTTCTGGCTGCTTGAAGCATTTTCTCCTTTACCTGATAGTTCTTAAATTTGTCTTCAACATTTTGTGGAATTTTCATTTTGGGATCTCTTTCAGGAGGTGTCTGGTGGATTCTCTTGATTTCTGTTTTACCCTCTGGTTCTAGGATCTCAGTGTAGTTTTCTTTGATGGAAGATGTTGTCCAGGCTATTTTTCAAATCATGATTTTCCCTTAGCCCAATAATTCTTGGATTATGTCTCCTAGATCTGTTTTCCAGGTTAGTTATTTTTCCCTTGAAATATTTTACCTCTTTTTCTAATTTTTCATTCTTGATGTTTTGTTTAACTGATTCTTGGTTCCTCATAGAGTCATTATCTTCAGTTTAATTGATTTTAATTTTTAGTGAATTATTTTCCTGTTAGTTTTTGAAACTCCTTTTCAATATGTTCAGATTTCATTTTTAGTTCCCACACTTTTCTTTTTAAGGACCTTTTTTATTCATTGAAAACTTTTTCTATTTTCACAATTTTGATTTTAAAAGAATTAGTCATTTTATCTTCTACCGCTCTAATTTGGTTTTCAAAGTCTTTCTTGAGCTCTTCTAAGAATGCTTTCTGGGCTTGAGACCAGTCCACATTCCCTGTTGAGGATTCAGCTGTGTGTGTGGAGTCAATGCTGTCTCCTTCTGAATTTGGTTCCTCATGCTTGCAATAATAGGATAGTAGAGTCTTTGACTTTGCAATCTGTCTTTTACCCATTTTGAGGCAGATCATTAGTTATACCCTACCTCTGGGACTCCCAAGCCTTCACTATTTTAAAATTTTGCTTTGGGGCAATAATTTCTATGTTTTCAGGGTCAGTGGGTAGGATTGGAACAGTCAGGGTTCACTCTAAAATCCTGATCCCTGGAAGTTCAGATAGGTGCTTTTTAAATTTCCAGGGTGTGGGTTGATGGTACCAGGAGTAGATGTTGCCACTGCCGTGGGCCCTGGATTTGTCTCTTACCCAGTTCTAACAGATCCCAGTCCTGAGATGATAGGCCTGGGAATGGCCTTTTTGCTTGGTAGATCAACTTGCCACCAGGCTGCTCTCCACTGTGTCCCTGTTTTACTTTTTTCTTTATTTGTCATAAATGTATTAGTTTCCTTTTACTCAATTCTAATTTTTAAGGCATCATTTTCTCCAGTGAGCTTCTGAATCTCCTTTTCTTTTGGGTGATTCTAATTTTTATAGCATTTTTTTCCTACAGTGATTTTTTTCCTTCCTTTTTCCATTTGTCCAATTTTGTTTTTTAAGGTATTCTTTCTTTCATCAGTTTTATTGGACCTCTTTTACCATTTAGCCTAGTCTGTTTTTTTAAAGTGCTACTTTTCTTAGTATTTTTGGCATCTCCTTTACCAAGCTGTTAATTCATTTTTTTCATTGTTTTCTCCCATCACCCTCATTTCTTTCCCAAGGTTTCCTCTGTGTCTTTTATTTGATTTTAAAATCCTTTTTGAGCTTTTCCACATGGTTTGAGATGAGTTCATATTTTTCTTGGAGGCTTTGGATGTAGGCGACTTAACTTGGTTATCTTCTTCTCAGTGTTTGTTTTCATCTGCCTTGTCATCACAATAACTTTCAAATGTCTGAGGTTTTTTTCTGTTATTTGCTCATTTTCCCAGCAATTTCTTGACTTTTAACTCTTTGTTAAAATAGACCTCTTCTTCCATGGTGGAGCGTGCACTGTACCAAGCTTCAAATGTTTTTTTGCAGCTTCTAGGGACCTGTAAATTTTCAGTTCTTCTAAGGTAGTATGATCTAAGGAGAGGTGTGTTTTCTACTCTCCTGACCTGTGTTTTGGTCTGTGAGTGACCACATGTATTCCGTTCTGTTGTGGAATTGTGGGAATGGTCCCTGTTCCACTAAAGTCACAAACTTTGGTGTGCTAGTGTTCCTCCTCACCCTGGGACTGCCACCAGGACTGTGACCCAGATCTAGCTCTGGACAAAGCCAGAGAGTCCTGTCTCAGTACTATCAAAGAGACCCCTATAATTACTTTCTGACAAGTTGTTTGATGCCTTACTATCTAAGGAAGGAGAGTTTTGGAAGCAGCTGCTAGAGCTGCTTATACAGTGACTCCTGGTTTGTTGAGGCTAAGTCTGTGCTAATGTACCACACATTGGATTGTGTTCCACTCTCACTCAGGTGTGATACACTTTTCCTGCTGACCTGTAAGTTAGCTTTGGCTGGAAAATTATTTTACCCTTACCTTTTGTGGATTCTTCTGCTCCAGGAATTTTTATGGCATTATTTAAAAGTTCTTGGAGGGATTTGGGGGAGAATTCAGGTGAGTAACTCTGTTTTCCATCATCTTGTCTCTGACCCCCCAACTGATAGTTTTATGAGGGTGAATTTGAGGTCAGGTCTTTCTGTCTTTCAATAGACTGCTCTAACCTATGCACATCCTAGGTGCTTCATTGGGTAAATGGTTACTGACTGATAAATTACTGCTTTGGTTAGTTCTTTTTCTCTCTTGCAGGGTTCTCACTCTCCTTATTTTTATCATCTTTTGGATAAATATTATTAAAAGTTTAAACACAATTCCTTATGATATTATGTGGCATACTACATCACCAGTGGAGACTTTCATATGAGACATAGTGTAGAAGACATTGCCAAAGGTATTGTGGTCAGCAAAGGAAAAGTTGTCGTCATGTAGTGAGAACAAGAAAGAGCCATGAATATTCTGAGCACAACTAGTTAGAAGAGTAATCCAGAAGAGTAGAGCAGGACAGGGTCTGCAGCGCCCACTCAACATGAATCATAGTCATTCAGAAAGAATTTAAAAAATAACTGTTGAGCATATGCTAGGAACTGTGCTAAGAACTTAAGCACAAAGACAAGAGCGAAATAGACCCTGCTTTCAGGAAACTTACATTCCAGTGGGGCAATCATGTATATGGATAGGTATATATAAAATACACATAGAAATAAAATATAAAATGAATTTGGAATAGGAGGCACTTTTATGTGGGGATGAAAGAAATAAAGAAGGAAGGAGGGTAATAAGGGTTCACTTCGAAAATCATACTTGTGCTTTAGGAAAATTCTTTTGTGAATGTGTGGAGTTAGATCTCTGAGGAGAGAGACAGAGAAGAAAGCAAATCAAAGAGGTGATTCAATAGTTCATTTAAGAATTGACAACCATACACATTTTGGAAACATCTACACTGTCTGGAATTAAGTGGGGGAAAAAAGTTCATAAATATCTTATTTCATATAGACCAAAGACATCAATTTTCAGGTTTGTTATTATCACAGAGAATGAGAGATTTTGAGGACAATTCTGGTCATGGCTCTCAGTTCATTCCATGAGGCTAAATTGTCTCTCATGCATTTTTGAGTTTTGATTACCTGCAATCCTCAAGTTACTGCCTTGACTTGATTATATACAATAAAGCCTTCTGGAATGGGAAGAATAGTCCAAATATCATAAAATATTTTACTTATACTTCTTTTTTATCACAAAATTGTCAGTTGTTTTTCTATGAATCTTCCTTTAGTTCAATCAGCACTTGAAACAGAAAGTGTGAAGCAATTTCATACATTTGTCTTTATATGCTTGATGCTTCAAAATCCATCCTTCAGATATGTAAATATATAAATATTGGCTTATGGGGGAAATATTCTCTGCTAATTCCTTTTTTTTCTATATGAACAGAGAAACTTTTCACAAACACTAGGAAATAACAAATTACCTCCTGTGATTAAGTACTTTTTAGTTTTTTTTTTTTCTCTATTTGGAGACACTTTAAAAGAATTGTCTAAACTGTTCTAATTTCCCTTTAAGGAGCTTTGTGATAGAAGACCCATGGAGAAGTCTATATAACCATACATCTAAGTCAACTCACCTAAACTCTGTGTTGTCTTCTGGGTATAATGATAATGGCAGCCACAAATCTGGGAGACAAAAGCAGTGGTATGGGGTAGCAAGAACAATGAGGCTGTCAGTCATGTCAGTCCTACTTTGATACTGACCCTATTCATATAAAGTTTTCTTCTGACCATTCTACCTTCTCTGGTAAACAGGAAAATTGTAATACAGGGAGTAATGCCTATTTGTAAACAAATTTACCCCATTCTCGTGTGAATTAGTAATTATTCAAAAAAGCTTTATAAAGGCCCAGTAGCTTTCTATAAACTAACACAAAAATATATCTCAGTAAATAATAAATTGATAAAATTTTTAAAAGAAAAAATATTTTTCTGAAACTATTTCTAATAACATCAAAAGGAATTTTGCAGACATTAATGTTAATTATACATGGAATATATGTATGTGTACACACACACAAACACACCTGTGTGTGAATATATATTACACTCCCTGTTATATAGCTGGTATACTATTTCACTTTGAGCAAATATCTTTTTTCTTCTTCCCAAAACTTCAATTTATATGACCATTCTGTTACTTATTCCCTTTTTTCCTCTATTAAATTAAAAACTTTATGGGCCTTTGTCTTTTCTTTGAACTAAGAAAGAGTCAATAAAATATTTTCCCCAGTTCACAGCATAGAGAAAAATTGCCATTTTTCTCCCTTCTGGAAGTGAGGGTCTCTATGGCTGCTAGATGTGTGTCACTGATCTTTGATATATAGACAGTTCTTTCACTGTTCTTCAGATATCTCATAAACCCACTGATTTTTACTTATTATGAATTTGTCCAGGGACATGAGGAAAAGAGGAAGGAAGGGAGGGAGGCAGAAGGAGAGGTACAAGTGCCTACAGAGGGAACACAAGGTGGGGGGGAGAGAAGTGAAAGGAGCAGATACATCGGGACACAGACAGTAGAGGAGAGGTGACAGTACCAGGGACAGACAAGTGGTACCTAAAATTTTAAAATGTAAGGGAGTAAGGCAGGCCTGACTTGATAGGTGGATGGGTGGAGCAGGGCAAAAATCTCTTCTCTGGGTGCCAGAGATCTAAAACCAAGCTCTGATCAAGGTGAATAGAGGTGATGGTTTCATTTTGTTTTGTCTTTTTTGGAGGGGTGGGAGGCCATGGGAGTGGAGAGAGAGCACAATACTGTAGAGTGAAATTGACATAGGTGTTTTTTTTAATGCAGATTTCAGAATTCTTTATGTAAAGTTGAATTTGCATAATGCAGATAAACTTACATCAAGTGAGAATTGTCTGTATTTATGTCATCTCAGCCTGAACATCTCTAGTTTCTCTGATTAATATTTAAGTATACAAACACAAACAAAATAGTTATATGTATATGCAGACATATTCTGCATATACATTCATATGTATTTATAATCCTTACACAGGAATTCCCTTTACCAATGAAAATCATAGTTACCTTTAATTGTCTCAGGGACCATCAATTCCATCTAAGATGCTTTTTAGCTGTGTCACTCTAGGCAAGTTATTAAAACTCTTTGCACCTCAGTTTTCACATATATATATATATGTGTGTGTGTGTGTGTGTGTGTGTGAAATATATATTTATAATATCTCATATATATGTGTGTGTATGTATATGTATATAATTGAGTTTACATATATATATATATATAATAAAATGTTTGAATCAAAGACTTCTAAGATTGAATGCAGTTCTAAGTATATGATGCTATGATTACTATGATCTCAAGTCTTCATCATACAAATCCTTTTCTTTCATTCCCTTAATTAATAATTACCTTCCACATTGTGATATGGATGATGGATTAGATGTTGAGTGAGACATTTGTTTTTATCATAATAATAAAAATCATAATTATAATTTTTATTGTTACAGAAAATAACTCTTATTCTCCTGTTGGATATACTTCAGATAAAACTGACTGTGTAACATCTTGATATTATCCTTAGAATGTAAACAAACAAACATAAATTGTAGCATTATTGATATTTATATAACTGCTACTACTCAGTTTTCCTGGTACACATTAGTTACCTAGTAAATGCTTATTTTTTTATTGATTCTTATTATTATCCCTGCCATCTTGTGCTATTATTGCCATAATTATACTTACATTCAATAGGGAAATACAGGAAATATTCATGATTAATGAGGTAAAATTCACACACTATATTAAATAACTTCATGTATTTCACAAAATCACAGATCCTAAAAGAACTAATGCACCTCAGAGGCCATTGAGTCCATACATAACTGAGAAGAAAACATAATTCCCTCTATGATATGTTCAAAAAGAGGATTTAGCCTTTGCTTTAAGAGTTCCAACATAGGTAAATGTAAGCTTCTCTACAAAAGCTTGTTCAATTTTCCAGTTGCTCTAATTGTTAGCAAGTTTTCATTCTGTGAATCCAAAATGTACCTCTCTACAGTTCTCTGTTTCTTCTAATATTGCTTTTGTTGCAAGCAGAAAAATTCTAATCCCACTTCCACATCTTTTAAAATACTGAGAGATAACATCCACCCCTCATCACCCCATCCCATGCACACCACATCAAACACACATACACACACACACACACTACCACCATTACCACTCCCTTTTCCCTTGT
This sequence comes from Petaurus breviceps papuanus, assembly GCF_028583685.1. Taxonomy (NCBI): domain Eukaryota; kingdom Metazoa; phylum Chordata; class Mammalia; order Diprotodontia; family Petauridae; genus Petaurus; species Petaurus breviceps. The sequence goes on along the minus strand of NW_027186304.1, from coordinate 10,186,308 downwards.
ACCCATGTATTCCTTTTTCAAATTTAAACATACTGAAATTAATGATCTTACAACATATCTAATAGACCCCAATACACCTTGATTTTGAACATCTTGAGCAGTTCTTTTTTTTTTAAATTTTACCCTCTAAAGTGATTTTATACCAAATTTTGAAAAATAATTATACCACAATTTGTCCTCTTTGTTATTTATTCTGCTTTTCCAGTAGAACAAGAAAAAATGAGGCAAAACAATCTTTTAAGCAAAGAAACTGTAACATCAAGCAAAATTGTACTCAACTCCTTGGTTAAGTTCTTTGCTCCTTGTTTCAGCTCTTCAAGTGCCTTTGAGCCTCACCTGTGATTATATCAAGTCTTTGCTGGAAACAGAACCTGTGAAGCCCACAGTGGGAGGAGCTTGCCAAAGACTGGAACAGGCAGGACATAGGAGGAGGATGGAACAGGAAGGAGCTGATGATATAAGAGCTTGTGCACAGCTGGGACTAAGAGGAAGTGGGAAGAATTGATGTCTGTGGTGTCAGCACTTTGTCTGTCTGTGTTGATGTTATTTTTTCAGATCTATCTGCTGAAAGAGGATGTGGCTTTTGTTAGAGAAGCCCTGGGACTTTCCTTCTGGCTTAGAAGCCCTAAAAGAGGACTTTCCTGCTGTCTATTTACAGAAGATCTGATGGAGGGTTTTACTGATATCTTCAGAGGTCCTGAAACTTTACTTATGATTTTTGTTGATCTCTCAGACAGAGGCCCTATTTGTGGGTCTGTGCTGTTTTCACAGGCAGAATGTGAATTGATGCCACCAATATCTATGAATGTCATTGTGGCTCTGCTAAAACTTGATGTGTCTAACTGAACCAGGAGCTGGACACTACCTACCTGTGAATTCAGGCAACAGCTAGATGAATTCAGGCAAGAGTTGGGATCATGGAAGTGAAGCTATGGAGAATGGAAATCAGTGTCCAGTAAAGATGAAAGGATCTTTACTTGGGTACTTACTGCTCGCTGATGAGATTAAGATAATGAGACCTCGGAGTGGGAAAACTTTGAACTTTGCATGCTTTAAGAATGATTGCTGCTGAAGGGTGATTTCAGTTAAGGATGTTTGGAAGCCAGTCTCTCTTTTTTTTTTTTTAAGCAATCGGAGTTAAGTAACTTGCTCAAGGTTACACAGCCAGTTATTATTTCTGGGTGTGGTGCTGAGTGTCTGAGCCTGGGATTCGATCTCCAGGTCGTCCCAACACTGGAGCCAGTGCTCTTACTCACTGAGCCACCTGGCCGCCCCTAAGCAATTGGGGTTAAGTAACTTGCTCAAGGTTACATGGCCAGGTGTTTCTGGGTGTGGTGCTGAGTGTCTGAGCCTGGGATTCAATCTCCAGGTCAGTCTGACACTGGACCCTGTGCTCTTACTCGCTGTGCTACCTGGCCGCCGCTTGGAAGCCAGTCTCGAATCAGGATGAAAGAAAACTTTAGAAGGATACTTTATATTGATTGATTCAGACTGTGACTTACAGAATGATATCCTTTGTTTGAGAATGTGTGGCCACTTTAGTAATAAGTTGTTATGTTATATTGCTGTGAATATTGTACTTTGTTTCCTATGAATGTTTTGATTTAATTTACTGTTGAATAGAGAGTTCACTATACTATGTGATCAGAACCTTAAAAGTTATTCACAGAATCAACCAGAATTGTTGCTTGTGCTTGACTTTGGCTTCACAGAAACATGAATAGTCAATAGGGAAAGTCTGTCTCAATTGAGTAAAAGGGGAGCAAAGTCAATGATAAAAAGTATCTCAGCAAGCCAACAGAAGATTCTGAACTTCAGTGTAGAATGAGCAGGCAAATGCCAGCAATGGGATTCCCCACATGCCTCAGCATAACCAGGAGAATGGACAGATGAAAGTGCTGGGACCTCCTATATGCTGTAGGTCAGCACAAGGTAAACTGCCAGACCCCTGTATCCTCCAGCTGTGCCAGCCAACCCTACCTTGTGCCCTCAGTACAGTACAAGGAAGGAGGGTCCTCCATTTTCTTGAGGGCAACAAAAGGCAGCACCAGACACACAGTCAAGATGTGAAGCCCCCAGGCCAAGAAGCTTGGCACAGTGCCTCTTCCACCCCAGAAGCAGAGTTCAAATTTTAAAATTATGGAAAAGACTGCAAATTGATAAGCAAAAAAAAAGCAATTAAGAAAAAAGAATCTGACTGTAGAAACTTGTTATGATGAAAGAGAAGATCAAGACACAAACTCAGAGGAGGACAACAGTATCAAACCACGTACAGGCAACTCCCTCTCAAAAATTGCAAATTGGTTTCAAGCCAGAAAGAACTCATAGAAAAACTCAAAAAGGTGTAAGTAAACCAAATAATAGTGGTGGAAGAAAAATTATGGAAAGAAAGATAGTAATATAGGAGAACCATGAAAAAAGAAAACAGTTTAGAAAAAAAAACAACTCATTAACAGTAAAAATGTCCAAATGGGAAAGGACATATGTGTGTGTTCATAACTATAGAGTAACATATTTAAACTTTACTATAGTATCCTGCAGAATGGTGGAGTAGGAGATAAAGAACAAAGATCACAGTTGACAACTAAAGAAAACTTACAAGGAAGAAGATAGACAATTACTAAAAAAAACCTTACAATTACAAAGAAACAACTTATGAAGAAAATATGGACAATTCTCACCACAACATGTATTACTTACTATACAACTTTTTATTTTTTTTTTCTTTATGGTGGAGGGAAATTAAAGCAATTGGGGCTACGTGACTTGTCCAAGGTCACACTGCAAGTTTTTTTGTTGTTGTTGTTGTTAATATCTGGGCCAGATTTGAGTTTAGGTCCTCCTACCTCCATGGCTATTGCTCTATTCACTGCACCACCTAGCTGTCCCTATAAAGACTTTCTTGAAATGGAAATTTATCATTATAAATTTTGAATCGTCTCTTATGTTCTGCTATGCATATGACATTTTTTTTTCCTTTCCCTGTATTTAAGTTCCAACATTTAAGTTACTTTATGATATGGTTTTTTTTTGTTTCTTTTCTCTATTTTTTATTTGTATTATGGCCCTTAAATCTAAAATAAATTTAAAAAAAATCTTAGAATTAGGTGATTGGAAGCTAATGACTCCATAAGACAAGAAGCAATGAAACAAAAGCAAAAGAATGATAAAATATACCAAAATGTAAAATACCTTGTTGGAAAAACAACTGACCTAGAAAACAGATCCAGGAGAAATAATTTAAGAATCATTGAAGTGCCTGAAAGCCACAATCAAAAGAAGGATGTGGACAGTATACTTCAAGAAATTATCAAAGAAAAGTTCCCTGATATCCTAAGACCAGAGGGTCAGATAGACATTGAAAGAACCCATTGATTAGGCCCATAAAGAGATCTGAAAATGGAAACTCCAAATGAAATTACAGCCAAATTCCAGGAATCCCAGGTCAAGGAAAAATACTGCAAGTGGGCACAAAGAAACAATTCACTATTGGGGAGCCACAATGGTGATTAAACTGGATTTAGCACCTGCAACACTAAAGGATTGGATATTATGGAGCATAATATTCTTGAAAGCAAAGGAACAAGGACTACAACCAAGTATAACCTACCCAATGAAACTGAGAGATCCTTAAAAGGGATAAAAGTCATTCAATGAAATAGAGGGCTTAAAAGTTTTCATGAGGTGAAGACCAGAGAAGAAAAAAAAATGATTTCCAATAATAAGATTTAATAGAAACATAAAAAGGGAGAGAGACAGAGAGACAGACAAAGAAAGACAGACAGAACATAAGGAGTTCAATAAGACCAAATTGTTTACATCCCTACATGGAAAGATAACTGTAATTCCTAAGGACTCTAAAGCTAATAGTTCAGTTAGGAATATACAGAGAAGGTATAGGTATAAGGTGAATTTGAGTGAATTACAATAAATTTATTAAGGGATGAGAAACAGGATTGTAATGGGAGTAGAAGGAAAGAAGTGATAGAATAGGGTAAATTACCTGCATCATGAGGTGCAAAATACCTATTACAGTGATGGGGAAGATGGAATACTGGGCAGTGGATATTGCTTGAACTTTACTCTCATCAGAATTGTCTCACAATATCAGGATACTATAAAAACCTATCATACCCTACATGGAAGTAGGAGGGAAGGAGATTAAGTATGGCATAGGGGTATCACTTACCTCCTTCATTCTTTCCTGTTTTCCTTCTGTCCTGCTTTCCTTCCTTTCTTCCTACTTTCCTTTCTTCCTTCCTTCCTTCCTTCCTTCCTTCCTTCCTTCCTTCCTTCCTTCCTTCCTTCCTAAATTCCTTCCTTCCTTCTTTCCTTCCTTATTTTCTGCCTGTCTGCTTTCCATCTTCCCTTTATGCCTTCCTCCCTTCTTGACTTCTTTCTTGTCTTATAGCCTTACTTACTTATTTTTCCCCAAGGCAATACCCCTCATAAGCTGCTAAAATAATTGTGTGATCTGTTGAATACTTAAAACATGATAATATTGCCTAAAATAAAAAAGGATAAAAAAAACTTGATAAAATTCACAGCATATCTATGAAAATCAAATCATCTGCTTGCCATAGCAACTAAATCGACTATCTCTAATGAATGAACATGAAGAGTCTGGATTTCATAACTTATTATTAAAGCCCAGTAAGCAACATCAAAGAATATTAGAAATGTCAAAATCCATGTTTTATATGTAATGTTTCTATCAAGGAGAATGACATTGTGTCACAACTTGTATTTTATCCAGCATCTACAGCTGTGAAAAGCACAAAGAAAAGCCAATGCTTACAAATAATAAACTGGCATCTTTGGGAATTAGCCAGGATAATTTAAGAAGAATAAATGTGATGCCAAGAGAGATTGTTTTGTCAAAAATGTTAGTCTGGCATTATCATATCTTTCTGTTTTTCATATCTTTGAGCTTTCCTTTTTCCTTCCATTTATTAACCTCTTAGACCAAGAGTGATTCCACAGAAAACTCAAGAGAATAGTATGAGATCATGTTTGCCATAATCATAAACACATTTTAGAAAGCAACTAAATAGCTCCCAGAGTTTTCAATTCACCTCCTTATAGGAACCATAGGAAGATCATTTTTCAGTTGTTCTGAAATATTATAAAGTATTTCAGATGATACTGGACTCTTGGAGCCTATACCCAAAAAACACAAAGTCTGACAAATTCCTCCAACCTCATAGGCCTTTTATTACATGCTTACTGATGTTCTGTATGTCTATTATCTTTGGACTAAAGAACACGGATAAGTTCTGGGAGATTCACCCTTTAACCCCAAAGTGATGACTTTTCTGGCTAAAGTATCTCCCTAAAAACATTTGCTAGAGAATAGAGTTTATAATATGGGATAGTAGAGGAAATTTGTAGACCAAACAAATCATTCATTTCTGAAGAAGTGAAAATTATCTTTCAAGAAAAATTAGTTTGCTTATCCTCTAGGTTCAGGTCCTGTGTCTTCTTGATCCATTCTTGTAGCTGTTATTTAATTATAGCTGAGAATCATGGAATCATGGGATTTGATTGAGAATTATAAAGTACATTAGAGTTCTTCTTGTTTAATAACCTTATATGAAAAAGTAATAACTAATTAATTAATCAATATATGCAGTTCCCATTTCCTTTAACAAAACAGATGAGCACCTTCTCTTCAACTTAGAGAGTTACCTGTCAGACAAAGCATATAGAGAGAACACTAGACATGAATCACGAATATCGGCTAATACCCCACCTCAGACATTTATTAACTCTTTTACATTAATCCATTAACATCAACCCAGTGTGCTTCAATTTTTTTTAACATGAATAATGAGGTGGTTGGATATGATGACTTTTAATGTCCCTTCTAGCTATAAATCTATGATACTTTGAATACAGCTTTAACTTTATCTCCTTTGGCCCCTTGCTTACATTATTGATCTCCTTATCTATGTAATGATAGAGATAAATAGATAGATTACCAACAAAATCCAGCAGGAAGAAAATGAAAGAGAAATTCCACTTAAAATAACTGTAGACAATATAAAATGGCTGGAATTTATTTTTCTAGACAAACTCAGGAACTATATGAATATAATTACCAAACACTTTTCAGGCAAATAAAGTTAAATCTAAACAATTAGAAAAATTAATTTTATATGGGTAGGTGACACCAATATAATAAAATGACAATTCTATCTAAATTTATTTAATTATTCAAGGCCATACTAAATTTCCAAAATTAATTTTATAGAGCTAAAAAAAGTAATAACATAATTTATCCAGAAGAATAATATGTCAAGGACATCAGTGGAATTGATGGGGAAAAACATGAAGGAAGATGACCTATGTGTATCAAATTTCAAAGTATATTAAAAAGTGCTAATCATCAAAACAAAATGGTAATGGTTAAGAAATAGATTGGTGGGTTAATGGAATAGATTAGGTACACAAAACATAGTAGCAAATGATCATAATATTCTAGGGTTTAATAAACCCTAAGATCCAACTTGGAACTTGGATCACTATTTGACAAAAACTGGTAGGAAACCAGAAAAGAAATTTGTCAAAAACTAAATAAAGATCAATATCTCACACCATCTGCCAAAATAAGTTCAAAATGGGAACATGATTTAGACATAAAGGATAATGCTACAAGCAAATTAGGAAAGCAAGGATTAGTTTATCTTTCAGATCTATGGATAAGACAAGAATTTACCACCAAACAAGAGATAGCATTGCAGCATTTAAAATGGAATGTTTTTTATCTTTTTTGTTTTGTATAAACAAAAATACATTAAGATTAGAAGGAAAGCAGAAAATTGGAGGGACTTTTTTTGTCTATAATTATCTCTGATAAAGGATTCATTTCTCAAATATATAGAGAACTATGTCAAATTCATAAAAAGATGTCATTCCTGAATTGATAAATGGTCAAAGAATTTGAACAGGCAGTTTTCAGATGAAGTAATTAAATCTATCTATCATGTGAATTAATATTCTACATCATTACCGATTAGATAAATTAAAATTTAAAAAAAAACTTTAAGTCACTGTCACACACCTATCAGATTGGCTAATACAGTGCTTTGTGAAAATTAATCTAATCATTCTGTAGAGAAATTGGAAATTACGCCCAAAGGGATATAAAATTGTACATACTGTTTGACACAGCAATACCACTACTAGTACTTTATCCCAAAGTGCTTAAAAATGGGTAGGGGTGGGAAAAAGGAGACATTGGTATAAAAATATTTCTAGGTGGAAAAGGTGAGGGTGCGCCTTGCGCTCTGGGCAACTATTCTGAAAAACAATTTGGAAGTGCATCCTACAGTCCCTAAAATGGAGATTCTTTTTACTATGCCAATTCCATTACAAGGCCTATATACCAAAGAGATCAAAGAATGAGGAAAAATAACAATCATACATGCATACATACATATATGCATTCATTCATACATACATATACACACATATATGATTTGTTGTAGAAAACAACTGGAAACTGAGTTTTTTCACTGGTTGAAGAATGGCTGAAAATCATGTTATTTTATTGGACAGTAATAATAATGATGCACCACAAGAAATAATGAAAGTGATGATTTCAGAGAATCTAGGAAAGATTTGTATGAATTGATGCACTGTGAAATGAGAAGAGTAGAGATGTACACATAGCAACATTGTAAAATGTATTTTTAAATACCTTTCTAATTAACACAAAATCAATTTTGATTATAGAGGACCCAAATAACATGCTACCCAACCTCCTGATAAAGAGGTGAAATTCTGGGAATGTAAAATGAGACATGAAGTCTTAGACATGACCAATGCAATTTTTTTTTTTTGATGAATCATATTTTTTGGAGATTTTTTTTGCTTTTGTTTTCAATTTTTTTTTAAGAGAGTGAATGTAATGATAAGGGAATCTGAAGATCTTCTCCGCCCCTAAATAGGCCAAGGTAATAGGCTTCAAATGGAATGCAACAAGAGGGACTTGATTAGGGGAGGCTTGTTTTTCAAGAAGGCACATATCTTTTGTTACTTTGTAGTTATGTAGTTGGTCGCAAAGGGTGGAATATCTTCTGACGCTGAAGATATATATATATTCTGAGTTCTGAGGTAAGGTTTTGCTTTGGGGCTAACTTATGGAAAGAGTTGTATGATTTGGCCAGATCAGGCTATGGATGTCCATTGAGTTCCTTGGCTTTGAAAACCCATATGTTGGTGCTTCTTTATATGGTAACTAACCATGTATATATTTAATGCTCAAACAGGTAGAAGCTCTGTCTATATTTTTGTATGCTTGTAATTTCTGCTTGTATTTTCTGAGGTTCAGGGTACTGACTTTTTCCCCTGAACTAACTGAAATATTCACACATGTATGTATGTATGTATATATGTATGTGTATATGTGTATATATGTATGTATTTATGTATTTTTAATTAAAGTTTGCTGACCCCTTTGAAGTTGCTTTCCTTTAGTAAAGCAGATTAAAGAAGCATTGCTAGCAGCCATCCCGGGTATGCTATGGTGTAATGGGGCAAGTGGGGATAATAATTCATTTGCAAAAAAAAGGAAAAAAAATACAGCTAGGACTCCTGGACCATTTTTAAGTGTTCAGAGAAAAATAAACAACAGCAGAAGGAAATGTAGACAAGAAGCAAAGACCGCTTTGTAAGTTTTATGTAGATTTACCATACAGTTGTTATTGTTCAGTTGTGGTCATCTCTACATGACCACATGGATTTCAGTCCATGGAGTTTTCTTGGCAAAGATACTGGAATGGCTTTTTCTTTTCCAATGTGTTCCCATTTTATTGATGAGAAACATGCAAATAGGGTTGTGAGTTGTCCAGGGTCATACAGGTATCAAACATCTGAGGTCAATTTTAAACTAAGATCCTCCTGACTCTAGATCCCATGTTGTATCCACTGCATGACCTAGCTGCCCAAACATATACATAAATACACCCACACACTCAAGTACCTACACCCACACGCATATATTGAGAGAGAGGAAGGAGAAGCAGAGAGACAGAGAGATGTAATTGTGTGTATAGACATGCATGCACACACATATGTTTACATTGAGTCAAAGTGCCTCACGTGAGGACCTAGAGAGTCACATTTGGCCTCAAGGTCACAGGTTCCCTGCTCCATACTAAACACTTACATATACAATGTGTTTAATAAACAAAATCATAAATAAATAATAAATTACTAAAACTTGACTCAGCTTGAGTAATCTGCAGTCACATACAATGGAGTGCACTTTCCAACTAATTTTCTACATATCCAAAATGGCCTCCTAATAGGATAATAACATGGGAAGAATAAATTATCACATCACTCAACTCCTATTTCTTAGTTTTCCTTTCTTGAATTTTATGTTACTTTCTAGGTGATGTTTTAAATGGGCTATTCAGTGTCAGATTTTCATTATTTTTTCTCATTTTGCCACTGAAGTGGGGAAAGGGAAATCTGTCTAACCAAAAGAATCACTTCTACAAAGCAGATGCTGACAGCTCGAAGTTCAATATATGTGGTCAAAGTCACATAATTTAAACACATGTACATGCTGCCTTCTTCTTCTAACCTCCCCAAAGTATTTCTGAACTTTCAAGAATTTCTGTATACATTGTATGTTAGCTGAAGTCTTCATTTATCCCCAGGTTCATGATTTCTTGTCATATAATGGAAAGTGCAAGCCCAAAAATGGTTATCCCCTTGCTGGAAGGAACTGCTACAACAGAAGACATTAAAATGTTACATTATTAAAAACAAACAAGTAATTAGCAAATGAAGCACAGATAAGTATTTTTTTGGAAGATAAAAATATAAATAGATGTAGCTTTCTTAGTTCATATTTGTGCATGTTTCCCTTCATGGGAAGAAACTGCATTTTCCATGAGTTATACACAGAGCTATCTGATACATTATTTCTGCTTCATTTCACATTACAACATTCACTTGCACCCTGTATTGCTTCCAATATGAATGGATAGTTCGTGCACAAAGTTTCATGCATTTCTAAATGATACATAAACATATGTTTGGTATTGGTTCAGGAGAAATGGTAGAACCCCAATTGACTAAAATAATTGATTCTAATAATTTAAACATACACTGGACAGAGGCAATAACTCACCTGTGTGTAGATGGACTAATTGACTTAATGGATCTTTTTTTTTTCTTTATTCTTTCTAAGTCTATGAAGAACATGTCATGTGATCCTAAATAGGTGGTATTTTCTTCTACACAGAGAAAGAGACTGGGAAAAATTTTTTCAACAATATTACATGTTTTGGGGCCATTTCCACCTCAAATCTCTAGTGAATCATGAATTTCTGACTTGGGGAAAAAAAAGGATAAATATGAATCCTCTGGATAGTGTCCTCTGGATGCTGTTGGATTACCTATAAAATAGAATCCTCTCCCAGCACATTTACATATTTAAGGACCTATCTCTATGGTATCTATAAGCAATGTTTCCTATCTGCAATTTTCACCTGTCCCATTTGGAATGACTTAAAAGGCACTTTTGGTCTGCATTAGAGGGTGTGATTATGTAATATTCTTTCAAAAATCATTAGCAATTATGACTGAAATAATCCCTGTAGTACAAATGTGATGTTTCCATCATATTTTCATCACAAGTTACCATCACAAAACTCACAAAAAAATGCTTTCTATGAATGTGTTGTAGTAATTTAGGCAAACAGAAAGTATATGTTTTACATGAAAGTATGATGTGAAGGTATTTTTTCTCACCTATATTATTTTAAGATCCTCCCAATATGTCTTCCAGCTTGGAAAGTCTAACTTGTTTAATGCATCAATTATAAAATAATTTTCCTAATAAAATTATTGCTTCATTCAACTACTTAATCTCTAGATGTCTCCCTATTTTTTACTCCATGGATAGCCTACTATCTTAATGTTTGTTTAAACTGTCTTATTGAGATTACCTTTTAGTTTTATGTCTCCTCCCTTTAACAATATGTTCCTCCCCCATTCCTATGGGACAGCTATCTTTTATAGCAAAGGATATTTTTAATTCAGTAAAAATCACCAACTCAGCCAAATCCAGCAATATATATATATATATATATATATATATATGTATACGTATATGTGTGTGTGTGTGTGTGTGTGTGTAATACCATCACAGTAGTCACCATAGCGCTCATCTCTTTCACTTTAATTCAACTTCCTTGGTTCTCATCTGAATCAATTTAATTAAAGCCAAATATGATTTTCAATTTCTCTGAAAATACTTTACTAGGAACATATTTCAGTTTTGAAAAGCCTCACTTATAAGCAGATTGTCCCTTACATCTAGTCTAAAACTTCTTATGCATAATTTCTACCCATTACTCCATGTTCCACACTCTGTGCTCAGTGTAATTCCTCTTTCACTTAAGAGCCCTTCAGTTACATGAAAAGAGTTATCATATGTGATTTAAACTTATATTCTTTAGGTTAATATCCCCAGTAATGTGAACTGATCTTATTATGAAATAATCACTTTATTACTTTGTCCTTATTAGTTGGTCTCCAATTTCTTTATATCTTTCCAAAACTGTGTCATCAGAATTGAACACACCTCCATAGATATTATCTAACCAAAAAAAGATATATTGGCATCATTGCTTTCCTAATCTTGGATCTCAAAGCTGTCTTAATGCCCCAGCCCCCCCCCAAAAAAAGTTAAACTTTATATAGTACTTTAAAGTTTGCAAATCACTTTGCATTAATTAGCTCATTTGATCTTCACATACTCATTGGTATTCATTTTATTATTATGTCCATTTTCAGGTAAGGAAATTAAGGCTGAAAAAAGTTAAATGACTCACCAAGATCTCAGATATAATAAAGTTTCTGAGGGCAGATTTGTGCTCAGATCTTCCTGACTCAATTCCTGTATGCTATCCCTTAGGCAAACTAGCTACTAATGTTAATTTTTCCTTAGCTTTTATGTTTCTCATATCACATTGTGGATGCATGCAGAGTTTACTGATCTCTAAATTTCTAAACTTTTTCAGAAAATGTCTTGTTGAAATTGCTATGGTGATATCTACATGTAAGATATTATAATTATTCCAATTGGATTTAACTTTATTTGTTTTATTGTTTAATTCTTTGAAGAACTGTTTTGAATACTAACTCTGTCATCCAGTAAATGAACAGTCCATCCCATTTTGGGGTTATTTGAAAATCTAATAAAATGGCATCTAACCATTTATCTAAGCCATTGGAAAAAAAAAGAATTGAATGGTACATAATGAAATTCAGTTTTATATTAACACCTCTTTCCAAGTAGACACTTAACCATTAATAATTATTCCTCGGGCTGGGGCATTGACTATTTATGACCTATTCTAATCTTACCATCATTTTCATAAAAATGATATGAGATTTTGGAAATAAAAAACATAGTAGCTACTCAATCACAAAATCTTTGCATTGAAGTAGGTCTTAATAGCTATATAGTCCAAATGAGTTAAACAACAGTACTCTCTATAATATTCCAAACAAATGGTCATCAAGCCTCTCCTTGCAGATGATCAACAAGAGCGAAAACATAACCTTCAAGGTACGACATTCTATTTTTAAATAATTCTAATTGTTAGGATGATTTTCCTAATATGAATCATATGTTTTCCTTTCTTTTGCAAATTCTAATTATTTCTAGTTATGTTCTCTGGGGTAGAGCAGCACAAGTAAAATTCCATCTAAGTCATATTCTTTGAGTAATCTTCAGACATTACCAAAGTATAAGTGCTTATAATAATGTTATTTTATTTGTGTCTGGATATTCTGCAGTTCTGGATGACCTTTAATGTATGAGTTTATACTTTTGAATTTTATAAGAAAAAATATAATGGGTCTATGTTCTTATCAATAGTAAAGTTCCCTCCATTGATGCAGACCAAAATTCATCAATACCTCCTAACATTATGGATATTTTCTTCATCTTCACCTCAGCTTTGACCATATAGTACAGTGAAATTGATCCTTTTCTTTCTCTTGACCTCTAAAGAGTATCTCTGTAGCAATCCAGCTGGCTATCTACCTTTCCTTCCTCTTCTCATAAAGCAACCCTATCTACTTTTTCTGTTATATACTTCTAATGGCAAGTGCAGAAGTAGTTCACAACTTGTTACAGGTATTAAATTAACACCTTGTTTCAGTTCAAATTTCTTTTGAGCCTTGTAGAAAGTTTGTTAAGAAACAGAACAGGTGAACCCCACAACTTGTGAACCCTAGATCTCATAAACTCATGCTACAGGAAGAAGAGGAGCTAATGATAATATATAAGGAGAGGACCATGCTAGAAACTGCAGTACTGATGAGAGGACTCTTGTGGTGGCAGAGTCAAGAAAGAAAAAACTTGTGGTATCCCAGCACTCTCTTTCTCTGCTCTGTGTTGATGTTTGTCTGTGATACTTTGTACAGAAGCCCCGGGACCTGACTGGAAGCTCTGAAAGAGGATTTCTGGTTGTATGTTCAAGAAGTCTTTGAGGAGGGTTTTGGAGGTCTTGGAACTTTACTGATGATCTGTGATGACCTCTTCGACCTTGTTTTTGGATCTGAGTTGATTTTATAGGCAGATAGTGAATTGATGATAGTGCCAGAAATGTGTATGAATATTATTGTGGCTCTGTCAAGCTTTGTCTTCGCAGAAAGGAAAACTGTGAAGGACCTGAGTTGGACTGGACACTGTAAACTTCAGTATGGAATGGGAACTGGATGAAGAACTGGACAATGAGCTGGACAAGGAACTGGGATGTGCCGGCCTTTAAAACCAGGTGATAGTTGGATCTGGGACCATGGAAGAGGAACCATAGAAGCTGAGAGTCAGCCTTGAGTCAAGAGAAAGAAGACTTTACTTCAATATTGTGTACTGACTGAGAAGATTACGATTTACTGTGATCTAGGAGTGGAGAAATTTTACTTTTGTACTTTGTGATTGTATTAAGGATTTTGTGATTGATTAAATTAATGTACTTTGTTTATAACTATGTGGCAACTTTGGTGAAAAATATATGGCCATTTTAGTGATAAATCATTGAGTTGTGATATGGTTAATGTTGTATTTTGATTTTCTGTGATAAGGTGTAACATTGTGAATAGTTTATTTTCATTTTCAATGAATGTTTTGCTCTGATTTGTTATTGAATAAATAGAGGGCTCACTATATTATGTAATCAGCATCTTGAAAACTGTTCAGAGCAGCAGTCCTCTGGAAAGGTGCTTGTACTTGACTTTAAAATACTTCTTCAATGGTTACTTTTACTCTTCTTCTTTAGAGCTCTTTGGTTAATATGTTGAAGCCTAATAAGGACTGCTGATGTGAACAGTTTCAACTTGACTTGGGGCCTGTTCTCAGATTTCCTGGATCCCCTTCCATAGTCGAGATTCTACCTGAATTCACTAGACTGCCACCTGGGTTCTCTGGCAGACAGCTTCCAGGTCCTTGTACAGCTCTTTGGTTAGATCCTGCTCCACATTGAAGTTCAAGTTGACAGGGTCCAGTCCATGTCACATCCTTCACAATTTCTGCTCCAGGAAATTCAAGTCTCAGCCACAAACAATCTCTCAGCATCCCAGACATGTTTCAGTCACCTGGGCTCCTGGCTCCAGATTCCAGCATCCTGGGCTCCTGACACCTGGCTGCTGGGATCCTGTTCAGAAGAAGCTCCACTACCACAAGTTCTCAGGAAATTCTGGCTCTGTTCTCCATTCTCTTTTCTGTAAATGCTCTGCCACCAGATCCTGGTCTCAAGGAATTTTGACTGTGCCTCTCTGGAGCTTTTTTATATACACACAGCATTAGCTTCCTGTTTCATCCAACTCCTTCCTGTTACATCAGTAACAGGAGACAGGAGTTCATACCTTCTGTTTACCCAACAGAGGCTTGATCAGTTACTAAATGCTAAGAACCTGCTAGTTTTGCCAAAACAAAAGGGATCTTCAAATTCAAAATTACATTACCATTACACTCCTACAACTAAGAACTTCAGAAAATATGCTCCAAACCTATAGTAAAATCCACTGATTGAAGTAACTCAATTTTAATCCCTCATACAAGAGGCAGCTAGTGATACACTGGGTTTGGAATAGGAATAATTATTTTCAAATTGGTCTTCATCCTTCGCTACTTGTGTGACCCTGAGCAAGTCACTTAACCTCTCTTTGCTTCCTCAACTGATGGCGGTAAAAGCAATACTTTCCTCACAGGATTGTTGTGAGGATCAAATGAGATAATATTCATAAAAAAGGCTTAACAGAGTGCTTGGCCCACAGGAGGTACCATATAAATGTTTATATTCTTCCATATAAGGGACAGTAAAGTGTGATCTTCTCCAATTATGCAAAAGAATTAGAGTTGAAATGATTCCCTGCCAAAGAGTTGAGACAGAGGAAGAAGAAGAGTGTAGGCAGTATTGGATGTAAGGTGTGGATGACAGTGTGTGCAGAACTGCAGCGGCTCCCAAACACCGGTGCTTTGGGAATTGCTTATAAGGAATTCCCTGTGATGGTGTTTCTAAAGAAATGTGTTGTTTAGACCCTAGTAGTGTGTTATCGACTTCCACAGAAATAGGAATTTATTTTCTTTTCAGTTATTCTCAACTTCTCAGCTGCCTATTAAGTGCAATTCCCTGTGTGTGTCTCACTGTCTTTGTCTCTCTGTCTCTCTGTCTTTCTCTCTCTGTCTGTCTGTCTGTCTCTGTCTCTCCCTTTCTCTGTTTCTCTCTCTCTCTCTCTCTCTCTCTCTCTCTCTC
>NW_027186304.1:10166605-10170420 GCF_028583685.1 Petaurus breviceps papuanus | reverse complement strand
TTTTTTCTGGGTAGATTGCTTTAGTCTTTGTAGAATAGCTGTAATTTGAAGGTCTATGTGTGTTATTACATGAAAACTTAATAATTTTGGATATTTGCATTCTATGTTATATTATCTTATTAAATGACAAAAATTACAAGAACATTAATTGCATCACTCTGAGAAAGTTTTTTAATTCATTAAATTGTTTAGAACAAAAATAATTTTTGTATAAATAACAAATTATACAATAATTATAATATAAAGCAGTATTGTGAAAAGCCTAACGTTATTCATATGCTATGGCCAATAGAAACATAATTTCATATACATTAAAGTCCTTTAAAATTGTTCATTTTTTAAAGAAATGCCATGTGGAAGAAAGTT
The DNA here is from genome assembly GCF_028583685.1 of Petaurus breviceps papuanus. Taxonomy (NCBI): domain Eukaryota; kingdom Metazoa; phylum Chordata; class Mammalia; order Diprotodontia; family Petauridae; genus Petaurus; species Petaurus breviceps. The sequence continues at coordinate 10,170,054 of NW_027186304.1, read as the reverse complement.
AAAATAAGGCCATTAATTTAGGAGAAAAAATATATCCATAAACACTTAGACAAAGAAATATGTTTCAAGTAGAAAAATAAATTTAATATGCCAGCAATGATTTCCCTAACAAAAAGTAATTATGACCAGATGGGTTTAAAACTTAATTTCTACCTAACATTTAAGAAGCAACGAATTCCAATAATATATAAATATCTGGAAAAATAAGTAAGGGGGAGTCTTGCCTAATTCATATTGTGAAATGAATATGGTGTGGTACCAACACCAGGGTGAACAAAAAAAAATGAAAAAAAAATAAGATACTGAGTCCCTTAATGAATAGTGATGCCAATATTTTAAATAAAAGAGTAGCAAAGAGAATGAAACACAATAACAGAAAAAATATGCTATGATCAAGTGGGATGTATAACAGGAATGCAGGGCTAGTTCAATATTAGGAAAGATATCAACAGAATAGACTATATCAGAAAAAAATAATAGCAAAAATCATGTCATTAGGTTAATAAATGAAGGGAAAAAAAACTTTGAAAATTATATCACCCATTCCGATAAAAAATACTAGAATGTGTAGGAATGTTTGGAGCCTTTCTTAAAATGATAATTATCTTTACAAAACAATCAGCAAGTGTTGTCTGTCTCAGGGATAAATTTGAAGCATTTCCAATAAGATCAGAAAGGAAATAGGGATGTCTATTATCAATAGTAATTTTCAATATTATATTAGAAATACTAGCTATAGCAATAAGATAATAAATTGAAAGTAAAAAAAATAAATAATATGAAAACAGAATTATGTATCTTCTGAAATGATATAATATACTTAGAGAATCCTAGCCATAGAGGAGCTTAAGAAGGATTTTTAAAACCCAATAAGAGAAGTGGAGGAAAAATTAGGAAGAGCAATGGGAATGATGCAAGAAAATCATGAATGGAGAGTCAACAACCTGACTGAAGAAAATAACATCTTAAAAATAGGATAACTCAAATTGCAAAAGAGGTTCAAAAATACAATGAAGAGAAAAATGCCTTAAAAAGCCAAATTTGCCAGATGGAAAAAAGCATCTCAAAAGCTCCCTGAAGAGAATCATTCCTTGAGAATTATATTGAAGCAAATGGAAGCTAATGACTTCAAGAGAAATCAAGATACTATTAAACAGATACAACAAAATGAAAAAATAGAAGGCACTGTGAATATCTCATTGGAAAAAACCACTAACCTGGAAAATAGATACAGGAGAGATAATTTAAAGATCAGTGTACTACCTGAAAGCCATGATCCAAAAAAAAAATTCCCAGAAATCATCCTTCAAGAATTTCTCAAGGAAAATTGTCCTGATGTTTTAGAAGCATTGGGCAAAATAGAGGTTGAAAGAATTCATTGATCACCTCTTGAAAAAGATCCCAAAAAGAAAACTCCTAGGATTATAATAGCCAGGTTCCAGAGTTCTCAGATCAAAGAGAAAATATTAAAAGCACCCAAGAAGACACAATTTGAATATTGTGGAAACACAATCAGGATAACACAGGATCTGGCAGCTTCTACATTGAGGGGTTGAATGGCTTGGAATATGATATTCCAGAGGTTAAAGGAGCTGGGATTAAAAGCAAGAATCACCTATCCAGCAAAACTGAGTATCGTGTTTCAGGGGAAAATATGGCTGTTCAATGAAATAGAGAACTTTCAAGCATTCTTGATGAAAAAAATAAAAAAGTTGAATAGAAAATTTGACATTCAGATGCAAGAATTAAGAGAAGCATGAGAAAGAAAACAGGGAAAAGAAATCATAAGGAACTTACCAACGTCGAACTATTTACATTCCTATATGGAAAACGATCATTGTAACTTATGAAACTTTTCTCAGTATGAGGATCGTTGAAGGTAATGTAAAATGTGTGTGTTTGTGTGTATATTCAATATATGTATACATACATATGTGTGTCTATATAGAAGGATATATCGGCATATGAATACTAATGTCAGTGTGTGTATATATGTGTACAGGTATACATAGACAGAAGGCACAGAATCAATTGAACAGGAAGGGATGATACTTAAAAGGTGAAATTGAGAGGTGAGAGAGGAACACAATGAGAGGAGATGGGGAGAGACAGAATGGGCTAAATTATATCATATAGAAGAGGCAATGGAAAACTGCTATAATGGAGGGGAAGAACAGGAAGGCAAAAGTAAATGGGTCAACATTACTCTCAAAGTATTTCGCTTAGGGAGAGAATGACATAAACACTAAACAGCATATCTCACCCTACAGGACAGTAGGGGGAAGGGGATGAGAAGGAGGGGAAGATAGAGGGGAAGTCAGGTTGGGGCGGAGGTTAGTTAAAAGCACACACTTTTGAAAAGGAACAGGGTGAAAGTAGAGAATAGAACAAGTGGGGATCGGGATAGAATGGAGGAAAATATAGTCAGTCTTTCACAATATATTCACTATGGAAATGTTTTTCTTAGCTACAAATGTACAACCTATATTGAATTGCTTGTTTTCCCAGTAAGGGTGGGTGATAAGGGAGGAAGGAATTGAAGATCCATCTTGCCCTACCAGAGATTTGGAGGGGGAATAGGGGAGGATATAGAAGAGAGCAGATTGCGATGGGGGGGGAGGGGGAGGAGGGTAATAAAGTGAGATCTCTTTTTTGGATTGGTGGATAGGGGAAAAATGGGGAAAAATTTGTAACTCAAAATCTTTTGGAAATGAATGATGTAAACTAAAGATAAACATCAAATTTAATTTTAAAAATTAAGAATTCTGAAAAACTTAAACAGGAAGACTTAAAGTCATCAAAAATACTCAGCAATGTATCTCAAAGTCAAACAAGAATATTTTCTTCTTGTTTCTTCATTAGCCAAACTTGTGTCCTAATTAAGATGAAATAAATATACCTTTTTCAGAAAACACAAGAAATTAGGGCTTCAAGGTTCTCTAGAATAATTCATTGCTGCAATATTCCAAGGGTATAAAATTACTTTGTTATGAACAAATCTTCCAGTGACATAAGTCACAACTCTTTTATAACTTATTGGATCATCTTCCAGTTTGGCTGTGCTCTCTGACTCTGACCACCCCCCACTCATGGAGTGGAGTCTCTGATTTGGACTTCCTCTAATCCAAAGGTAAGCCTATCTTTTTTCCCTTCTCTTAGCTGGGAGGTCCTCCAGGCACCTAGGAATTCTTAACTGGATCAATTGATTGCTTGTGGCGAGCAAATTCCCTCTAGACAAAGGAAACTCTGCTTGGGGATTTTGCAGGGAGTTATTTATGAACTCAATTCTTCATCCTTCAGTGGGAAGCCACTGAAGAGATGAATGTGGCTATAGGGGGCATATCCTCAGACTTACTGACACTCAGTCACAAATCCCACCCCAATGGACTACTAAACTGTAATAGTGGCTGGCCTTTGTATTATCTGGAAGACCAAGATAATTTATTGCT
>NW_027186304.1:10050687-10166505 GCF_028583685.1 Petaurus breviceps papuanus | reverse complement strand
ATAAATCAAAGAGAGTCAGGTTTCCAAGCTGCACTTTGGAATAGGACTAGCACTTAACTCTTTCTTGGATCACAGAAAGAGAACTGTGCAATATCGTTTGGAATATAGATCCAAGTAATTGAATTCATTCTGGTTACTATTTAGCCCTAAGATAAATTGGGAAAATGCATAGATCTGAAAGAGATGCTTCAAAGACAAAACTTTGAACTTTCCAATATGGGGAAGAGGGGACTAGGTGCCACTAGATGTTTTCCAGATTCCCACTGACTCTGACTGGAAGGTTCAAAGCTCTCATTTTCAAAGAAGTTCTCAGGAGAGGACATAGAAGTGAAGTTAATTTGAACAAAAGTTAAAAAAAAAAACCCAACCCCCCAAGGTTCTCCACCCTGTAGTCTTATCTCTGACTAGGCTAGGGCTACACTCCCTTTTCCCTGTGTTCCATCTCTGACCAGACCAGGGTCATGGTGAAAAATTAGAACCAGTAACATCCTCCTCCCCATGGTCCCAGATCTTTGCAGACTAGCCTGCAGTGCAACCTAAATTCTTGAAGCCTCAGGTAAGAGTTGAATGCCACGTCGACACTAAAGGTGGATGAGTAGCCTTGAAAAGGGTTTGCCAAGCCCTCCAACCAATCTTCATATAGCATGTTCTTCAGGTCTCTTGTTTCTTGGTTTTCTTCTGGACAGACTCCAACTTTTCTAAAAATAATCAACAAGGTTTCATTAAGAATAGGACATAATCAGGGGCGGCTATGTAGCACAGCAAATAAGAGCTCCAAATAAGGCTCCAAAGTTGAGAAGACCTGGAGATCGAATCCCGGGCTCAGACACTTAGCACCCACCCAGAAACACCTGGCCGTGTAACCTTGAGCAAGTTACTTAACCCCAATTGCTTAGGGGTGGCCAGGTGGCTCAGCAAGTAAGAGCACCAGCTCCAGTGTCGGGATGACCTGGATCAAATCCGGGCTCAGATACTCAGCACCACACCCAGAAATAATTGGCCGTGTAACCTTGAGCAAGTTATTTAACCCCGATTGCTTTAAAAAAAAAAAAAAGAATAGGACATAATCTTTGCCCTAGAGAACAGGTAATAAAATTCATTTCCCTCCTCTCATGAAAGAAGCAGGGAACTAAGTAAAAATGGGGAAAACATGACAGCTATATAGGGGCCCCACTGGCCACAATTCTAAGCACCTGCGTACCCTAAATGTCCATCTTCTAGGTAAGCAGATGAACTTCTTCTCTCAAAACTCCAAATCCATTCTCTCACACCACTGGGACATGGAGTTTCTGCTCCAAGGTCCCTGAAGTAAAGCAACCCCTATCAGGAATGTTGTGGGTTCCTCACAGACCTTCCTCCTTATTCACCAAAACCCCTCCTCAATGCTTCTGGACCTTTAATTAAGTGTCTGGACTCTACAAACTCCCGGCATTACCTGGTCCCAAGTATCTCCCACACAAGGAGCAGTCCCCTCTTTCTCCTTCCTTCCTAGATCAACCACTCCCCCTGTAACTATGGAGAGATGAGAAAAGGAGATGGGGAAAAAGAGGTAAGAAGTCAACCAGCTGCTACACTTGGTAAAACCAATCTTCCATGAATAATTTATATATGTGATTTGGAAATGCAGTTTATGTCATCTTGCTGTTTGTGTTATTATTTTACTTCTACACTGTAGTGAAAATATTTTACATTGTAAAACTTGAACAGACACTTTGAGCCAGAAACAGTGTTAGACAAAGCAACTTTTGATCTGAATTTAATTTAAATATAAGACACTGGAAAAAAATGCTTAAAAACAGGTATGTTGTTTTATTTAGTCCTGCTAACCCTGTCCTAAAGCTAAAATTAGTTGGTTCTCACTTATGAAAATTGTACAATTGATAACTAAGTTATTTGGGATTATTGTTATAATGTTAAAACCTAAAACGGATCCCACAGCAGCTCTAAGAGAAGACAAAGTAGACACTCTGTATTTCCCTCCCTGAGGAAAATGACTAAAATGCATATTAGATCTGAACTATTCAGCCTAAAATTTTATTCCTTGATAGAGGCTAAATAATTTTGTAAATGGGTAGTTGGCCTATTCAACTGCCTGCTCCTAGATATATCTATCTGTCTTTCTCCTTATTCCTTGAGCCCTGCATATTGAAATTTCCTTTCAGATTTATGTCTCTCAGATTACAGGTCAATTCACCTACAGTTGGCAGTAAACAGTGGATACAATCCCATACTCAGTCTGTCCAGACTCCAGGGCTGGTAATCTATTCACTGCACAACCTAGCTGCCCCCCGACCTTCATCCCTTTTCCAAATGAATTTGGGTCGCAATTCTTTGAGGGGGGAATGATGGAATCCTAAGAAAGCTGCCTTCAGACACAATATTCCAACTTCATTATAAACCTGGCCTCAGTGAGCAGCAAGCCTACTGTACCTACCCCCACAAATGTCATTTTTCATATATGCCTCACTACTCAGTGGAACAACAGGTGTGTCCCTGAACTCTCAGTTCCCACAGAAGCAGCAAGTATGTCCATGTGATGGGAAACCAGTCTCTGCCTATACCTAATCACTGCCCCCAGACCCATTCCCACAGAAGTGTTCTTATATTCAATCACAATCACATCATCCTTCTAGCCCAAGAAAGGAATACAATACCTAAATATCTGTCTTAACCAGGCAGGACCACAGTAGCTAGCCAGTTGGAGGGCAGAATGACCAGAATGTTTAACCACCAAACCATTGATGGGACACCCTTCTCCATTACCTAGTCCCTTAACAAATCTCCCCTGCCTTTTTAATATTAATGATATTATTCTTTTATATGTAAATGTCTGTTATGTAACTACATCTTCACCCTATAAAAATCCAACTTGCTTTCTTTAAAGTTGCTGTTTCCTCTAGGGACTTAGCCTGCTACATGAGAGGCATCAATCTCAATAAATGCCTATACTTGGATTAGAGGTGGTCTAACTCTGAATTATTTGAGATGGTTCCACCACAACACATCATGAAGCCATGATAGTTTTTGGGTGGGCAGAATCCCTACCTCAACAGTTTTTGGTATCCCTTGGTTTAAACCACAACAATATGAAAAGATTTTCAGCCATGAATCATCTGGAGAATATTTTTGGTAAAATGATAAAATTATCTATCAGGAAAAAGGTTGAGGTCAGTGAAAACACATGGGTGGAAGAACCAAGCAGGAAGCAGTACAGTGAGTTGCCACAGGAAACTCTTCCAAATTGACTTGGAAAATGGATCAAAATGAATCGTGCTAAAAAAATCCAAGAAAAAGACAAAGTAAATAATTTTCATGCCTAGATAAGTACAGATACACAGAGAAAAAGTTGTACAGATGCAAGAGATGTGGTTTCGCCCAAAAAATAATTGGGGAAGTTTTCAAAACTTCAGCAGAGTAAAAGAAAGGCAACAGGGCAAGGATGGGGAACAGACACATTTCAAAGTACCTCCAGTCCCATATCATGTCATAGTTACAAGAACAGGTACCAACTGGCATTATTTTCCCCATTGCTCAGTTCTAGGCAACAGGATAGGCTGAGTGAAGACCTGTAACCACCATGCTTCTGTGTCCCCTCAGCAGTGGTCTCAGGCCCTAAGCTATCTTCCCAGTGAGGAACATATTCAGAAGTAAGAAGTAGCATTTTCGTTCACACACCAAGAGGAGAGAAGAGTCTCAGTTCTTGTTTCTAGCCAAGGTTAAAATTTGGAAAGAAATAAACTGATGCAGAAATCTCAGAACAAAAGAGAGCCTGTAATTCTGTCACTCCAAACCAATTGACCTATAATAGCTGAGTGTAATAGCCATTGACTGTTGCTTAGACCCAAGCCCAGGTCAGAAATCTGAAGAATTCAAATCAGGGAAATAGTGAATAGAATTTGTCCTTGATCAGAGAACCATTAAAAGTTTGAAGATCCTGAATACAATCTTTCCCTGAAACCCTGGTATAATGCAGCACTTAATAACAAGAAGAAAACAGCAACAGGACCAGTCCAAACATTCCCTATCGAAGTGCACGTAGCCTGGAACTAACATCAAGTCCAAAGTGAGAAAGTAGACTGGAAAATTGGGTAAACAACTAAAAAATAAGGGCATAAAAGGCTAATATGTTGACAAGAATGCTCGTCAGGGGGCGGCTAGGTAGCACAGTGAATAGAGCAACAGTCCTGGAGTCAGGAGGACCTCAGTTCAAATCCGGTGTCAGACACTTAACACAAAATCCAGCTATGTGACCTTGGGCAGCACTTAACCCCAATTGCCCTCCAAAAAGGAAAAATAATTTTAAAAAATTTATAAAAGAATGTTCACGTCATAAACTCAGAAGAAAATGACTTCAAAACTTCGATAAAGTCTCAAACAAAAATGTAATTTAATCACAAATTCAAAAACTGGAATTCTTTGAAGATATGAATAAAGAGGATTTATTTATTTATTTATTTATTTATTTATTGCTTATGAACTGCACTTGAGAGAAAATTGCATGAAAATGAGGGCTATAGGAGAATCAAGGAGATAATTAACATCTTGGAGAAAGAGGTAAAAAACTTGCTTAACCAAAAATCTCTCTGAACATTAGAAGGAACCAAATATAAACAATAGTTCTATAGAATCAAGGAAGATTAAAAGAAAGTCAGGCAAAAGGCTGAAGAAATAGAAGAAAAATGTAAAGTATATCATAGTAAATACAACCTCCCTGGAAAATAGATTGCAGAGAGAATTTGAGAATAATTTTATTACAACGGAAGTGGATAGTTAATTACTATTGTCTATCTTATGATAGGCAGTTGGATAGGCATCTACAGAGTTATTCCAGCGATACACTTTTTTTTTAAAATATGAAGTAGAAATAAGCTGGGCTCAGAACTATACACAAAGTACAGTGGATAAACATTTTTTTTTTAAATTGGATAGTAGCTTAAAGAATTATATATTTCAATCAGTGAAGATCTGCTTTCTCTTTTTCCTCATTGATCCCCATAAAACTGTGAATGAAATGAATACAGAGCCCTTATTACCACTATGTATAATCAAGTAAAGAAAATGAATGTGTGAATATACATGAATGATGATACAGGACAAAGCAATGGAAAAAAATGCTTACATTCAAATGTGGGGAGATGATTCATGGTTCTCTATGAGCCCTGTCGTCATCAGAGGTCAAACCAAAAAGGCATCCTAATTAGTCAGAAGGCCTGGGAATGATTTTACTGCATCTCAATGATCTAAAAACAAACAAAAAATGGAAGAGGAAAAAAATATTAAGGGAAGGGAAAGAAAGGTTAGAGGAAATTATCTTACATAGGGTATACAAGTAGATATTTATACATATAGGGAAAAGAGAATACAGGCAACAATTGACAATGGAATCGCACTCACTTCTGAAATGTTAAAAGAGAAAAAAGTGCACACAGAACTAGGTATAAAAAATTTCACTTAATAGAGAAGTAATCAAGGGAAATGGGATGTAGGAATAGGGAGAAAGGAAAAGGGGAATTAGAGGAAAGAGCAGATTAAAGAAAGAATTAATATTGAGGAAATCAAACCATAAGGATGTACAAAAATATTAAGAACTCTTTCTGAAGGAACAAAGAATAACAATGTGAACAAGTACCTATAACTTGAGGAATAACTGAACAAGTTATGGTACATAAATGTGATGAAATACTATTCTACTGAAATAAATGTTGAAACTAATGGTTTTAGAGAAATCTGGGAAGACTTATACAAACTTCTGCTTCATACAACATCTCCATGATCAGATTGGCAAAGATGATAATACAGAAAAATGATAAATACTGGAGAGGATGTGGAAAAATTGGAACACTAATGCATTGTTGATGGAATTATGAATTCATCCAACCATTCTGGAAAGGATTTTGGAAGTATGACCAAAGGGCTATAAAAAAAAGCAGCATACCTTTTGACCCAGCAATACTATGTCTAGGGATGTATTGCAAAGAGATCATACAAGTGGGAAAATAACCCGTCTATACAAAAATATTTATAGCAGCTCTTTTTGTTGTGGCAAAGAATTGGAAATCAAGGGGATACCCATAAATTGGGAATGACTAAACAAGTTGTGGCATACTAATGTAATAGAACACTAATGTCCTATAGAGAAATGAGGAGCAAACAGATTTCATAACCTGGAGAGATTTATGTAAATATGCTGAGGGAGGAGAGCAGAACAAGGAGAAATGTGTACACAATTAAAGACAAATCATATTTTTGATGACTAAATTTGATAGATTGGACTCCTTTCAGCAATGCAAGGTTGGAAGACAACTCCAAAAGACTCATGATGGAAAGGGTTATCCATATCCAGAGAACGAGCTAAGGAATCTGAATGCAGAATGAAGCAAACCAATTGCTCTCTCTCTTTTTGGGTTGTTTGGTTTCATTCCTTCTTTCTTATTATTCATTCCATTATAATTCTTCTTTACAATTTGAGTAATGTTTAATGTGAAGGTATTTATAGAACTTATATTGGATAGCATGCCACCATGGTGAGGGAAAGAGGAGGAAAGGGAGGAGGAGAAAATTTGGAAATCAAGGGTTAGTGGAACTGAATGTTGAAAACTACAGATGGATGGATAGATAAACAGATAGTAGATAGATAATAGAATGAATAAATAAATAAGAAATCACAGACTTCTACATTAGTCAAAATTGTGATTGAAATGATAAAATTTTTTGAAGATTTACTTTTTAGTATTTTGGGGAATGCTTGCCTCTTCTATTCTTTCACATGTTACAGAGGGACTAAGAGGAATTACCCAAGAAACAAACTAGCTATAATAAATTATGCATTAATAAAACAATAAATATTTATTCTTTGAACTTTTTACTTACTTCTGGTCCATGAGGTAATACAGATAAATAAGGATAAAGAAAATGAGGTTAAAGTTCAGGATAGCATTAATCCTATCAGTGAGATATGAATATATACATCTTACTTAATATTCCTCACCTCATGTTCTTATCTTTAAAATAAGAAGAATAAGACTGCACTACCAATTTTACAAGGTTTTATAAAAAATAGTTTATATTTTTAAAATGCTATCAAACTGTGAATGTTTATTATAATTATTGTCCCATCTTTCCTGCAAAACATTTGATATATGTCAAAACATAGTTTTCCAACCATATATCAGAAATTCGAAGATGGATTATGCATTTTCTCCAAAGTTTCCATTGTTTCAATTTCAAATTTATCTCTTCCTATTTGTCATAATAAAATTCACAAGGGTCATTTCACTTATAATATCTTCAATATTTTGAAAATAAATACTAATTTATCATCTGTTACATGACAAAACTCCAAGAAAATTCTTAATAATTAAAGTTACTTATCATACTCATCATAACCTGGGTTATTTATCATCAATTTTCTGACCTGTTTAATGACTTCTCATGACAGACCTATCTGTATAATATTTGATATTCCTGTTATTCTTCATTTACATGTACATAATTATGCTCTACTTGAATTCATGAATTTTCTCATAACATCATATAGTCTCAATAAAAATTTCCATTTGGTATAACTGATTTATTCTGTTCCTTTTGAATTGAAGAATAGAAATTTTTATTATAGTGTTATTCCACTCTCACTGTACTTATCACTTTCAATCTTCTTCCTTGCATTAATAACTAGAATTTATTTTGCATATTATCTATGGTTGGAACATTTTGTACATATCTGAAGCCATGGGTTGTATGCTTTGCTGTCTTCTTATGTGCTGTTTCACATAAGCATATGGTTACCTCTAATTCTTCTTTCCATGTTCTACCTGTTTATCTCCAAAATATCAAATTTGAAAGACTTGCATTGACTTTTCTCTTATGTTTTCATTTTAAAGTCTTCTTAATCAATTTCTCAAGATACTAGGAATGTTCATTGTTACTGACTTTTGTTTTATGTACTCTATTGTGGAAAAAAAATATATGATCCTTGTGTGTGTGTTATACAATTTATATTTTTTTTCCATTTTTAAATGCTTTATTAACTTCTCATTTACATCATTCATTTCTGCCAGATTTTGAGTTACAAATTTTCTCCCCATTTTTACCCTACCCACTGCCCCAAAATAGCAATCCCACAGGATATGCCCTCCTCCAATCTGCTCTCTCTCATATATACTCCTTTTGACATTTCCAGTACAGCATGGTGGATCTCTATGCTATGGTGCCTGTATATCTTATTTCCCAATTACATGTAAAATACTATTAATTATATATATTTATATATAATATATTTATATGTACATATATATTAATTATACATAATATATATTTATATTTAAACCTTTGATTTTAAAACTTTGAATTAAAGAATAATTCCCTTACTTCCTTGTCACCTACCCTTACTGGGAAGATAAGCAGTTCAGTATAGATTGTACTTGTGTAGAGAATGCAAAATAATAATATACTATACATATATATATATATACCGTGTCTCCCCGATAATAAGACACTGTCTTATTATTTTTTTTGGACAGAAAAACACCAGAGGGCTTGTTTTCAGGGGAGGGCTTATTTTAATGAACATTGACAACAATTTTAATAAACAGGTAAATGTGAACAAAAAAATGTACCTTTATTCAATAAGCAAATCACTGGGGAAGAACAGGATGACGCGCTCACTGCTGCAGCTCTGCGTTTCACGGGGGGGGGGGGGCGTGTAGTGCAGGGGATCACCTTCACTACAGTAGCAATCTCAATAGGGCTTATTTTCAGGGGAGGGCTTATTTTAGAGGAATCTTACACAGTAAGGGGAGGGCTTATTTTAGGGATAGGTCTTATTATCGGGGAAACACGGTATGTATATATATATATGTTCATACACACACACACACACACACACACATATATATATATATGTTCAACCTTCTCACACTGTTCTTATTTCTCTTCCCAATTTTTCCTCCACTTCTCTTACCTGCTTCTTAAGGTCCTCTATGGCCTGTAACCAGCTCGTATTTTCCTTTGAAGCTTTTTGTTCAGGATTTCTGACTTCACTGTTTTCTTCCTGTTCCATGGCTTGCTCCTTGTCCCCAAAATAGGAGTGTAATGTTGGAATCTTCTCTCTGCTTTGTTTCTTCTGCCTGCTCATTTTGCTACTCAATTACTTGACTTTTGGGCTTTTTGCCACAGTAGGACTTTGCCACCAGACAGGGGCGTTTTTGTCCCAAATGCTGGGGTTTTCTCAGCTGCCAGAGGTATTATATGGGTCCCCCCTCGAGGTCTCACATGTTCTGACAAGCTGGACACAAACCCCAGGACCTCCACCCTAGACTGCAATCCAAATCCAAGCAGGTTAAAGCAAGAGCAATTACCCCTCAGACTGGTGCTTGGTCCCCCTACACTCTGCAGGCCAGAAGCTGAAGCTGTCACATGACACTGGCTGGCTGTGCTGGCCTCTCAGTGGCTTCTCGCTCTGGGGGCAAAAGCCATGCACTCCCACCTACTGGTCCCATAGTCCAGACTGCACTGGCCTCTCACCTTGTCCTTTGCATCTATGTGTTGATAAATCTAGAAATGGCCAGGCTGTCCTCAGTGGGAGGTTAGCTTCTCTGTGTCATTTTATGGGTTCTGCACCTGCAAAGTTTGTTTGGAGTCCCCTTTTTACATGGATTGGGGAGAGTGGAAGGCAGAGCTGCAAGAAGGTCATGCTTCTACACCGCCATCTTGGCTCCAACTACCCCCCTCTCTCACCTCTTAATTTCACCTTTTAAGTATCATCCCTTCCTGTTAAATTGATCCAGTGCCTTCTATCTATGTATACCTGTAAACATATATACACACATTCACATATGTATTCATGTCTCCATATTCACACATACAAACACACACGCACACACACATTATATATATATATATATATATATATGTATATATATAATTTCTACTCCCATCAACAATTTTCATACTAAGAAAAGTTTCATCAGTTACAACTATTGTGTTTCCATGTAAGAATATTAATAATTCAACTTTGATAAGTTCCTTATGATTTCTTTCCCCTGTTTACCTTCTGTTGCTTCTTGTATCTGAATGTCACATTTTCTATTCACCTCTGGTTTTTTCAGTAAGAATGCTTGAAAGTCCTCTATTCCACTGAATGACCATATTTTCCCCTGAAACATGATGCTCAGTTTTTCTGGGTAGGTGATTCTTGGTTTTAATCCCAGCTCTTTTGGCCTCCAGAATATCATATTCCAAGCCTTTCGTTCCCTCAGGCTAGAAGCTGCCAGATCCTGGGTTATCCTGATTGTGTTTCCACAATATTCAAATTGTTTCTTCTTTTTTGCTTGTGATATTCTCACCTTAATATGGGAATTCTGTAAACTTGCTATAATATTCCTAGGAGTTTTCTTTTTGGGATCTTTTTCAGGAGGTGATCAGTGGATTCGTTCAACGTTTATTTTGCCCTCTGGTGCTAAAACATCAGGGCAGTTTTCTTTTAAAACTTCCAGGAGGATTATTTCTAGGTTCTTACTTTGATCGTGGCTTTCTGGTAGTCCAATAATTTTTAAATTATCTCTCCTCGATATATTTTCCATGTCAGTAGTTTTTGCCATGAGATATTGCCTTCTAATCTTTTATTTGTTTGGATCTGTTTAACAGCATCTTGATTTCTCATAAAGTTATTAGCTTCCATTTGCTCCAATCTAATTTTGAAGCAATGATTCTCCTCAGTGAGCTTTTGAGATACTTTTTCCATCTGACAATTTCAGCTTTTTAAAGCATTCTTCTCCTAATTGCCTTTTTAAGCCTCTTTTGACAATTGAGTTAGTCTATTTTTTAAGGTGTTATTTTTCTCAGTCAGGCTGTTGACTCTCATTTCATAATTTTCTTGCATTTTCTCATTCCTCTTCCCAATTTTACCTTCTCTTCTCTTATGTGCTCCTTAAGGTCCTCTATGGCCTATAACCAGTTCATATTTTCCTTTGAAGATTTTGGTGCAGGAGATATGACTTCACCGTCTTCCTCCTGTTCCATGCTTTGCTCCTTGTTGTCCCCAAAATAGGAGCCTAATGTTGGAATCTTCTGTCTGCTTTGTTTCCTTTGCCTTGTCATGTCACCCCTCAGTCACTTGACCCCTGCTTTTTGCCACAGTAGGACTCTGCCATCAGACAGGGGAGCTTTCATCCCAAATGCTGGGGTTTTCTCAGCTGTAGAAGATATTAGATAGGTGCCCTCTCTGAGGCCTCCATGGGCTGTGGCAAACTGGACACATGCCCCAGGACCTACACCCTAGACTACAATCCAGGTCCAAGTAGGTAAAAGCAAGAGTGATTACTCATAAGACTGTTTGCTTGGTCCCCCTACAGTCTGCAGGCCAGGAGCTGAAGCTGCCATGTGGCACTGGCTGGCTGTGCCATGGTCTCAGTGGCTTCTCGCCCCAGGGACAAAAGCCATGCACTCCCACTTACTGGGTCCCAAAGTCCAGACTGCACTGACCTCTCACTTTGTCCTTTGCATCTATGTTTTGATAATTCTGGAAAAGGCCACAGCTGCTGCTGATCTGGAGTCCCTCTGGCAAGTGGCTATTCAGGCCTGCCCTGAGGCTAAAACCCCATGGTGGAGCTGGGCTCAGCTCCCAGAGCACTGATCTGGCCGATTTCTGGTGGCCTGCTGGGATGTCCTCAGTGGGATATTAGCTCTCTGTGTCATTTTGTGGGTTCTGCAGCTCCAAAGTTTGTTCAGAGTCCCCTTTTTACATTGATTGGAGAAGGTGGAAGCCAGAGCGACTTGGAGGTTGTGCTTCTACTCCACCATCTTGACTCTGCCCCCTTATCTCTGATCCTTTTCTTTTAAGCAGAGGTATAGAAATACATTAGAAATAAATTAGAAATAAATCTAATTTGAAAATAAGATCACCTTAGATTTCCTTGTACTTCCCACAAATACAGTTGTCTTCTAAATCATCTACTTTCACCTGATGGCAATAATAAAAATATCACCTCTCAATCAATATTTATTAACCACTTATTTTCCTGGAAATGAGAAAAGTTCTAGCAATGCAAAGACAAGCAGAAAACAAGGTTCCTCCCATTAAGTATCTCACATTGTAACAGAAGAGGCAATATGCAACTAAATATGCAAATTAGTCAATCAATAAACACTTATTATCATCTGCATAAAAATTATAATTGAATCCAATTATACTTGTGATCATCAAGAAAGGTAGTAGAGGACTTGGGGGGCTTGGTTTGAGGACAAGACTTATTAGACTGGATGAAGATCCAGAAAAGGAGAAGTTCAAGAAGCAGAGAAAGAATGAGGAGAGTGTAATGTTTTAAAAACCTGGAGAGAAAAGAGTATCTAGAAGAATTGGTGATTGGTAGTTTCATAGTCTATAAAAAATGAAGAAGTATTATGAAAACACAGCTAGATTTAGCAGTTAAAATATCACTGCTAACTTTGGAGACAGAGTTTTAAATTGAATGATTAAAGCTGAATGTTTAAGTGAGAAGCCATATTGTAAAGGATACTGTGTCCTTCACAGTACATATACTCAATATTTTCTTTAGGCCACAATTTTAACTTCACTTTTTCTTCAAACTTAACCCCAGTTAAACATTTAAACTCTAAGCTATCTTTTGATCTTGAATCCCTTGTCTTTATGGCCTATCACTATTTTTCTCTTGCTAAACTGCCACATTTTTAGTATCTTCCTCCTCTTTTCCTATCTTAAGCTATGGAAGTCTTCTGGAGGTATTCTCACAACCATGCTTACTAGATGCCTTACAAATTCTTGTTTTTTTTCTGTCTCAATTAGGCCCTTAGTGTGGTAAAGCAGTTCTTTTATTCTTCCCTAATTGATTCACTCTCTCACTTCCCCACAAAAAAATATTTCAAACTGTCTCTTCCTTCTAAAACCTACCCACAGCTTCCCCTCTCTCTTACCTGGGGATATTTCCTCTAATTTTATTCCAGCGATTGAGATCTTGTGGCATGATATTCTCATATTCTCTTAACCTCTAAATTCTTTGATATAATTTCCCACTTTCTCTCCTTTTCCCTGATTTTCTGATAATGATGTGGTTCTTTTGCTTGTCAAGATCAACCCCTGCATATGTGCCTTTGATCTCATGCTCTCCTGTTTTTTCTATCAAATCTCCCACTATAATCAGCATTTTTTTCTTTCTCTTTATCTCTATGTCATTTGTCTCTGCCTCTTTATCTCTTTGTTCTATGTCTGTCTGTCTCTGTCTATCTTTCAGTCTCTCTCTTATTGATCCTCATCTCCTCCAGGTCAGTTGACAATTGAATGGAAGCTTTTCTGCTGCCTATAAATATGCATATGTCTATCTCTTTAAAAACAAAGCAGAACAAAAAATCTTTACATGCTGCTCTCCACCTCCCCATCACACTTAAGTACCTTAAGAAACCTGATTATACCACATACCTTTACTCCCTCTCCTTTCACCTACTCCTCAACCTTTTGCAATATTCCTTCTGACCTCACTATTCAGCTGAAAATTGTCTTCCCTAAAGTCATCAGTCTCTTAGTTTTCCACATTCATGCCCTTTTTTCAATCTCTGTCCTTATTGACCCCTGTGTGAACTTTTATACTGTTTATCATACTTCTCTACTACATATCTGCCTCTCTGGTTATTGTAAACATACTTTCTCTGAATTTCCCTCCTATTTGTCTGTCCAATGCTTTTCATTCTCTGTTTGCTGGATCATTAAAAATATTCCCAAGGGGATGGGAGCATCAGGTGGAGCCAAGATGGTGTCATAGAAGAAGGAAAAGTCCATATGCCCCTTCTATAAGCACCTCAAATATGTATAAAAATGACTCTAAACAAACTTTAGGGCAACAGAACCTACAAAATGACAGAGAGAAATCTCCTGCTGAGGACAGCCCGGCAGGCCTACAGGAAGGGTCCATAACAGCAAGCTGTGATCTTAGCCCAGCCCTGCACGAGTCCCGGGTTTTAGCCTCAGGGTGGCCACAGCCAGCTCCTGCTGGAGGGACTTCATGATAGTGGATCACCAGCAGCTCTGGTGGTTTCCAAAATTATCAGCACATAAATGCCAAAGACAAAGTGAGAGTTCAGTGTGGACTTTATGGGAACAGGGGGGTCAGGAGTGCAGTTGGCCTCCTCCCCAGGAAGGAGAAGTAGCTGAGGTGCTGTGGCCATGCTGCTGCCACCATGTGGCTACTTCAGAGCTTTTGGCATACAGATTGTAGGGGGACCAAGAGAGTAGTCTTAGGAGTAATTGCTCTTGTTTTAATGGGTGGAGGTCCTCGGGTACTTGACTAGTGTGCCAGAGCCAGTGGAGGCTTCTGAAAGGACAGCCAACTAAAATCTCCAGCAGCTGTGAAAACCCCAACAGTTTGGGACAAAGCTCTCTTCTCTGGAAGCAGAGTTCTACTGTGGCAAAAACCTCAAAAGTCAAATAACTGGGTGGTAAAATAAGCAAGAAAAGGAAGCAAAGTAAGAACAACAATCCACCTTTGGTTTCCCTTTTTGGGGAAAAAATGGGATGAAAGCATGGAACAGGAGGAAGACAACAAAGTTAGAACTCTTGCAGCAAAAGCTACCAAGAAAAATATGAACTGGATACAGGCCATAGAGGAGCTTAAGAAAGATGTTGAAAACCAAATAAGAGAAGTGGAGGAAAAATTGGGCAGAGAAATGAGAATGATGCAAGAAAATCATGAAAAGAGAGTCAATAACCTGACTGAATAAAATTACACCTTAAAAAATAGTCTAACTCCAATGGCAAAAGAGGCCCAAAAAGCCAATGAGTAGAAGGATGCCTTAAAAAGCTGAATTTGACAGATGGAAAAAGAATCTCAAAAGCTCACTGAAGAGAATCTTCCTTAAGAATTAGATTGGAGAAAATGGAAGCTATTGACTTTATGAAGAATCAAGATACTATTAAACAGATCAAAACAAATGAAAAAATAGAAGGCAATGTGAAATATCTCATTGAAAAAATCTCTAACCTGAAAAATAGATCCAGGAGAGATAATTTAAAAATTATTGGACTACCTGAAAGCCATGATAAAAAAAAAACAAAACTAGAAATCATAATTAAAGAAATTCTTAAGAAAAATTACCCTAATGTTTCAGAACCAGAGGGCAAAATAGAGGTTGAAAGAATCCACCAATCATCTCTTGAAAAAGATGCCAAAAGGAAAACTCCTAGGAATATTATAGCCAGGTTCCAGAATTCCCAGATCTAGGAGAAAATATTATAAGCAGAGAAGAAGAGACAATTTTAATATTGTGGAAACACAATCAGAATAACACAGGTTATGGCAGCTTCTACATTGAGGGACTGAAGGACTTAGAATATGATATTCTGAAGGTCAAAGGAGCTGGGATTAAAACCAAGATTCAGTTACCCAGCAAAATTGAATATCGTGGTTCAGAGGAAAATATGGTCATTCAATGAAATAGAGAACTTTCAAGCATTCTGGATGAAAAATACAGAGTTGAAAAGAAAATTTGACATTCAGATATAAGAAGCAAGAGAAGTATGAGAAGGTAAACAAGGAAAAGAAATCATAAGGGACTTATCCAACTCAAACTATTTACATTCCTTCATGGAAAAATGACAATTGTAACTTATGAAACTTTTCTCAGTATGAGAATACTTGAAGGGAATATAAATGTGTGTTTGTGTATATACATACATATATATATGTACACATACATATATGTCTATATAGGAAGGTATATGGGTGTATGCATTCATATATGAGTGTGTGTATATATGTGTACAAGTATATGTAGACAGAGGGTCCAGGACCTATTGAATGGGATGGGATGATACTTAAAAGATAAAATTGATAGGTGAGAGAGGAATATAAGGAGAGGAGATGCAGAGAGACAGAATTGTGTAAATTATCTCATATAGAAGAGGCGAGGGAAAACAATGGAGGGGAAAAACAGGAAGGCAAAGGGGAATGGGTCAACTTTACTCTCACTGAATTTGGCTTAGAGAGGGAACACATACACACACTAAATAGGGTACCTCACCCTACAGAAGAGTAGGGGGGAAGGGAATGTGAGGCGGGTTGATGGGGTGAAGGAAAGCTTGGGAAAAGGAAGCTTGAAGCATACACTTTTGAAAAGGGACAGGGTCAAAGTAGAGAAAAGAACAAGTGGGGGTCGGTATAGGATGGAGGGAAATATAGGCAGTCTTTCACAGTATATCCACTATGGAAATGTTTTGTGTAGCTACATATATACAACCTATTTGAATTGCTTAACTTCCTTGTAATGGTGGGTGATGAGGAAGGAAGGGAAAGAATTTGAAATTCAAACTTTTAAAATCAAATGTTTAAAAAAATAATATATATATATATTTTTACATTCAACTGGGAAATAAGGGGTATAGAGATCCATCTTGCCCTACTGAAAGTTGGAGGGGGCTTGGGTAGAATAAAGGAGAGAGCAGATTGCAGCAGGGGGTTTACACTGGGATCACTTTTCTGGGGTGATAGGTGGAGGAAAGACAAGGAGAAAATTTCTAACTCAAAATTTTGTGGAAATTAATGATGTAAAGCAAAAGTAAACATAAAATGTAATCAAAAATATTATTTTCCCCAGCAGTATGCATTGCTCAAGGATCTCTCCTTGATAATTTTCTCTTGTCTTTCTACATCATCACATGGTCAGTGTTTTAGCTCCCATGGGCCTATCAATGCGACCTACTTGATACACAAATCTATATATCTAGTTTCTCTATTTTGGATCAATCGTAAATTTCTAGTTGCCTACTAGAATCAATGTCCAGAGGACATCTTCAAATAAATATACCAAGGGGTGGCTAGGTGGCACAATGAATAGAGCACCAACCCTGGAGTTAGGAGGATCTAAGTTCAAATCTCCCCTATGACACTTAACGCGTACTAGCCATGTGACCTTGGGCAAGTCACTTAACCCCAATTTCCCTTTCTTCCCCCTCCAAAAAAAGGAAAAAAAATTACTAAAGTGGAACTTATTATCTTCCTCCCTCCAAAACAAAGAAATGTACAAAAACAGCTTTCTTCTCTTCCAAATTTTGCTATTTCAAATGTACCACCAACCTGTCAGTCTCCTAGACTCAACTTTGGTGTGGTATTACCTTGACTATTTACTTTACCTCACCCTATGTATCTAACCATTTCTCATATCTTGTTTTTTTTCTATCTCCATTATATCTCTTGCATTCAATCCTTTTCACTTATGTATGCATCACCTTAGTTCAGGACCTCATCACTTCTTACATAAATTATTGAAGTAGCTTTCTAATCTCCCTGACTCAAGTGTCTTCTTACCCCAGTCTAATGACTACATTGTTTCCAAAGTAGTTTTTTTCTTAAGTACAGATATGTCCAAATGATTTCCCTACTTAATAAGTGACTGTTTATTACCTTTAAGATATACATTAATTCCTGTTTAGCTTTTAAAGCCCTAAAACATGGTCCCAGCCTATATTTCCAGTTTCTATGGGCACTACATTCTTTCCTACATTCTGAGATTTAGTCAATCTGAATTATGGAATTCTATGTTGTCCTCATACATCACACTCCATCTCCAGTTTCTTTCTGTACCTTTGCAATACACATTCTACAAGCTTAGAATGCATTGTCTGTTATCTTCACCCCATTGTCTCTCTCTGTTCCTTTAAGATGCAGGATTTGGGCACTTCACTATTTCAAATTGCCCAGGAGACACTTTTTTTTTTTCTGAAATGTGTTTCAAAACTGATACCTTGGAGAGATATTGAAGTAGAATAGAAGAAAAATATAAACTACCAAATGTTTCTGTTCCTGGCTAGCTGAAGATCATGAAGGGTTTTTCATATTTAGCACTATTCTAAAAATTAATACAAAGCAATATTTCCTAAATTACCCAAATAAAAGCTTCAACACTTCATTTCACTAGTAGAGAGCATGGCTTATGGAACCATTATGAATTAGTAATAAATCATATTTTAGAAACTGGAAACAGTAAAAGATAATAATAAGCATTTATTATTATCATTTGTAAAGTTTTCTTGACATGAAGAATCGAGCATTGACAGAATAAATAATTTAATTTAAGGTCAAGAAATTCAGTAGTTCCTTCTACCTAAATGAATACTGATGGACAAATAAATCAAGGCAAAGAATTCTGGGAAAATTCATTTGTTTTTGCTCCTTTTTGTACATAAATAATCTGTCAGTAATGTCATAAGAAGAGTAACTATTATGAATCATAAGACCTAAGTTCAAATCTGGTATATACTTCTTTCTTATATGTGACTATTGGCAAGTAACTTAAATTCTCTTTATTCTTTCAGTTTGTTTTATGTAAAATTGTTACTAATACTTCTACCATTTATTTGGGATAATTAGAAAAAGTGATTTGCTAAACTTTAAAGTAATTTATAAATACATTATTATATTAACACTTCATTCACTTTAAAATGAGTTTTCCCTGAAAAATCGAACCTTCCTTTCCTCCTTATCATGTACTTAGCAATATTCATATTATGACATAAACCAAAAATAGTGAATTATGTAATATGGATGATTTCTGTTAACTATATTCTCATATGTGTGTATCTATGTGTTTGCATTTGTGAGAGAGGAAAATCATTTTGTGAAGTTCATACATAAATCTGAATAACTGGATTTTCACGTTCACTTTGTGACTGCGGATTGTATAGGCTCTGTCATTGAAAAATATGATTTTGGAGGGAAAAAATGATATCATCAATATTCCCAGCAATACTAAAATGCTAGAAATGTTTAAACAATAATACATATGTAAAATGGCATGCTAAAATAATTTTAAAAATTTTTCTGCAATTAAAATAGTGGAATAAATGGGCAAGTAAAGTCAATAAAAATTAATTAAATTTTTGCTTCGTTCTAGATACTATGCACAGTTCTATGTTCTCTCCTCAGGGAGCTTATGTTTCTAATAATGAAAGACAGCACATACAAGTAAACTGAAAAGAGTTGGGGAGTGGGTCGTGTGAAAAGAATTTCTAGAGTGTTAAAATTTAAACCTAGGAAAAAAAAGAAAGAAAGCTTGGCAAACCTAGGAATTTTCCTTAACATGTAGGTTCTATGAGGAAACAATCAATCAGAGCAAGGTACCAATGTACTTCAATTGTGATAAATTGAGATGTGGAATGACCTTCCAGAGAAAGAGGAGGCTTCTGGGCATGGTAGAGAGGATAGGAGAATCAGGAGTAGAGCCAATAGTTTCCTATTTTCTTCTGCACTAAGAGAAGGCCAAATTTATCCATTGTTTAAATATCAAGGGATACATAATGTTACCTATTTCAAATTTACAAAACATTGTCTAATCATTCATTTTCATGAAAATTTCTACAAGTCTAGGCCCTGCCTCAGGAAACATTCTGAAAGCAGTGAAAATTACTGACACTTGACAGAGTTTATCCCTTCTTCTAAAACTACTCTGCATATTATTTTTTTCTGAAAAAAAAACCACCGTAGTGTAGGTGGTCTCTTAATATATAGGGACCCAAAAGTGGGCTCAGGAAATATCAGACAGAGAAAACCTAAGCAAAGAAATTTTAGGGTACATTAACTTCCCACTAATACTGGAATTACGTAAAAAGAAAAGTTTAATATTATTTTCTTTCTTCTTCATTAATTGATTTAGTCTTCAACATTTATTTCCACAAGATTTTCAGTTCCAAATTTTCTCCCTGTCTCTCCCTCCTCCCACCTCAAGTTGGCAGGCATTCTGATTACTCCTTTCCCCAATCTGTGCTCACCCTCTGTTAGCCCTGCTTTATATTCCCTTCTCCCTCACTTTCTTGTAGGGCAAAAAAGTTTTTAAACTCAATTTCCTGTACTTATTTCTCAGTGTTAAGGAATGGGAATTTAAAATCTTTCCTGGCTCTAGGCCCTTTGATAAGCTTAAATGCACCTGGAGCCTGTGGTGGGAGGATTGGTTTTCAGGAATACTTTTTGATTGGGCAGTGGGTCAAGAGGGTTGTGACATTCTCTGAGCCAGGAGAAGGCTATATAAGCCCTGATGTGAGGCATTTTTTTGGAGCTCACTTTGAGAAGTGTTATGTGATTTGACCAGATGAGACTCTGGGCAGCCATCAAGTCCCCCAGCTTTGAAAACCCAGATGTTGATGCCTCCCTCTCTGGTAACTGTAATGGGAATGCAGATTTGGAAGATCTTCCCTGCCCCTAGGCTAAAATGCACCTGAAGCCTGGGGTGGGAGGCTTGTTTTTCAGTAAATACTTCTTGATTGGCCAGTGAGTCAATAAGGTTGTTACATTCTCTGAGCCAGGAGAAGGCTATATAAGCCCTGATGTGTAGCTTTGTTTTGGGGGCTAACTTTGAGAAGTGTTCTGTAATTTGATCTGGATTCTGGGAAGCCGTTGTCCAGAGTTCCCCTCCCCCAGGTTTGAAAAACCCAGATGTTGAAACCCAGATGTTGACTGGGTATGGATGTAATGGTTGGACAGTTTGGAAATCTGTCTACTTGATCTGTTTCTGTCTTGATAATTCTGCCTGTATAATTTGAAGTTCGGGGTGCTGACTTTTTTCCCCTGAACAAGGTAAATGATATATGTCTGACTGATTAAAGTAAGCTTGTTAACCCATTTTGAGTTGCTTTCCTTTAACAAAGCAGATCCAAGAACCTGTACTGGCAGCAAACCCTGAGAACACTTGGGGTGCTTGCTGCTACAGTAACTGACAAGGTATTGATGTAACTGTCAGACAGTTGGAGGCCTATCTGCTTGATCTGTTTTTCTGTCTTCTTGTAATTTCTGCTTGTAACTCAGTTACTCAGCCAAAGGTAAGCAGTTATTTTAAGTGGAATAAATTATAATACATATGAAAGAATGTAAGGACTGGGGTTGGATACCTTTGGATTTATATAATGTCCTCTTCAATTCAGAAGGTCCACAAGACATTTCACAGAAAGAACTATGGTTTTGTTCTTTCGGTCTGCAGATTTTCATTTCAGGATACATATTTCATTACCATGCAATATATTAGATAAAGGCTTACATCTATTTAATGTTGCTAATATCAGAATATCAAAGGAATATGGAGTTTTACCTCAAAGTGTATAGATTATAAATAAATGCATCAATGGAGAGAAAACAAAAATCCAAGGATAAATCTCTAGTATAATATGTTTTTCTTTTCTTTTTTAATACCTCCACTGTGGCACTTTTCTAATGATATTGAAAAATGGTTTGAAAGGAACACAAAAATTTTGAATTGCATAGAATCTTATGGCTGTAATTTCTTCCCTCACTGGGACCCTTCAAAATCAAACAATGAAAAGCAAAAATCTTCACTTTTTGGGCACTAGTTTCTTTAGCCTTGGCTGTCATAAATACAACTGGAGAAGAAAATTCCAAACTTTCTCCAGGGAAATGAGTTGTAAAATTAAGGGCAGTCTTTTGGCTTCAGACAGAATAACTGTGTCTCACTTTAGCCTTAGGAATAGTCTTTTACAGAAAAAATTATACCAGTTTCATAGGCTTCTGTTGTTAAGAGGTAAACATGGCAGTAAAACTATTAAATAAGAACAGGAATAGATAAACAACTTCAGAATGATGGAGAGTCTTCTCCCTTAATGGGTCTCACTTGTATACCAATAAGAGAAGCTTGCTTAGGAGAGGCTTGTTTTTCAGGAAGACCCACATATTTTGTTATGTTGTAATTAGTCACTGGGCCACTAAGGTTGTGATGTCCTCTGACCCTGAAGAATGGTGTATATATACTCTGAAGAGAGGTTTTCCTTTGGGGCTCACTCATGGGAAGAGTTGTGAGATTTGGCCCGATGAGACTCTGGGTAGATTTACGCCCCTCCCCCCCCACACACACACCACCCTGTCTTGGAAAACGCAGATGTTGGTGGTTCTCTCTCTGGTAACTAACTATATATGTATGTAATGGTCAGACAGATAGAAATCCAGTCTGTTGGTGTGTTGAATTTTGTTATTTTTGCTGTCTGTATTTTTGTCTGCTTGTAATTTGTATTTCCTGAAATTGAAGGTGCTAACTTTTCCCCCATACTAAGTAAATTATATTTGTGTGTGTTTGATTAAAGTAAGATTGTCAACCCCTTTTTGAGTTGCTTTCCTTTAGAAAAAAACAGATCAATGAACCTTTGATTGTAGCCTTCCTGGGTATGCTAGGGGGCTTGCTGTTACACCCTGGCACAAGAAGCCTTAGAAAATGTCACTTCAGCCCTGGAATTATTTAAATTTAAAATTGAAAAGAAATGAGAAAAGTTAAAAAGATGAGCAAAAAAGGACAGAAAAAAAATATCTGACCATAGAAAGTTATAATGGTGACAGGAAAGATCAAGACACAAACTCAGAGAAGAAAAACAATATTAAAACACCTAAGAACAAAGTCCCAAAGGGGAAAAAATGGGAAACAAGTTCAAACTCAGAAAGAATCTGTGGAAAATTCAAAAAGGAGCTTTAAAATCTTATAAGAGAGGTACAAGAAGTACAGGAAAAATAAATGAGAGTGAGACAAGAGAATTATGGGAAGAGCAAACAGCTTGGAAAAAAACGCTGCTTAAAAAGTAAAATTGGCCAACTGGAAAAGGATGTATAAAAGCTAACAGAGGAATATAACTCCTCAAAAGTTAAAATTGAATAAGTGAAAGCCAAAGAATCTATGAGACATCTAGAATCAATTAAAAAAAAATCTAAATAAGGAAAAAAAAGAGAATAGGCTAAGTATTGCATTGAAAAAAAATGTTGAAAAATATTTCCATGAGAGACAATGTCAGAATCATTGAACTATCTGAAAGCCATAATAAAAAGAGGACCTGAGTGAAGTAAAGTCAGCTCGGTCATGGGAAAGGCGGGGATAGCCCTTAAAGGAACCGAAGTAGCCACTGAGGCCCTAAAGCCACCACAGCCACCTGCTCACACCTCGGTTTCTCTATCTTCTCCCTCCCCAGGCTGAGGGTCAGGGGGAAGGAGGAAGAGACACATCATGTCTAGGGCCTAACACTGAGAAGAAACGGAGGAGAAGCTAATAACTGGACAAAAAATAATGTATCTCTAATATCAATGTCAAAGAGAAGTCTGTAAAAGGAAAAGGGAAAAACAAAATAATGAATTCAATGGAGCCAAACTTTTTACCTCTCTACATGGAAAGACAATATTTGCAATTCTTAAAATTTCTACCACTGATAGTGCAGTTAGGAAGAATATACATAAACAGAAGGTATGGGTATAAGGTGAACAGGTGAATGTCAGGAAATTACAAAAAAATAAAGGATGAGTAAGAGGAGTGCACAGGGTGCAGAAAGAAGGGCAGGTAGAATGGGGTAGATCATTTCACATGAAGACGTAGAAAAAACCTATTATAATGGAAATAAAGATAGCATGGTAGGCAATATGTATTGATTGGAACTTACTCTCATCAGCATTGGCTTAAACGGGGAATAATATAAACAATCAGTTGAATGTAGAAATCTATCTTGCCCAAATAGGATGGGAGGAGATTAAGTAAAGGTGTGGGGGACTGACAAAAGAGAGGGCAGGGAGAAGAGAAAGTAGACAAGGAAAAGAAGTATACAAAAGCAAAACAATGAAGAGGAGGGAAGGGGTAAAAGGAGAGAGAGAAGAAAAAGGATAAAATGTAGGATTAAAAGAAATACACTTTAATCATAACTGTGACTGTAAATGGGGTGAACTCTCCCACAAAATGGAAGCAAATAGCAGAGTGAATCAAAAACCTGAATCTTATATTATGTTGCTTACAAGAAGCACACTTGAAGCAGAGAGACACACACAGAGTAAAGGTAAGGGGCAGGAGTAAAATCTACTATGCTTAAGCTGAAGTAAAAATGCTGAAGTAGCAATCCTGATCTAAGACAAAGCAAAAGCAAAAATACCCATAATTAAAAGAGATAAGGAAGGAAAGTATAGTATGAGAAATTTTTTAATATACAATGAAATAATATTAATACTAAACATATATGCACTAAGTAGTATAGCATCCAAATCCTTAAAGGAGAAGTTGTTAGTTATAGGAAGAAATACAAAACTGTACTAGTGGGGAACCTGAACTTCCCACTCTCAGAACTTGATAAATTCAACCAAAACATAAACTAGAAAGAAAAAAAGAAGTTGAATAGCATATTAGAAAAGTTAAATATGAAAGATCTTTGGAGAAATCTGAATGATAACCAAGAGGAATATAACTTTTTATCAGGAGTACATGGCACCTAAAAAACAACAACAACAACAAAATTGCCATGTATTAGGGCATAAAAACCTCACAATCAAGTGTAGAAAGGCAGAGATATTAAATGTATTCTTTTCAAATCATAATGGAATAAAAATTACATTAAATAAAGGGCAGTGGAAAGATAGATTAACAAATAATTGGAAACTAAACAATGAAATCTTAAAGAATAAGTGGGTCCTCATTGTGGAGTTGCGTCTGTCCTGTTCTCATCTCCTAGGCAGCTCAGGGGCCTTGGAGATCGAGGGGGGCTAGAACGCATGCATACAAAGCTGAGTTTAGAGCACGTGGTGGCGGCGGAGGGAAGCCGAAGTAGGTGAAGCCAAAAGTAGCTGGAGAGCCTAGCGCCCTCACTAGCCCCTCCTACCTAATTGAATATAACAAAGTCAGAATGGTTGAAGCAGATCGTCCAGGGAAACTGTTTGTAGGTGGATTCAGTACAGAGACAAATGAGGAAGCTCTTGAAGCTGTATTTGGGAAATATGGGCGAATAGTGGAAGTACTCCTGATGAAAGACTGGGAAACCAGCAAATCCAGGGGGTTTGCTTTTATCACTTTTGAAAGTACGGCAGATGCAAAGGATGCTGCCAGAGACATGAATGGGAAGCTCCTAGATCGAAAATCAATTAAAGTTGAACAAGCCACCAAACCAAGATTCCAGAGTGGTGGTAGGCATTGGCCACCCCCTCCACCAAGAAGCAGATGCCCTCCAAGACCTCTTAGAGGAGGAAGTGGTGGAGGAACAAGGGGACCACCATCACGTGCAGGACACATGGACAATAGCGGATATTCTCTTAACTTCAACATGAGGTCTTCCAAGGGACATCTTCCAGTAAAAAGAGGCCCACCAACACGTAGTGGTGGGTGTCCTCCACCTAAATGATCTGCACCTTCAGGGCCACTGCGCAGCAGTAGTGGAATGGGAGAAAGAGCTCCAGTATCACGTGGTAGAGACAACTATGGAGGTCCACCTGGAAGAGACCCCATGCCATCCAGAAGAGATGTTTATATGTCACCAAGAGATGATGGATATAATACTAAAGACAACTATTCAAGCAGAGATTATCAAAGTTCTCGTGACAATAGAGATTATGCTCCACCTCCTAGAGATTATGCATATCGTGATTATGGTCATTCCAGTTCACATGATGAATATCAATCTAGAGGCTACAGTGATCGTGATGGTTATGGTAGTCGTGATAGAGAATATTCTGATCACCCCAGGGGAGGTTCCTACAGAGATTCATATGAGAGTTATGGTAACTCACATGGTGCTCCACCTGCTTGAGGCCCCTGCCATCTTATGGTGGAAGCAGTTGCTATGATGATTACAGCAGAGATGGATGTGGTTGAAGCAGAGAAAGTTATTCCAGAGGAATATCTACTCAAGTGGTGGAGGAGA
Source organism: Petaurus breviceps papuanus (assembly GCF_028583685.1). NCBI lineage: Eukaryota > Metazoa > Chordata > Mammalia > Diprotodontia > Petauridae > Petaurus > Petaurus breviceps. The sequence goes on along the minus strand of NW_027186304.1, from coordinate 10,140,857 downwards.
TCGTGTTGGTCAACAAGATAGAGGGCTTCCCCCTTCTATGGATAGGGGGTAACCTCCTCCATGTCATTCATACAGCAGCTCAAGCCATGGAGCACCCAGAGGTGGCTGTGGAGGAAGTCGATCTGATAGAGGAGGAGGTAGAAGCAGATATTAAAATGAAAACCTTAAGTTTTTGGACCAAAACCCCCTTTCAAAAAAAAAAAAAAGCAAATCAAATGGAGCTTGTTCTATCTTTACTACCAGAGGACTAGTAAAAAAGAAACAAAGTTGTTTTTCCTTTTTTTATTGCCTGTATAGTTCCCCTCCATGATTTTTATGCTTTTGTGAAGAACAAGTTAAAGCAATGTTTAATTTCTTTTCAGATTTGTTTCTTTCTTTCCAAAAAACAGATGTTAAGTGTGTGAAATTTGAGCTCTGTGTACCAGGATTGTAAGTTCCAAAGTAAGTTTTCCGTGAAAAGCTTCCCATCTGATTTCCTGACAATTGAGAGAAGCAGTTCTTAAGACCTTGCACAAACATCCAACCATCTAAAATGGAAATGGATCCTTCTACTTTTTCAGACCTATCATTCTCAACCAAATAGCTGTTTTGGAGGGGGCTTGGGGATCATGGTTCTCTGTAGGATTTCAGGTTGTCCTTTTTGAAACTGAAATCTATGCAAGATCTCCCACTATATTAGATGCTTAGTGAGGGAAAAAATCAGTAAAAAAAATCATTCAGTAAACTTGAAAACACAAATGGATAGTCATGGCTATACTTTGCCTTTCCACCATTTTCTTGTGAATCTGCAAGACCATCTCCCCCAATAAATAAAAAGCATTTACATGTATTAAACAACTACAGAATTCTAAATAAAAGGTTTGACAAGTTCCAAAAATAAAGAATAAGTGGGTCAAAGAACAAATCAAAGAAACAATCCATAATTTCATTAAAGAGAATGACCACAATGAAGCAAAATACCAAAATTTATGGGGTGCAGTCAAAACAATACTTAGGGGACATTTTATTTCTGTAAATTCTTAAATCAACAAAATAAAGAAAGAGCATGTCAAAAAAAATTGGTGCATGAAATAAAAAAAACTGGAAAAAAGCATTTCTTATGGAAAGACTGTAGCTGAGTAGAAAATTTGGAGTACTAGAAGAGAAGAAAAGGAAAACACAAAAATATTGATTTTTTGTTAATTTTTTTTTCAGTTAGGACAAACTCATTTGGGCCTTTCTTGGCAAAGATATTGGAGTCATTTGCCATTTTTTTCCAAGTCATTTTACAGATGAAGAACTGAGGTAAACAGGGATAATTAGCATGCATAGGGTCAAACAGTTAGTAAGTGTCTAAAGCCAGATTTAAATTCAGCAAGATGAGTCTTCCTGATTTCAGCAAAGCACTATATACATTGAGCCACCTACCTGCACCCAAAATACATATATGCAAGTGAATGATTGTAAAAAGCTTTTAAAAAATAAAGTGTAATTCATTTAATGGGGAAAAAGGGTGATGATATAAACATCTACTAAGAGTCATTTCAGGGGGTGGAGTCCAGATGGAAAAGTAGAAGCACAAACTTGGTGTGGGCTCCCCTCCAATCACTTTCAATAAATGTTAATTAAAATGACTTTAAACAAACTTTAGGGCTAGCAAACCCACAAAGAGACTAAGAGAAACAAAGCTCCCCCTGAAAGAAGCCAGGAACACCAACAGGAAGGATATATCAAACCAGGCTGGGAGCTGAGCACAGCCACACATGAGTGCCTATTTCCTGGCCCAAGGGCAGCCCCGATAAGTGGCAGGCCCAGAGCAGACTTCAGGAGAGAGACTCACCAGCAGCTGTGACAGTTTCAAGAATTATCAACCCATAAATGCCAAAAAGAAAGTAAAGGGTCTGTGTGGAACTTTGTGGTAACAGGGGTACCATGGACACAGTCTGGCAGGCAAGAAGCAGCAGCGGCATGGTGGGTGTGCAGCTACCATTTCCTGGCTGTCTCAGGAGATCCTGGCAGGAAGATTGCAGAGGGACCAAGAAATCATTCAGAGGGTAATTTCTCTAGTTTTAACCTGCTTGGATCTGCATCATGGTCTTGGGTGGTAGTCCTGGGGTGTGTGACCAGTGAGCCAGAGCTTGTGATGTTAGTATAGAGATCAGCTCCAGCAGCTGCAAAAAACTCCAGCAATTTGGGAAGAAGCTTTCTCCGTTCTGAAAACAAAGTTCTACTGTGGCAAAGCACTCAAAAGTCAAATAATTTACTGGCAAGATGAGCAAGCCCAGGACATATAATCAAACCAAAGTTTCCTCTTTGGGGGAAAAAAAAGAATTAAGGCATAAGGCAGGAAGAAGACAGAGAAGTGAGAACTATTACATCAAATGCGTCCAACAAAAATATGAAATGCTTACAGGCCATGGAGGAGCTCAAGAAGGATTTTGAAAATAAAATAAGAGAAATGGATGAAAAATTGGGAAGAGAAATAATAATGATGTAAGAAAATCATAAAAAGCAAGTCAACAGACTCATAAAGGACACTCAAAAAATACACTGAAGAAAATAACACCTTAAAAAATAGATTAACTCAAATGGCAAAAGAAACTCGAAAAGCCAGTGAGGAGAAGAATGCTTTAAAAAGCCATTTTTGCCAGATGGAAAAGGAATTTCAAAAACTCACTGAAGAGAATAACTCCTTCAAAACAAGATTGGAGAAATTATGAGAAATCAAGATAATATTAAAGAGATCCAAACAAATGAAAAAATAGAAGGCAATGTGAAATATCTCACTGGAAAAACCCTGACCTAGAAAATAGATCCAGGAGATATAATTTATTTTTTTAACTTTTTAATTTTTTTTTCTTTTTAGAGGACAATTCGGGTTAAGCGACTTGCCCAAGGCCACATGGAGAGTTTTCGTATTAAGTGTCTGAGGCAGGATTTGAGGTGAGATAATTTAAAAATTATTGGACTACCTCAAAGCCGTGATCTAAGAAAGAGCCTAGACACCATCTTGCAAGAAATTATCAACCAAAATTGCCATGATATTCTAGAACCAGAGGGCAAAATAGAAATTGAAAAAATTCACTGATCACCTCTTTAAAAAGATCCCCAATAGGAAACTCCTTGGAATACCGCAGCCAAATTCCAGAATTCTCTGCTCAAGAACTAAATGCTGCAAGCAGTCAGGAAGAAACAATTTGAGTATTGTGGACACACAATCAGGATAACAAAAGACCTAGCAGCTTTTACCTTAAGGGATCGAAGTACTTGGAATGAGATATTCTAGAGTTCAAAGGAGCTAGAACTAAAACCAAGAATCACCTACACAGCAAAACTGAGTATAATTCTTCTGTGAAAAATAAGGTCATTCAATGAAATAGAGGATTTTAAAGCATTCTTGATGAAAAAAAGAAAAACCTGGAATGACTTGTATGGACTGATGCTTAGTGAAGTGAGCAGAAGAGAAAAGCATTGCACCCACTACAAATTGTACAATGTATGACATTGATAGGCTTAACCCTTCTTAGCAATGCAAGAATCAAAAACAATTCCAAAAGACTCATAATGAAAAATGCCATCCACATCCAGAAAAATAATCTATGGAGTATGAATGCAGATCAAAGAATACTGTTTGCTCCTCTTCTTGGTTATTTTATTTTTCTTTCTTATAGCTCCTTCCATTCATTCTTATTATTCTGTACAACATGACTAATAAGTAAATATGTTTAGTAAAAAATATATATGCAGGGTGTATATCAGCTTTTTTTAAGCAATTGGGATTAAATAACTTGCTTAAGGTTACATGGCCAGTTATTTCTGGGTGTTGTGCTAAGTATCTGAGCCCTTATTCGATCCCCAGGTCATCCCAACACTGTGGCCAATGCTCTTACTAAATGAGCCACTTGGCCACCGCTGTATATCAGCTTTCATGCCATCTTGGGGAGATTGGAGGGGAAGAAGGTGGATAACATTTTTTTTAATGATGAAAGTGAATGTTGAAAAAATAAATTAATTTATTAAAAAGGTGAAATAGAATGTGCATGTTTAGCATCATTGTGGAAGCTAATTTATTTATTTATTTATCCATTTATTTATTTTTTCATTCATTCATTCATTCATTCATTTATTTATTTAAGTGCCCACCAGAAATTATACACCAAAGACCCCTAAAACCTGCCAGAATGGTCCCCTGGTCCCCTACCAAGGTCCCTAGAACCATCTGATAGGCCATAATAGTGAGGGAACTTTTCATATGTGTTGCTAGACACATGGCCCAGATTCAGGTCTGTTTATGTTTGTATCCAGGGCTTTGCTAGGTAATCAAGGCTTCACTAGAAATAGCATCACACCCCCTTGGAACCACATTTTTTTTTAATTAGCAACACCTAGTTCTATAAAAATGCATCTTGCAGAAGGCTCACGGATATCTTCCCTATTGGGGGGTGGGGGCAGTCACTATGGTTAATAAACACTCCTATAAAATTATAACTGGCTTTGCTGTCAGGTCCATTTTATTTGTACATTTCACTTGGAGGTCCCACCAAGATAACCTTTGGCTTTGTATTGACAGCAGGACCAGGCTCCCTGGAGGGCCAGGAAAGCAATTCGACAATAGGGGGTGACCACCGAGAGATGTTCCTTAGCCCCAGGTTTGTATTGCTTTCCCGAGTGAACAAGGAGACCGAGTCCTTCCCAAATTCTTTCAATTGGATCCAAGAGTATTCTTTTAGGTGAGTGCTCATGATGTGTAAAAGTGCCGAGGGGGTGATCAAGAAGAGATGTTCCTCAGCCTCAGGTAGAGTAGGAGTCTAAGCTGGATGCGGTGTTAACACCCCTACTGGCCTCCAACATCGGGACACCAAAGGAGTTCCTTTTCTTTATGTATTCTCTGTGTTCTTTATAACTTTAACCCTTTCTTTATGGGTCCTGTGAGTCTGTCACTTGGCATTGCTGTAATCTTAACTGTTCTGCAACTTTAACTTTTTTGTCTCCATTGCTGGCTGAGTCTGGAAGATAAATTGCTAAGTGCTGAGTCTCAGCCTGGAGAGCCAATGCTATATATCAAAAGCTCCTGCCAGCTTCCCGACCCCTGACTCAACCACCCCATCAGAGCTCTTCCCCCTTCACACCTGGTATCTGACCAGCCTACCTGGGACAACTGCCAACAGTTGCTCCGGGCACTCAGTTGCTCCACCTGGGATCCCCAAAGGGAGGGAGTGAACTTTAAAAATCCAAAAATCTCAGTGCAAGGGGCCACCAGAGACAAAAAAATGCTGCTGGAGTATATTCTGTGTGTTGTGTTGTTTTGTGTATATTCTGTCCGTCTATAACTTTCTCTTTGTCTCCGCATGCATTTCTTTTGGTCTCTGTAACTTTAATATCCTGTCTGTGGGATTGTGTAAAGAAATTTCTAAATCTGCCACCCTGTAAGATTCAAAAATAGGAAGCCAGAAGCACCCAAGTGGTAAGAAATGGTATACCTGCACTAGAAAGTTGAATAATCTCTTAAGGAATGGCTGTTGGCAGAAAATCATTTCTCCTTCTACTCCTTTATCTCCAGCCAAAGTTCTCGAAGTAGAAAGACAAATGTCCAGAGATAGAATGGGAAACTTCTCCCCTAAAATCTGTCTAAGAGAAAAAGGGGTCACTTCAATGATCAAAGAGAAGTAGGTTTCCAAGCTGTACTTTGAAATAGGACTAAAACTTAACCCTTTCCTGGGTCATAGAAAGAGAACTGTGAAACATCATTGGAAACATAGATCCATGTAATTGAATTCATTCTGGTTACTATTTGGCACTACAAAAAACTGAAGTTTAAGGTCACCAGATTGGTTATTCAATTGTTGTCATTTTAAAGTTCAACATTAAGACCATGATTGTTACTGGTAAATAGTTGTATCATCTAGGTTGTATGAGAATCAGTTGCTCTTAAAATCTTGAAGTAGTTCTGAAATTATAAAGGAATGAAAACCTAAGAAAAGTTTACTTCAGCAAAAGGTCAAAAAGAAAAATCCACTAAAATTCTCCTCCCTGTAGCCCTACCTCAGACAAGGCTAAGGGCTACGGTGCCTTCTCACTGTGATCCAACTCTGATCAGACCAGTGCTGCAGTAACAAGTTACAACTGATAAGATTCTATTCCCTGTGGTCCCAGTTCTTCTTAGCTAGGGCTGCAGAGCCCTCCCCTCTCATCCAGCTTGGACGGAGCTGAGGAGACAGTAAGAGGTTTGAACCATTAAGAATTTTTTTCTCCCTGTTGTCCTGACTATAACTGAACTAGGGCTGCAGTGAAGTTAATTTGAGTTAACCTCCTCCAAATAGAAAAAGGGGGCAAGGAACAGTTGCTATATCAGAGCTACACAGGCTTGTCATCTGCCTACCTGAAAGGTTAAATCCAAGGAATAGATTTTTTTTTTCCTGAATGGCATAGGAAGAGTTAGACAAGGGAAAAGAAGCTTGTGAAACAAAAGTATAAACAGAAATTAATCGTTACCCCATATACTAAGCCTGAGATACATTTGAACTACTAAAGTAAAATTATATTCTTTCCACAGCTTAAATAGTTTAGTAAAAGGGTACTTGGCTTAGCTCCCACTAGCAATAGTTTTAGATCCCCAGGTACCCTGAAGTCCATCACTCTAAGTAAGCAGAGCCTGAAGTTTTTTACTTCAAATTCCCCAAACCCTATCCTCAATGCTCCAGGCTACCCTCTCCTGGCACTTCCCAGTTGGCTGATAATGTGCTTTGAGTTTCATGAATTTGGAAAAATGGAGGGTTTTCCTCTGAAATATAGAATTCACTCTGTACCATGAAGCCCCAAATTCAGTCCCATCTAAGAGGTCTCTCCCTTGTTGCAAATTATCCCTTTGCTTTTTCCAGTGCCAAGGAGCTAAAGAAGGTTGCTAAGGATTACTGCAAAACAATGGAGCAAGGATAAAACCCCCCAGAATATAGAGCAAAAAGAGAAAAACCATAGAGGTACAGCTAAGACAAAGATGAAAGAGAGAAAAATCAGAAAAGTGAGAAAAAAGCTTGTGAGTGAGAAACAGTGTGTTACAAACTCTGCACTGACTGATTGTGTGACCTAGTATAAATAATTTAACCCTGAGTTTCAATTCATCTGTAAAGTGGGGAGATGAGAGAGGAGAAAATGAGGGCAGAAGTCAACTAGACTCTTCAATTGGTAAGATCAATCATTCTTATACATAATTTGGAAAAGCAATTAATGTCATCTTGAAGTTTGTACTATTTTTGTATTTCTACACTGTATATTGTAAAACCTGAGTGAGGAGAAAATTGTGTAATACTAGTAGTGTTACTTTAAATATGTATATCTGCTGGTTAGAAAAAACTTGTAAAACTATTAACTAAGCTATTTGGGGCTATTATTTTAATGTTAAAATCTATAATTTTTAATGGATTACTGTATGTTGAAAGGAAGGAACTAACTGGATGAAAACTTGTCTGAATAGTTCTGCCCATTCAGAGTAGTCTCCCCTGCTTACAATTCATATAAATTTTCTTTATGTTGTAAAATTGTTAAATCCCCTAGTAACTATGTCCAGGAAAAGTCATTAATCCTGAGAAAGGAACTTGTTTTAGTAAATGAAGCTAACTTGCTAAGAAATTGCAAAGATTAAAAAGATTTTCTGTAAATTGGCCTTTATATTCTAGAAGGATGGAAAATGGAATTCCTTAGATTATAAGATCTTATTCATTTTTATTACTTATTCCAGTCCCATGAGAATAGAAATAATTATAACTGGCTCTAAGCTGTGATTGGTGAGGCTTGTTGTTTAAGGTAAAAATCACTTGGGACCATAACTAAATTTTATTTTGAATCTGAATTTTGGTATAGTTGTCTGCATTAAATCAGTCTGAGAGAAAATTCTACTAGCTAATGAGAAGGAATGTGATCTTGTACTGTCAACAGGTGGAAGCCTACATTTGGCAAAGACCAAAGGGACAATCTTAGCTTCAATCTGAGATGGGATCCCTCCTGGTTCAGTTTAACCATGAAATTCCTTTGAAAAGGAATGTTTCCCACCTATTCCTGAGTCTATCTATGAAATGGAACAGATGCTACATGAGATGGCATACCTGAAAATGTACGTGACTTCATACAGAGCTAAGGATGTTTTCTCCTGGCACATTTTGAATTTCACATATCCCTGCTTTTCCCCTCTATAACAGCTTTCTATACTCAGAGCAAGTAATCAGTACAAGGTATGAGCTCTTTCATGTTAGTTTATTGTACAATCTAATATTACTTTTCATCTAAAATTAGAACATGTACAGAAAATTATGCAAATTGCTTAAGATCATTTAAAAGTTTTCAATTAATTTTCTTTATAAAAGTTTAGTGATTATTTATAAATCTTGAAACTGTTTTGAAGAGGGGCAGCCAGGTGGCACATCAAGTAAGAGCACCGGCTCCAGTGTCAGGATGACCTGGGGATCCAATCCGGGCTCAGACACTTAGCACCCACCCAGAAACACCTGGCCATGTAACATTTAGCAAGTTATTTAACCCTGATTGCTTTAAAAAAAAAATTAAAAAGCAGGGAAACTGTTTTGAAGAAGGAAAATATTTTTAGAAGAATTTTTTTAGAATTTCTGGTGTGATTTTAAGAGACCGACTAAAACCTCCTCTTGCAAAATTGATGTAGCAAGAACTTCCTATTTTGATCCATTATTTAAGCAAGTGTTAATATTTGTAATTTAATACATATGTGTAAAATTCATTCCCTTTTTGGAAATTCTGTTCGGCACCCCACCTTCTATTGTATTTTGGGTGACCAATGCTGTTATGTATGATTGTTAATGATTTACTTCTTTAGTTCCTCCAAGCTCTCCAAAACATCCAGGAAGCAGTCCAAGTGGTGTACCAGACCACTCCACTGTTAACGTAGCAGGAAGAAAAGCCTGGATCCACTCCTCACACATCAAGGTGATGGCTCCTCCTGACCCACCAGACCTGTGGGTAACAGCTAGCTGGTGACTTACAAATGAAGAGTAAGAGACTGTCCTGGTGCTCCTGTTCCTGGAATTCCTGCCTTTCAATGGTTTCAACTCCTGTGCTCCCACCTTGTACTCTTACATAGACAATTGATGGGACTCTGCTAGCTAAAAATTTAACTCATGGCCAGCCCACCCTTTTTCTTTGATCACTATGCCCTGCTTGACCCCAGGTTCATGTTGTTTCCCATGTTTCACAAATTGACTATCCACCTATGTTAGAAAAAGGATCCAAGCCATCAAGCTGTTTGCCCTTCTCCCTACCTATGTCCCCAGACTCAGTTGAGTCCATGTTTCAACTATGAAGAAGAAAAGGGGTGAGTGAAGTGCCCACCAAAAATTATACACCAAAGCCCCCTAAAACCTGCCAGAAGGGGCCCCTACCAGGGTCCTTGGAACCACCTGATAGGCCATAATAGTGAGGGAACTTTTCATATGTGTTGCTAGAAACATGCCCCAGATTCAGTCTGTTTATGTTTGCATCCAGGTCTTTGCTAGGTAATCAAGAATTCACTAGAAATAACATTACCCACCCCCATTGGAACCACATTTTGTTGATTATAATTCACTTTGCTGTCATGTCCATTTTATTTGTCCATTTCAATTTAACTCCATGTATTTTTCAGTAAGGATATTTTAATATATAGGAATTAATATACAGGAATCTATATTATTCTTTTTTTCCTGAAAAAAAAATCTGTCGGTATTTCTGTTTGAACCACTATTTATAAAGTGCAATGCTGTGTAGTTACTTTGTTTATAGGGTGCAAAGAATAAGGATTATGAAAGTAGGGCAATGATGATCATATTCAGAACACTTGGCAAATTGTTTGGTGTTTCCCAGAAGGGCAAATTATTAGACCTACATATACACTCAGGTTATTCTGAAAGCGATGACAAATTATTTTAACTTGCCATAGATGCCTTATCAAAATTAGTTTCATTAGCCCTACTATTAATCCATTTATTTATTTTTCTCTTTGCAATTAAAAGAGTATATATTTGTTTTCATTTGGAAATTATGGCATAGAAATAAAATATATCATTTAATTTTATTCTTATTCCATTTTTACATTTGGTTGTTTACATTAGCATCCTAAAATTGTGGAGCTTTTTAAATAAGTATATGATGTTTTATTGTTACATAAATATTGCTTACTCTATGTTAGATGGCTCAGCAGATAGACACCTGTAAGGGTTATGGGATTTAAAGATCTTCCATGCCCCATTGTATTAGCTTACATAGCAGGAAGGGGCAGAGCAAGAGGAAGCAGAAGCCAAAATTAGAGTTCCTGCGGTGGCTAGCAGTGGTGGCGATGGTGGCGGTGGCAGTAGCAGAGGCAACAGCGGTGGCAGCGCGAAGTCCTTTTTGAGTCAGCCAGAATTTCTGCTAAGGACTCCTGCTGAGGACTGCCAGGGGCCGGAGATCCTGGGAGCGCACTTCCGGGACGCTGGGTGGTTGCTGTGAGTGGGGAGAGGAGGACCTTTGCCTGAGGTAGCCTGTTCTGTTTTAAAGGCTTGATAATGTGGGTGCTTTCTACTTTATCTACCTGTGCCAATTTCAAAACTACTCTTATGGCTTTCACTTTCTGGTTTTGGGACTCAGTCTTTTGGTATCTTAATAAATTTTCTAGCTTATTCCCCCATATGGCAAGCATGATGTATTTTGTAATGGATAATTATATCAGCATATCTGTAATTTCCATAGGCATTGTGAGTATGGCATTGCTGATACAACACCTGGCCCTGTAATTAGGAAGACTTTATTTCAAATCTGGCCTCAGACACTCACTAACAGTTAGTGAGACACTCACTTACTGTGGTCAAGATACAACTTTTGTTTCTATTTATCCATTGGAAAAAGAACTAGCAAACCACTTCAGTGGTTGCCAAGAAAACCCCATGGACAATATGGTCCATGGAGTCATGAAGAATAAGACTGACCGAATGACTTAACAAAAGCAATGTTTATGTTTGTGCTGAAAAATACTTTCAAACTCCAAAGTACCATAAAAAAAATCAGTTTATTATTTTTATGAAATGTTTCATTGTTTACTATTTAATTATTCAAGTATTATCTTCTAATATTTAAGTGGATTAGTAATAGCAGTATTAATATTGTCATCCATTCTCCTGTTCAGTGCAAGAAAGCATATGCCTGATGTAGCAAAATAATTATATGGGATATTTAGAACAGTTAGGGTTAATGAAGAAAGCAGAGATTGAAATTTGAGAAGTACAAGTTGGGAGCATCCCTAGAAAAAGTCAAAATGAATGATGAAGAAAGATTCAAAGAAAGGAAGAAAAAAATAAATGAACACAAATACAAGTTGAAACAGAAGGAAAAGAAGCAATTAAAAAAGGAGATAAAGAAAGATGAGTTGAACAAAAGTAATTTGAGAAGAAAAAAAGGACGATTTGAAGAGAAAAAAATAATTTTTGAGATGAAGAAATGAGAAGGGAGAAGAAAAGGAAAAAAGAAAAAATAAGGTCTAGATAAAGAAAAATAAAACAAATATTTTATAAGGCACAGGAATGAAAATTGTGTATGCCTTTCAATGTAGTAATATGGTAAGAAGACTGATGAACTCCAGAGTCCACAGGAAGTATACTATAGTAGACATGTCAAAGCTGTAACTGTAGGGTGTCAAGAGACCAGCAAAATTCCAAAGTACTCCTAGAATTAGATAAAATGTAATTTAGAAGAAATTAAGGAAATGTGTAAAACAATATCACCTACTTAATATTAATATGTTGTTAATATACAGCCACAGTGATTTGTTTCTATTTGCATTTGACACCATTATACTGCAGCAATTCAGCAATGTATAACTGAGAATCTTTTTTTAACAAGAATAGGAAATAAAGAGACTACATAGACATTGTGAAATTTTCAACATGAAGTTTGTAATATTTATCTTTGCAATGCTCAAATAATTATTAGTGTTCCAACAATATACCTTCCTTAATCAGTCCTGCCTTCTGTTACCCCTTTTCTTTCCCCTTTCCCCTCCTACTTCCCTATAGATTAAGATGAATTTCTATATGACACTAGCAAAAGCCCTGGGTCACCCTGAAGTCCCAAACTCTAGAAAAGCAGATGAACTTCTCCTTTCAAAACCCCAGAATCCACAATCAGGCTCTGAAACTGTGTGAAGAGGAGAAAAATCTCTGCATTTGATAAGTGCAATTTTCTGTCAATAATTTTTACAGGTGGTGATTTGGAAATGTAATTAATGTCGTAATGTCATCTTGTTATTATGGTCTTCCCAAACTGCAGTAAAATTCTAGTATATAGTAAAAAAAATATTGTGACCATTTTAAGCTATAAATTGTGTTGGATAAAGCAAATTTTTAATCTGAATTTTTCTGAAACTAAAAGACTGAGGAAAAAAATAGTGTTAGAACAATTATGTCACTTTATCAGTTCTGCTAAACCCTGTCTCATAATGTTTACATCTGTCATATAGAAAACCAGGTATTTGTCTTTATCTGTAGTTAAAAAGGAGGTTGTAGTTAAAACAATTTGGTTCTGATTTATGAAACTTATAAAATTGTTAATTAAGTTTCTGTCTCAATGCAAAAACCTAAAATTGTTGATTGATTACCATAGGTTGATAGGAGGAGACAGGGTGAAAACTTTATTTGGATTAATTCTGCCCATTAAGACCATTCCTCCTGCATGCATGAGATTTGACAAAGCAGGGGTATGACCATTGGCCCCTTCCTAGGGTCCATGCCAATTATCCTTATTGCATAAAACTCCCAAGACCCCTGAAAACTATCTCTATAGGCACAGTCCTCAGCTGGAAAATTAACTTGTTTTAGTTATGCAGTTCTTAAGCTATGAACTTAGCTTGCTGAGAAATTACAAGTCTAGGTACAATAAGTAGAAGTAATTTCTAACAATTGGCTTTTATAGCAGGACAAATTTAAATTTGGGACAGACAAACCTTAAATTAAATTCCGTATGTAAATCCCATAAATTTCTATTGTTTATTACAGCTCTATAGAATAAAATTAACTGTAATTGACTCTGAGCTGTGATTGGTGAAAGTTGCTGTTTAAGATAAAATGTACTAAGATTATATTTAATTCACACATTCGTATATATTTTTTCCTTCCTGTAACAAATTCCATGATGAGAACAAGTAATTAGTAAAGGATATGACCTCATTTGTGTTAGCTTACTGGGAAATCTAATATTATTTTTCACCTAGAATTAGAACATGTACAGAAATTTATACAAATTACTTAACACTCATCTTAAGATATTCCCATCGTTTAAAAGGATTGTAAATCTAATAATTTTTAAAAGTACTATGATCAGATTCAATTACTACATTTTTTGAATAAAAAACTTTGTAATATATAAGAAGTCTGCAATTAACTAAGAATTTGGTTTGTTAATAATACTTTGGGAATTTATGCTATTTGAGGACATTTTACACCAACTTAGTTTTAATAAATATCAATTTTAAAAGTTTGTTTTTGTTTTAAGGTAAAAAACAGAGCTACAGTGTTATAAGTTTTCAACTATTTTTTTCCATAAAAGTTGGTGATCATTTATAAATCTTAAAACTAGAAATATAGCTTACCACATTGATGCTAATAATTATAAAGTTATTAATGCTCCCTTCACTTCCGCTCAAAATGCAAAGCTTTCAGCTATGATATTATTGTTAAAGGATTTTTTCTTCTCCCTTTACTATTGTTTCAGATAACAAATACTCATAATATGTGTGTCAATATATCAAAACCGCCAAACTTAAAACATACAAAATACAGATCTTTTTAACCTTTTTCAGACATTACAAAATCTCATAAGATAGAAGCCACAACCTATATTAAAGCTCATTCTTCACTCCCTTGACCTCTTTCCCAAAATAACGCAATTATTGATCAAAAAGTTAAAGTTTTTCCCACTTTTCCCCCAAATATTCATAAAGCTACATTATCTCACTGTTATTCTCATCAAAATGCACATACCCTATGGAAACAATTCCATGTTATTAGGGTACAAGCTAAACAGATCATCAAAAACTGCCCTTAATTCATTATTTATACTACTCATCCAGTTATTGCCATTAACCCACAGGCAATTAAATGTAACCATATTTGGCAGATGGATGAGACTCAATACCCTTCTTTTGGTAAATTATAATATATGAATTTTATGGTAGATACCTTTTCTTCTCTTACCTTTGCTTCACTCCTGACAGAAGAAGCAGAAAAATATATAATTAGCCATATGTTACAATGTTTTGCTTCAATCGGCATTCCAAAACAATTGAAAACTGATAATGCCCTTGCCTACACTAGCAAATCATTTCAATCTTCTGTGATCATTTTCAAATAAAATTAATTACAAGCATCCTTTATAATCCCAGTGGCCAAGCTATATTTGATTGATGGAATAAAGATATTAAAACTATTTAAAAAAATAAAAAGGTATACTTGGACTGATACACCACAAAGGCACCTAGCTATTGCCTTATATAGCCGAAATTTTTTTAAACATCACCAAAAGTGGGTATACACCAGCAGAAAATCAATTTGAAAAAATACACACTCTCCAAATGAAGGCAATGTGGAGAGATCCCCAAACAAAGAAATGAGGAGGGCCTGACCCTTTATTAATGTGGGGGTGAGGCTATGCTTATGTTTTTTTTTTTTTCCAGAAGATGCTGAATTTCCAGTGTGGTTGTCAAAACAGAGTGTCCAAGCATGTTCCACAACTCACTGTGCAGATGCAGAAACTGAGAATTCAGAGTATTGGGAGATTCCTTGCACAAAGTCAATCCCAGGAGAAGTGGCATAGTGTCTCAACTTTTCATAAGACAATACTACCGTCTAATGGAACATTATTTGATTAAATTGTACCCTTAAACAATTTATTAGTGATTATGATGTCACTGTACTGTTTGTAGAACCACCCTCTTTTGCTGTTTTTCACTATTGTTTTTCATAATTGGTTTCAGACTTTGAGGGAACATCCACTTTAAATAATATCTGGTTGTGTAGCTATAAAAAAGCAATTTCTGGACTTTTAATCATGGGACTAATTGCTATAGCTTCTTTCTAAGTATCAATAACTGTGTCTTCTTTTTCTTTACTAAGTGAAACACAAACTACTCAATTTGTGATTGATTTGGCAAAAATAAAATGTTAGCCTGGATTTAAAAACCAAAGAATTATAGATAAAGACAAAATTAAAAAAAAAACAATTTGTTTGGAACAATCAGGCTTGTATCTTCAGACTAGTTAGAAACACTTAAGACCAGACTGTTTCTTCAATGTAATTATGCATACACCTATAGATGTATGACTTCTATAACTTGTGTTAATTGTACTCTTACTCAGTGTATATCTACATTGAAATTCTGTTGTAATAATTGTTGAACAGTCTTCTTTTGCCTCTTTTACAACTAATTTAACTCATTATTGGTATCAAATGTCAAGGGGATATGCATTACATATGATATTTGATCTGTTAAAAAGAAGGGGAGGGAAGGTTTGTCAGATTTCAGGTTACTAGACTCACTGCCCTAATATTGAGAATTTCAACCAGTGTGTCTGCAATTTATCTACAAAGAATAATCCAAACTGCACAATATGTTAATGAATTATCAAAAAAAATGTTTCTCTAGCCTTTAAGACACAACAGAAGATAGATAATTATCTTTTATATGAGATCAATATATTAGAACAAATAGTTTTGTATTAAGGTTATGAGTTAAAAGAATAAAAACCTTGACTTTTACTTAGATGTGATTAGAGATATACATATATTTGTATCACCCCCAGCCTATATAATTCTTCTCAGGACAACATTACATGGGATAAAAATATAGCTCCCTTATTGGGAGCTTGGCATGATTCCAGCATCACCTGGAACGTGTACGCCCTGGGGAATATTACAGAACAGATTGAACATAGAAACAATGTAGGAATTGATCCCTCTGATTTAGCTAATAACATTCTCTATAATTTTGATAAGTTAAATCCTTTCCAGAATATTATATCCATTTTATTACACTTTGTACCTATGCTTATTACATTGTTAATACTTTGTGCTTGCTTCCCATGTATACTGTGTCTTGTGTACAACCTGTACTGTGGGATAAAGGAAGTAGCTTATTCTGTAAAAGGTATATAAACCCTGACCCTCAGATGAAGAAATGGATTGCACTGCTCTAAGGCTCCTGCCTGGGCCTTGTCTTCTTTCCATGTTCTCCACTTCATCATGAACATTCCCGAGCTGGCCACAGGTACTAGAAATGTAACCCATAGCAATAAGAGAAGAAAAGGAAAAGGAAGGAATTTGATTAGGCAAAAAAAGAGGTCTAAGCTATCATTTTTTGTAGATGACATGATGATATATTTAGGGTATACTAGAGAATCAAATAAAAAACTACTTGCGAAAATAAACTAATTTAGCAAAGTTGCAGGATATTGAATGAACCCACATAAATCCTCTATATTGCTAATGAAGTCCAACAGAAAGAAACAGAAAGAGAAATTCCATTTAAAGTTTTTTTATAGACATGATAAAATATTTCAGAGACTACATGCCAAAAAAAGCAGTGGCTATATGAACATAATTGCAAAACATTTTTTCACACAAATAAAGCTATATCGAAATAATTGGAAAACCATAAATTACTCATGGTTAGATCAAGATTATATAATAAATATGGCAGTTCCCTAAATTAAATTAATTGTTTAGTGCCATACCAATTAATCTACCAAAAACTTATTTTATAGAGCTACAAAATTGTAACAAAATGCGTATGAAAAAACAAATGTTCTACAATATCAAAGGCATTAATGAAAAGAAATGCTAGGTTAGGTGACTTATCTGTACCAGATTTTAATCTGTATTATAAAGCAGCAGTCATCAAAACTACTTGGTAGTGGCTAAAGAATTAAGTAGTGGATCAATGGAATAGATTGAGTACACAAGACTCAGCAGTCAATGACTATAGTAATCTACTGTTTGAAAAACCCAAAGACTGTAGCTTCTGGGATAAGAACTCATTATTTGACAAAAAATTGCTAGGAACACTGGAAAAAATAATATGGCAGAAAATGGGCAGTTACACGTAACTGGAATAATGGACTTTTAGAATATCCACATGCAAAGTTATCTTAAAGTCACTCCATATGATTGTTTTATGTTTATTTTTTTTGAAAAATACATTTTGTACAATTTATTGATAATATTTTCTGGAAGGGGGGTGGGCTAAATCCTCAACAACTTCACTCTGACTTACAATCATAGTGACTTACCTGGGCAAGTGAAAGCTGAAGTTATTTGTCCATGGTTGCATAGCTAATATTTGTCTGTGGCAAGACTCCAACCCAGGTATTCTTGACTTCAAGAAGCCTTTATCCACCAAATCATGTTACCTAATAATATATTTAATGTTAGTGAATTACATATTAAAATGCAGTAGTTATAAATTGTACTTATTAATATATTTCCATGTCACTTTTTGGTTCAGTAGCTAAAATCAACACATTCATCTAGAAAAGAAAGCATTTTATGTTATATATTGAGATAAAGATATTATTTGCATCATATCTCTATCATCTTTCTAAATGTATTCACTTCCATCTAGCTAGAAATAATATATGTATGTATATGAACATATATCCATATACATATACGTACATATCTATATGCATATACAGAATTCAAGTTTAAAACTGTAAATGTTACTTCTATATCACACATTTAAAGACAGGTAAGATGAAAGAAAACTCAGGAACATTTGGAACAGTTTATTAAATTCATCAAATATTTATTGATCAAGTATCACAAAAATATTATAGTACAAAAATAAGAGAAATGAGTTGATCTAAAAATAAAAGAGAAAGAAAGAGTGAGCAGTGATTGGAAGTTTGTGTTCTCTCAGAAGACCTTGTAAATGACAATTGAATACAGCAGGAATCTTATAAGTATAGATCATAACTTCTAAACAATACTGTGAGATAAGGAACAAATTTAATCATACTTTAAATTTATGCAGCTGAGATATAGAATAACTTAGTGGATAGACAAGCACCTACAAAGACAGGAAGAATTGAGTTCATGACCCATTTCTGACACATACTGGGAACCTGGGCATACCACTTAATCTCAAAGTGATATACAAGAAGGTGTCAAAAGACTAGCCCATAACATTCCTACATGTAGCCTAATGAAATCAATGTGTAATTGGGAAATATTTAACAAAATAAAATATAATAATCCTAAGTAATACATTTTCAAATTAAGATTCAGTTTCTTAGTATCCATTTCCAATTTGGAGATATACAGAGATATTGGACACAGCTTAGAAATAAAAGTTCTAACAGTAGATTTGTATTTCTAGCTTCTACCCATGTATTTATATAAACCTAAAGGAAGCCACTAACATTCCCTACCTTAGTCCCACAGATGACAACAGCTAGGTCCAGAATAGAGTAAGAATACTTTTAAGGTCAGAGATTCAGTAGAAGAGATAGGTTTTATTATTAGCTCATGTAGTTAAGAATGTTGCTCCAGAAGAAGGTAATCAATTAGTAGAAGCAGAAATCACTAAGATTATTGGATAAAATAGAATGACTTTTCTGGAAAAGGTTAATTTCAAATAGAGAATAAGAAACTAGTCTTCTTGGGGACACTTTACAATACAGTGTATATGTGGCGAAGGTGAGTAATGAGACTAACCAGAGAAAGTCTATTTTTTCTTAGTTATTTAATAAAATTTTAAGGTATTTTTCCTGCATTTACCTTTTGGTGAAGTCCAGTTTGTCATGAAATTGTTTTACGTTGTCAATTGGGAAGGGAATTGGAAGGGATTGAGTTGAACATGGAGACCATTTTACCCACATCTATGAAAACATATGTATACTCTTGATAAAATATTCCAGAGAGAGATAACCCTTTATGTATGTAAAAGAAAGTCAAATAAATAAATTGTGGTGGATGATCCCAAGACTGAATTTGATTTATGTATTTGTGATTTGTATATTATGTGTAAATGTATAGATTCATGCATGTGTGCATGCACATATGTGTGTATACGTTCATGTGGATGCATACGTGTATTTATGTACATACATGTACATATACATACACACATACATATACATAAAAGTTCAGGATCTAATTTTTGCCATTGGACTTCATTTTAAAAAGCGTGGCACCCACCTACAGTATTTTGAGCCAAACAATTTTTGTTGATTCAACCTAGTCAGACTCCTTAGAGAAACTTCACCCATCTTCCAACAAAGACTATCTATAGTTTCAGCCAGGTGTTCAGCAACTGACACTGATTCAAACCCTGGATATAGTTCTATTAAGTCTTTTGATTCATACACCTCTTTTAAATACACAATCATGTTTCTCTAAAGTGGAGATTATATCCTTAGTGACTATTAGAATACAAAGCTGATGGTTTACCATCAACGCCTGGGAAGTTTGGAGATAAAGAGTAAATCACATCTATAAAAAATGAGAGTATGAAATAAGTAAAAATTGAATCCAAATGGATGATACAAGTTGATCACTGAGGTAGAATAAGATAGGATGAACTGGTAAAATTAAATTAAATCAAGGCTTTGTTTTTATATGCAAGCAACTTAACCTCCTGAATGAAGATTTATGATCATTCTTCACTAAAGGATAGTGCAGGAAAAAAAAAAAAACAACAAGAAGAATATTTACCTATAAATCCAATGGCTCACATAACTATGAATAAATTCATCATTCAAGATAGAAAGACAAAAAATATCTTAATATATCACAATGGCCAGTTCTACTTGATAACAAAATACATTAATAAATATTAAAAATATGGTGAGGTGTAACAGTTATTTCCACATATCCAAATATTGCTAAACTGTAAAGAATCATCTTAGAAAATATATTTCATTTCTATTGTATTACACTGAAGTGCTTTATAACATTAATTTCTAAAGGATAGTAATAGTGCCAAAGAGAAAACAGTAAATATTTGACCCAAATGTCTGAATTCTTGAAAATCACTAGATAGCTACATAGGTTCAGTATAGAGACTCTTGAAAATTTTATTACATGGATAGATCATATGGTTTTCATCTTCTCTTCATTTGCTTCCATCTTCATAAGGTACCACCTCCAATACTTTATATGTAATGCTGTGCAAGTCATTTAACGTTTTTGTGCCTCAGTTTCCTCAACTTTAAAATGAAGGGAATGGTTTGATGATCCCCAAGGACTTTTCCACCCGTACTGTCATGATAATAGGATCCTTTTTAAAAAATAAAAATCAGTCTTTTTTTGGCAGTTAATTCTACATTTTGCTTTCCTCTTTTCTATCACAAATTCTTGGGTGGAGTATGGAAAAGTTCCAAGGTCCTATCATTTCCACCTGGAAAAGAACTCTTATTATTGAGGTTCACTAACCCTCAGTTTAATCATGTCATAAATAGATATATAATCCAACAAAAGTCATGTCACTCCTATGTCCAATGAGATGGTTGCAGTATCTCTCTATGAACCCTTCCATTTACACTAGGTGTAATGCTAATTGAATTTGAGGATCTTCCATGAACCTTGTGTTTGCAATCAAACAGTTACTTAGCACCTACTTACAAGTTTATGATTGTGTTAAGTATTAAGACCCAGAACTTGTGAATCACACAAGGGGATGGATTTGTTGACCTAAAAGGGAGGGTCAGAACAGGGATGGTCAGCTAATACCATATATAAGGAAAAGCCCAAGCTGAGAGACAAGAGAACAGCTGGGAGTGAGCATATAAAGGCTGAGCTTCTAGTGCTGGAGAGAGAGAAGAGAATTGATAACTAAACTGAGAACTGAGAAAAACTGAGAAGAGAAATAAGAACTGAGTACTGAACTGAGAATCTAGAAAAACTAAGAACTGAGAAGACAGCAGAAGTGGGACTAGGCTGTGGTTCTGGCATTTTGTCTTTCTTTTCTGATGTTTTTGTCAGATTTGTCTGCTGATAGAAGTTGGTGCTGTTGTTATAGAAGCCCTGGCACCTTGCTGCTGGTTCACAAGCCCAGAAAGAGGATTCTCTTGTTGTATGTTTACAGAAGTCTTGGAGGAGGGTCTTGCCAATGATTTCAGCAGTCCTGGGAGTATACTGATGATTCGTGCTGATGCCTCAGACCTTTTTGTTGGGTCTATGTTGATTTCTCAGGCAGAAAGTGGATTGATGAGGATGCCAGCAATATTCATGAATGTTATAGTAGCTTTGTTAATCTTTATCTTCCAAGGAACAGAAACTGTGGAGGACTTGAGGTGGATCAGACACTGTGAACTTCAATATGGAATAGGAATTGCACAAGAAGCTGGACAAAGAAATTAGAGCTGCCTGCTTTTGAACCCAGGTGGCAGTTGGATAGATTTGGGAAGGAGCTGGGACCATGCAAAAGGAAAGGTGGAAGCTAATAGCCTTTATTGAGTCAAGATGAAAAGATCTGTCCTTGGGTATTTGATGCAAACTTAGAAAATCATGACTTACTCTGGCCTAGGGATGGAAGACTCTGACCTTTATATTTATTTTATTTTATTTTATTTTTTCCTTTTCAGAGGGCAATTGGGTTTAAGTGACTTCTGAACTTTATATTTGGATGACTGAGTTAAGGACTTATCCAATTAAGAAGAAAGAGGACTTTTTGATTGAAGAGATTAAGACAATGTGACCGGGAGTGGAGGACTTTGACCTTTGTACTTTGTGTCAATTAAGGAGGCTTGCCTCCTTAAAGATGATTGAAATAAGGACTTACTAAATGATTGAGTTACTAAATGTATGTTATGTTTTGCTTAAAACTATGTGACCACTTTGGTGAAAATTATGTGGCCATTTTATTGATAAGTTGATAAGTTATAATATTGTGAATGCTGTACTTTGATTTCTGTGAATGTTTTGCCTTAATTTACTGCTGAATCAATAGAGAGTTGATTATACTGTGTAATCCGAACCTTAAAGCTGTTCACAGTAGCAGTCCTCTGGAAAGATGCTCATGCTTGGCATTACACTAGTCAAGAACTACATAGTTTTGTTAGGCATAATGAAAACGCATATGAGAAAATTTACTTCTACTTATCCCTTTTCTTTAAAAATAAAAGCTCATTAAAAAGCAAATTTTGAAAGGATTTTGCTAAAGTGGAACATATTCATAAGAAGCTAATCAAAAGTTTAAGTATATTTTAGATCAGTGCTGTCAAATGTACAACCCATCAAACACTCCATTATTGCATCACAATGTGATAAAATTAGGAAATGTTTAACTAAATAAATAAAAATAAATAGAAAAAATTAAGTCAAATAAATTGTTTCTAATTCAATATGTGATATGCAATTTTCTTTATGTTTGCTTCAGTGACCCCCTTTTTTTTTATTTGAATTTGAGACTGCTGTTATAGACTATTGTAATTATGGATGAGATGGGAGGAAAAAAGAAAACACTTAAGCTGCAGAAGAGACACCAAAGGGGATAAGAATAGGGGGTTGGTAGCTGTCTTCAAACATCTGAAGTTCTGACTCATAAAGAAGGAAATAGATTTCTTCTTCTTGACCTCAGGATGCAGAATTAGAAGAATGGTTTTCAATTACATAGAATAAGGTAAGGATTAAGTTCCTTAGAAATATAGCTATTCAAAAGTTAAATGCCCACCTTTGGAGTTAGTATCTTTCCTGTCTCAGCAGTTCTTCAAATTAGGGTAGTGTAACAACTTGCCATGGTTGGTATACAAGTTCCAACTGAATTAGGTGGTTACTGAGGTAGATTGCAAATCTGTGATTTAGTGAAATAAGCATGCGACACTTTTCACTGTTTTACTAATAAAGACCGTTTTTCAGGCATATTCTTTTGTATATAGAAAATGTTTCCCTGATGAGGAATATTTTAATATTATTACAAGTATTCATGTCTTAGATAGCAAATGTTTCTGTATTTATCCCTTCATTTTTTCTCAAAATACCAGCTTAATGACTATTGACTTTAGGGACCACCTCCAATACAAACAGGGACTCTAGCAGAAGCTTTAGAAAAAAGCACTAGATAGCAGTTCAAAAATGCACATATGTTTTAAAGGAGAAATGGAAATCATTTCAATTTGCAATGATGCTCATGTATGTCACTTACTATCCTTATTTTTGTTTTCTGTTTCATAAAAGATTTCCAACCTCTTTGACTTAGGGAGCGTTTTTGGCAGGCTAAAACATTTTTAATAGCACATTTTTACACCTGCTTCCCTAACCCCAGAGAATCTTTTAATAAAGAGATTAGAGTGTGGAATTTTTATCCTCTGTGCTCAGGAGGACAATGTGGGACCCCAGTGACTAATTGAGAGCAACATTTTATTGCATTATACTGGATGCTAATTACACCAGTTGGAACACTTTTTTTTTTTTTTTTAGTGAGACTCCATTTAGGCGACAATCTAAATGCACAAAGAAATCAAGACAGGAGGAATCTAAAGGGGAAAAAAGTAGTTGATTTAAAAAACACTACAAATTAAGAGGAAGTTTGAATTTCAAATAAAGATACTCCCCCCCCCAGTATAGATAGAATCCTTCAGAACTTTGTTGTTTCTATTTTTATTTGTTTGTCTTGAAAATTGTATGACTTTGTAAACTCCCAAATGTACACAGTACATACATATAGACATTCTGAGTATGGCGATAGGAATTATTTGTTTATCCAGTCCATGCAAAAAAAATTAGAACAATTTTAGAAAAAATGGAGTGATTCTACTCAAAATGCTTTTCTTTCTTACTGAGAATTATGTGATAAATGATCCTCATATTATTATATTCTCTTGAGAAATATACGCTATTTGGAGGTGCTCTTACCTACATTCCCAACGATCAAAAAACTTCACACTTACCAAACTCTCAACAAGAGGTCCAAAGTCGAAGTTCTGTAGTAGATGGCCTGTTTACCTACTTCCTTGTAGGTATACAGTATAAAGTTCTGGGCCTGGAGTCAGGAAGACCAGACCTGAGTTCAACTTTGGACTCATATCTGTGTGGTCTTATGCAAATTCACTTAACCTTTCTCTACTTCAGTCTTAACAACTGTAAAAGAGGGATAATAATAACACCTTGCTTCCCAAGATTGTTTTGAGAAAAAAACGCAAATTGCTTGCTTAGCACAGTTTCTGGAACATAGTAGATGGTTAATGAATGCTTTATTCCTTCCTCCTTTCTCCATTGCTCCCATTTTTTCCTTCTTTTTGCTTTCTCTTCTTCCCTTCCTTCCTCTTTACTTCCTTCCTTTTTTTCTTTCCTTTCTTTTCTCCCTTCCTTCCTCCTTTTCCTTCCTTCTTTCCTTCATTTCTTTCTTCCTCTGTTCCCTCATTGGAGTTCTTAATTTTCCCTTTCCAGTAATAAAATTTTCTCAACATGATTTCCAATTCACTAAGACCTAGCATAATCTCTCTACTTTTACCTTTATCTCACCATTTTCTCAAAGAATATGCTCCAACAGTAGTGACTTCCTTATAACTTCTACTCACTATTGACTTCTTCCTATCTTCTGACAAACATGATTACATTTCTCCATTTTTTTCCAATCTTTCTCTTGATCATCTACACTATTTATCCCTTGATATACCATCTTCACTGATCAATATGTGGAAAGTTATCTTTACCTTGTTCCTCCTATTTCTAAGGATATAATCATTATTTTATTTAACAGTTACCCACTCAATCAATAGAAACTACTCTTTGAATGTTACACCGTGATTTCAACAGAGAAGATCAGCTTTTATAAATTATTTTCTGAGCATTTCCTAGGTCATTGAAAGGTCGAGTGACTTACCCCTCCAGTATGCTCCAGAGATAGGGCTCAAAACTTATCTTCTTCAGTGTGTTTCTTTCTCCATCTGTCACATAAAGTTGCCTCTCCTAATACCTGGGTTTTAATTCAGTCTTCATTCTTATTTCCATAGCTATAATATCTTTAAAAATTGCCCATCAACTCTATCACCTACTTTAAATATAGGTTCTCCCCCTTGGTCTTGTACCTATCTTTGTCTTTTGTACTAGTTATACTTTTCCCCTTCTCAGTCTGTAAGGGTATGTCATCCTTAAGATATTTTCTTGGCTCTTTTACTCACAACTTTTTCTTTTGTCATCCCCAAGCTGTTAATTAATTTCTAATATTCCCTCTATATCAATGACTTTTATCTTGGTGTCTTTGATGTCTCACCAAGTTCTTGTGACTCAAATCACCTGCTTTAGCTGCCTTCATGGCTGGAGGAATAAATTGTGTTCATTCACCCATTTGACCAGGGGAAGTCTTCACATGGCTGGTGTAGACACCCCCCAACTCACCAATGTGTTTGAGACTACTCAGTTATCCTCAACCCGTTTTAGCCCATCTACCAAAATAGTTTTACTAGGGAATATCGACAGTCCATGATACAGCTTCTTGGAGTCACAGGTGAGAGCCAGGTAGAACAGGTGGACACAAATGATGTAAAGTAGTCCTGAAAAGGACTCAACAACCATCATAACTAAGGTACTAGTCTTCTGTGAACACACAATATACCCCCAATATATATTATGAGCACCTAAGTGGTGCAGTTAATAGAGTGCCAGGCCTGGAGTCAGGAAGGTTCATCTTCCTGAGTTCAAATCTGGTGTCAAATACTTACTAGCTGTGTGACCCTGGGAAATTACAATCCAACTGACCTCAGTTTATTCATCTGTATAGTGAGCTGAAGAAAGAAATGGCAAATTATTCTGATATCTTTGTCAAGAAAATCCCAAATGAGGTCACAAAAGTCAGACATAATGAAAAATGACTGGAAAACCACAAAAACAGTTGGATTTTACATGTAATTATTAAAACTCTATAAGATTATAAAATTGAAAATATGAAATAATTACAAGTATTTTGAAGTATATTTAGTGAGATTAAAAAAGTAATCAAACAAGAACTTATTTGCTTGCTATTATGTTTGTGATTATTATAGATTGAATTGGAATACATGGAAATCTATAATGTTTCAAACATGCAACTTCTTGCCACAGAAGAGGTACAAATTTATAACAAATATTTACTACTTAAGGTTCCATTAGAGAATTTTTAGCATGAACCCCTTACATGGAAACTCCAAGAGGATTATAAAATACTAAATGAGGACCATTCCTCTACAACTATCTCCCTTAGTGAACTTACCACCTTTTATTGGTTCAATTATCAGCTCTATGAAGATAATTCCAACCCTGAAATCCTTCTTGAGATCCAGTTCAGCTTCATTAACTATCTTTGGACTTTCTGACTGAATGTCATATACACCATAGACCTCTTAAATTAAATGCATACCACAAGGTATTCAATATCCTTCTCCCCCCACAAAAAGGTCCTCTTCCCAAATTACAAATTACTGTCAAAGTCATCGCTATTTCTCAGTAATGTAGACTTACAATTACAAGATCATTTTACTTCCTCATAAGAATTAATTTCCCATATCTAATCTGTGCCTACATTTGTCTTTGTTTTTCATTTCTTCCTTCACAACATCTTTCCTATATGCTCCCTTTCTTAGCACCCACACAGAAACTCATCACCTTACATTTATATTATTACTGAAATGACCATGGCCTCATATACTAAGTCCCTATATGTAACAAGTTTGGAAAATTACTGAAATCCTCCTGAACTTGTACATGCCTAGCCAGGGGCCCCAAAGACCATCTTGAACTTGACAAACCCTGCTGTTGCGCCAGATAAGTGTGGCACTCTTTGTATCTGACCCCTGCTGTAACTTTCCTGTACCATGCACAATTAGATAAGCTTGTGGTTTTTGCCTTTATATACCCTGCCTTGACCGTGGCTCAGGGCAGCTCTCAATGACTTGCTCCTGAGTTTGCCACGGGCCGGCTAATAAATGCTCCCTGAATTGGCTTTATCTAGTCTCGGTCTCTGTTCAGTCTCGGTGTCCATTTCATCACAATAGTTTCTGAATGGTCTTTCTACCTAGTGTCTTTCCCTATCTCAAATCACCTTTTGTGTAACTGCCAAATTTTCTTAAAAAGCAAGCCTGATCATTTTACTATTTACACAACCACACACACACACACACATACACACACGAGTGCAGGCATGCACACATCAATTTTAGCAGATTTTAATTTCCTCCAAAATAAATATGTAATTGACATATAAAGTTCTCCAAAATCTTTCCACTTACTACTTTAGGAATCTTTGCATATTTTATACTCCGTCATGTAATCTGTGATTTAATGAACACTGTCCTTTCATTCCTAGAACACAATATTCCGAGCCTTTTCCCTGTCTGCTCCCTATAACTGGCCTGCAATCCGTCTTCATTTCTAGTTTGCGGTTTCTCTTGTTCCCAAATCTTACTTTTCATGGAGGCCTTTTCATTCTCTTTAGTATCTTCCTTCTGAGGTTGCCTTTGATTTACACTGTATATGTCTTGTCCATAAAATCTTTACATGTCTCCTCTATTAGAATATGTGCTCTTTTAGGGCATGTAGCATGTTTTAGCTTTGCTTGATATCTTCACTGCTTAACAATACCTGCTCTAGTAAGTGCTCAATACATGCTTGTTGACTACCTGGATGAAGTCCCAAGTCCTTCAAAAACTCGTCCACCTTACCTTTTCAATCTTATTACCCACCATTCCCTTTTATCCACACTATATATGTTCTTATTTTTAAAAACACATGACATCACATGTCATGTTTCCATGCCTTTGTACTTGGTGTATTTTTCCCTAGAATGTATTCTATTATTACTCTGGCTACTTTCCACATGCAGTTATTTTGATACTCCTAGCCTTCCCCTTCACATTATATTGCATGTATTTTACATGCACACACACACATATGTATGTTTTCTTTTTACACTAGATTATAAACTCCTTGAAGTCAAGCATCATTTCATTTTTGTTGTATTCTTATTGCTTAGTATCATGCCTGACATAAAGGAAGAGCTTTAGAATTACTTGTCAATTTATTGTTTTTTCAATGGATTAATAATATATAACATATAGCAATGCAATTTTTGGCCTTTCATTCATTAATCCTGAGTCACATACTACAGCATAGTTTTTGGAAAAATTAAATTGTGTGTTTAAAGGATTATAGATTTAGAGATGATTCCATCCAACTCCTTCACTTTGCAAGTGAGTAAATGGAGGCTCGGAGAATAAAAAGGATTTGCACAAGGTGACACAGTCTATAGGTGGCAGAGCCCAAACTCAGACATAGATCTTCTGACGTAAAAAGTGTGTGTCTTTACCCTGTACATAATTGGAGATTATTATAAACTTTTTTACATTCCTTATTCTCCTTAACAAATGCTCACATATACATGTCAGTTTTCATCACTCTGCTCCTTGTAAATGTTTGTCATTATCACTACAATGTGATATTCTTCTGTATCCCATGAAATGATTTTTCTCATTAATCATTAATCATCATTAATATCAGATCCTCAATTAAACTAACTTTAGCAACTCCAAGGAAAACCTATGGGCTGTTCTTTATTTTTTTCTGGTTGTATTTATAGGAAGAATTTGAAGAATGACATGAATTTGTTTCTCTAGTAGCAATAGGGAGATGATCTCATATTGAGATGATCAATATTTAACTTAATGACTAAGACATTCTAAAATTGAAGTGTGTTTTGCCCACTCTATTCTCCTTTCTACTGCCAGGCTACAACAATGTTGAAAGGGAACTGTCTGTAATTGAAAACTATTTGTTGACTTCATTTCTTTCATTTATATATGTGTTCAAAAGGTCAACTCACTGTCAATATACTGGAAATATCTCTATCTGTATTTAGATATTCTAGCTTTTAGGAAACAAAAATGTTTTTGTCTGAGACTTTTTAATGTCTAATTTACATTTGTAACCTCAAATCCTCTTTAGAAGCAGGTGGAGTATAAATACTAAACAAGTTAATTAAACAAGACAGGCTTTTTTTCCCACAGGCCTTTGCAGATACAGAAGGAATGTTTCTATAGTAGACTGTCTTCGTTGCTTATGCTAATAATAAAAGCAGTAGGACACTGAGATGTGCAAGAGGAAGAAGAGGAATAGTTGAATTAATGTGTTTAATGCAAGAGTAAAACTCTAATATTCAGTAGAGTTATGAGGAATTTCATGGATTTAAAATGTTTGGCTTTATAGGTGGATTTTATTTGCTAGCGCAAAATAACTTTATTTTGAGAGTACACACTTATAGCTACATTAAACCACAGGACAATTTTCAATTGCCATTGTTAACTGATTTCAGTTGTGAGACTTTTTAAAAATTTAATTAATTTATTTACTTTTAGTTTACAACATTCAGTTCCACAAGTTTTTGAGTTACAAATTTTTTTTCTGCTCCCTCTCCTCTTCCCTTCACCCCTGTGATGCCATGCAATCTCATATAAATTCTACAAATACCTTTACATGAAACATTAATCAAGTTATAAAGAAGGATTATAACCAATGTAATGAACAATGAGGAAGAAGGAACAAAACAAAACAAAAAAAAGGGAGGAAGGAGTTTACTTCAATTTGCATTCTGACTCAATAAATCTATCTCTGAATGGGGATAGCCTTTTGAATCATGAGTCCTTTTAAATTGTCTTATAACCTTGCATTGCTGAGAGGAGCCCAGTTTGTCAAAGTCAGTCATCACAGACATGATGTGTCTGTAATTGTGTACAATGTTCTCCTGATTCTGCTTCTCTCACTCGGGCAACATATTCATATAGGTCTCTCCAGATTATTATGAAGTCTGTTTTCTCATTTCTTATAGTACAATAGTATCCCATTACATTCATATACTACATCTTGTTTAGCCATTTCTCAATAGATGGATATTCCCTTGATTTCCAATTCTTTGCCACCACAAAAACAGCTGTTATATATATATATATATATATATATATATATATATATATATATATATAAGCTTTTATCCCACTTGTATGATCTCTTTGGGATACAGCCCCCAAAGTGGTATTTCAGGGTCAAAGGGAATGCACATTTTTATAGCCCTTTGAGAATAATTCCAAATTGTCCTCCAGAATGGTTTAATCAGTTCACAGCCCCACCAACAATGCACTAGTGTTCGAATTGCCCACGTTTTCTCCAGCATTTTTCATTTTCCTGTTGTGTCATATTAGCCAATCTGAGAGGTGAGATGTGGTGCCTCACAGTTGCTTTGATTTGCATTTCTCTAATCAACAGTAATTTGGAGCAGTTTTTTTCATATGATTATAGATATCTTTCTGTAAAACTACCTGCTTATATATTATGATCATTTATCAATTGTGGAATGACTTGTATTCTTATACATATGTTCTCCCAGATGAATTTTCTTACTATTTTTTCTAGGTCCCTAAAATAATTTTTGGTAGATTTATTGATGTGGCACTTAATAGTTAATTTAGGTAAAAGTGTCATTTTTATTATATTAGCTAGACCTACCAATAAGCAACTGAAATTTTTCCAATTATTTAAATCTGCCATTATTTGTGTGAAAAAAAAGTGTTTTGATTGTATTGATGTAATTCCTGGATTTGTTTTGGCAGGTAGTCTCACAAGTCTTTTATAATGTTTTCACTAAAGTTAAATGTATTTTTCTTTTTCTATTTCTTGCTTTTGGGCTTTGTTAGAAATAAATAGTAGTGTTGAGCATTTATACAGGTTTATTTTATATCCCATAACTTGGCTAAATTTATTTATTATTTCAAATAATTTTTACTTGATTTTCTAGGATCTTCTAAGTATATTATCATATCATATGCAAAGATATGCAGTTAGTCTCTTTTTTATTAGTCTCTTTTTTGCCTAATGTGATTCCATTGATTTCTTTTTCTTCTCTTATTCCTACACCTAATATTTCAGGTAACAAACTGAATAACAGAGATGACAGTGGATATCCTTGTTTCACCCCCGATCTCACTGGAAATGCTTCTATTACATTAACACATATTATATGAATTATATATAAAACATGTTATATGTATGTATATATTACAAATATGCATTACATATATGCAATACTACTTCATATAATACTTATTACATATAATACCTCTTACATATAATACTTGCTGAAGGTCTTAGATAGATGCTACTTATTATTTTAAGGAAGACTCCATTTATTCCTATACTTTCTAGTGTTTTTGATAGGAATGCGTGTTGTGTTTTGTCAAAAGATTTTTTGCATCCATTTAGTTAATCATATGGTTTCTACTAGTTTTGTTGTTGATATCATCAATTATACTTATAGATTTATAAATATTGAAACTGCTTTGCATTCCTGCAATAAATCCTACATGATCAAAGAGTATTATTCTTTTGATAAGTTGCTATAGTCTTTTTGCTAATGTTTTATTTAAAATCTTTGCATCTATATTCATGAAGGAAATCACTCTATAATTTTCTTTCTCTGTTTTGGATCTTCCTGCTTTAGGTATCAGTATCATATTCATATCATAAAAAGAAATTGGTAGGACTACTCCTCTAATTTTCACAAATAGTCTATAAAGTATTGGAATTATTTGCTCTTTAAATGCTTGATAGAATTTGCTTAAAAATCCATCTGGCCCTATAGATTGTTTTCTTAGGGAGTTCATTGATGGCTTCTTCATTTTCTTTTCCTGAGAGGGGTAAGTATCTTACTTCCTCTTCAGGAAATCTGGGCAATTTATATTTTTGTAAATATTCATTGATTTCACTATGATTGTCAAATTTATGGGCATAAAATGGGGCAAAATAATCCCTAACTATTGTTTTAATTTCTTCTTCATTTGAGGTAAATTCACCCTTTTGCTTTGTGCTACTGGTGATTTGATTTTCTTATTTCTTTTTTTAAATCAAATTGATTGAAGTTTTATCAATTTTGTTGCTTTTTTCATAAAACTAGCTCTTAATTTTTTATTAGTTCAATAGTTTTCTTAATTTCAATTTTATTAATCTCTCCTTTTGTTTTAAGTATTTCTAATTTGGTATTTAATTGGGGATGTTCAATTTGTTCTTTTTTTCTAAGTTTTTCAGTTGCATGTCCAATTCATTGATCTACTTTTTCTCTATTTTATTCATGTAAGCATTCCGATATATAAAACTTCCCCTAAGAACTGCTATTGATGCATCCCACAAGTTTTGATGTGTTGTCTCATTATTTTCATTCTCTTGAATGAAGTTACTGACTGTTTCTACAGTTTGTTGTTTGACTCACTCATTTTTTAGTATTAGATAAATTCATTTCCAATTAGTTTATGGACTATCCTTGCAGGACTTATTACATAGAATTTTTGTTGTTTCATGATCTGAAAAGGATGCCTTTAATATTTCTGCCTTTCTGCACTGGGTTGTAAGGTTTTTATTCCCCAGTACATGGTACCTTTTTGTGTCTGCCCCATGTATCACTGAGAAAAAGACATATTCCTTTTTATCCCCATTCAGTTTTCTCCAGAGGTCTATCATATCTAACTTCTATAAAATTCTATTTACTTTCTCAACTTCTTTCTTGTTTATTTTGAGGTTAGATTTATCAAGTTCAGAGAAGCAGAGGTTGAGTTCCCCCACTAATATAGTTTTGCTATCCTTTTCTTCCTATCACTCCGTTAACTTCTTCTCTAGTAATTTGCATGCTATACCACTAGGTGCATATATGTTGAGTAATGATATTGCTCATTTTCAATGGTTCCTTTCAGAAAGATATATTTTCCCTCCTTATCTCTTAGATCTATTTTTGCTTTTGTTTTATCTGATAAAAGAATTGCTACCTTGTCTTTTTTATTTTTTTACTTTAGCTGAAGCATAATATATTCAGCTCCAGCTTTTTCCATTTTCCCTATATATCCTCCCGCTTCAATTGTGTTTCTTGTAAAAACCTTATTGTAGGATTGTGTTTTTAATCCATTCTGCTATCCACCTCTGTTTTATGGGAGAGCTCATCCCATTCACATTCACAGTTATGATTATTATTTGTGTCTTCCTCTCCATCATATTCCCTCCCCTGTTCATGCTTTTATTTCTCCATTCTTCCTTCCCTCCTTAAGAGTTTTCCTTTTGACCACCAACTCCCTCAGTATTCCTTCCCTATCATACCCCTTCTCTTTTCCTAACCTTTCTCCTTATTACTTCTTCCTTCCCTTCTAACCATCCCCTCTTTTCTTTCCCCTTTCCCTTCCTACTGTTTCTAGTGAATGTTAGATTTTTATACTTAACAAAGTATGTTTCTTCCTTGAACTAAATCCAGTGAGAGTAAATCTCAAACAATGGTCCTTTTCCTCCCTTTTTTCCCATCTAATATATTAAGTTTTTGTGTCTTTTCATGTTAGATTTCTATACTTAACTGTATATGTTATTTCCTCCTTGAATCAAAACCAATGAGATTAAAACTCATAAAATATTTATTTCCCTCTGTTCTTTCCTTCCATAATAATATGTTTTTATATGTGGCATAATTTATCCTTTATTGCCTCCTCCATTCCTCTTCTCTTACAATGTTGTTGCACCCCTCAATTAGTTTTTTTAATTGAATAATAAGTTGTGTGTGTTTTTCCTGTTTACTTTTTATGTCTCTCTTGAATCTTGCATTTGAAAATGGCCTTTTCAACATGAGTGTCTGGAAATCCATTATTTCAATGAATGACTGTCTACTTGCCTGAAAGATTATGCTCAAACTTTCTGGGTAACTGTTTCTTGTTTGTAGTTTAAACTCTTTTACCTTATGAGATATCATTTTCCAATCCCTCCAATCTTTTAATATAGAAGTTGCTAGGTCCTGTGGGATCCTGACTCTTAGTTCCATGATATTTGAATTATTTATTTCAGCCTGCTTGCTGTATTTTCTCCTTGATCTGATAATTCTGGAATTTGGCTGCAATATTCCTTGGAGTTTTCAATTTTGGGTCTCTCTCAGGAGATGTTCAGTCAATTTTTTCAATTGCTATTTTACCTTCTAGTTCTAGGGCCTCAGGACAGTTTTCCTTTATGATTTCTTGGAAGATGTTGTGCAGGTTTGTTTTTACATTATGGCTTTCCAGTAAATCAATAATCCTTAGATTAACTTTCCTGGATCTGTTTTCCAGGTCAGTTGTTTTTTTTTTTTTTTTCCAATGAGATATTATAAATTTTCTTCTATTTTTTTCATCCTTTAGATTTTGTTTGGCTGATTCATGCTGCCTCATAGAGTCATTATCTTCAATTTGCCATATTCTAATTTTTAGTTAATTGGTTTCACCAGATGGTTTTTTTTAATCATTTCCATGTGTTCAGTTTTTAATTTTGGGAGGAATTTTGTCTAATTAGATATTGAATCTCCTTTCCCATTTACCAAATTTTACTTTTTTAAAAAGCAATTGGGGTTAGTTAACTGGCTCAAGGTTACATGGACTGTTATTTCTGGGTGTGCTGCTAAGTATCTCAGCCCAGATTCAATCCCCAGGTCATCCCAACATGGGCCGGTGCTCTTACTCGCTGAGCTACCTGGCCGCCCCTAAGCAATTGGGGTTAAATAACTTGCTCAAGGGTACACAGCCAGGTGTTTCTGGGTGGGTGCTAAGTGTCTGAGCCTGGATTCGATCCCCAGGTCATCCCGACACTAGAGCCGGTGCTCTTACTCGCTGTGTTACCTGGCTGCCCCTGAACAACTTAACTTCTACTTCTCTAATTTGACTTTTAAAATCCTTTGTGAACTTTTCTAACAATGATATTTTTGGGGCTTGAGAAGGGTTCATATGCCCTCTTGAGGTTTCAGATGTGGGTAAAAGTTCAATGCTGTCCTCTTCTGAATTTGGTTCTTCTCCCTCACCATAATAGAATATTAAAGTCTTCAATTTTCCAATTTGCTTTTTACCCATTGTGACTGGCTATTTCCTGTCTTTCAAAGTGGACCTCTGCTTCTGGTATACATAGGGCTCTGATACACGCTTCTTACACTGGGAGTTAGGGTCCTGGTTATTGGCTTTGTTTGCTGAATGTCTAGTCTGAGGCCTAGGCCAAGACTTTTGACATTTCCCTGGGGTTACTTTGAAGCTCACAGTATGAGGTGTGGGGTGGGGTGTACTGGATGCTTCAGGATTCTGCCTCTATGCCCCTGGGCTAGAGTTCACTTTCGGCTCAGCCACTGGCATCCTGGGTATAATGCCATGTATGCACAGCTTTCCAGAAGAATGCTACCATGAACACCTTTTGAAGTTCTGATTACACAATATAGTGAACACTTTATTCCATAACAAATCAAAGCTAATCATTCGCAGTAAATCAAAGTGCAGCATTCAAAATATTACAACTTATCACAGAAAAACAAAATGTAGCATTCACAACAACTTATCACAGAAAATGGCCATATAGTTTCCACTTCCATGGTCACAAAGTTTTGAACAAAGAACAATCATTTAGTAACTCAAGCATTCACAAAATCCTTAATTCAATCACTAAGTACAATAGTCAAAGTTTTCCACTCATGGGGCATACTAGGTTACAAATCAATTACTCATTCAGTCATCATCACTAAGTACAACCATTTCATCAACCAATCATCCTTCATTATTCACTATTCAAACATGAGAAATACAGAGACCCTCCACTCCTAGGTCACTAGTGATGAAGTCCTAGCAGAACTGCCCTCAGCCCCAATATCTAAATTTCACTACAGGCCCACTGTATCTACCTACCTCCCTCTTCCCCCACCAATGTCCTAACTTATGCCTCACTGCTGACTAGAACAAGTGTGTCCCTGAACTGTTAATTCCCACAGAAACAACAGGAGTGCCCATGTGATAGAAACTCAGCCCCCTGCCCCCCTGCCCCACCAGACCTTTTCCCATGAAAACAGGTGTGCAATCACAATGACACCATCCGTTTAGTCCAGGACAGTACAACAATACCTAACTATCCATCTTGAGCAGACAAGGCCTCAATAGCTAGCCTTTCAGAAAACTATACCAGGATGTAGACCAGCATACTTGACTACCTAACTGAAGAAGGGGCCCACCCTATGTTAGTGCCTATACAGTAATAGTAAAGGACTGACCTGGAGTGAACCTATGACATAGAGAGGTTTATTATAGTATCATTACCATACATAAATGCCCCCTAGCTGCACACATTATGGCTAAACACATGGCCAGTTACAGTAAGACCTGGACCTCTCCTCCATTACCTAAGCACTCAACAAACCCCTCCTATCAATTATGTTCCCATAATTGTATGTAAGTCTTGATTATGTAATCAACATCATATTCTCTATAAAACTGTGTGTCTTGCCTTACTGAGGGGCTACTTTCCTCAAAGGGACTTAGCCACCCACCAGAGTGTGAAACCTCAAAAGTATAATAAATCTTTCCAACTGGCTTGGAATTGGCCTGAGTCTTTGCAGTTCTTTAGACATGACATACCACAACCCTACTTTCACCTCATCACCTGTAAATTGTTATCTTCTTAGTCAGTACACTGTATCCAAATAAAGTCTTCTTTCAGCTTGACTCGGAGTGTACTGGTGCAGCCCCTAGGTTCAACAATCCGACCGCTGTGACCCAGTGTAAACAAATCCTAACCTTCCGCACTTTCCTACGCAGGAAATTTGCCACACTCTGTCTTCCAATAGATTCTGCCACTCTACAAACTGTTCAGATTCACTTTTTTGAGGTTGTTGAAGGAATTCATGGGAGCGTTCAGGTGAGTTCCTGCTTTCACTATGCCATCTTATATATATATATATATATTTATAATCTTCTCGAAGATTTTCCAGATGTGCTTATTTTGTTATATGCTAACGGGAAGGAATAAGGGAAAAGAAAGTAGAATTAAATTCAAATGCAAGAATTGCTTCCTTAGAAGATTTGTCTATAAAGAATTTTATTTTTTACATGTGAAACCTAGAAATTCACATGTGGTGAGTAAATCTCTTTGTACTCCAAGGAGTAAAATTTGGCTCCTTTCTGTTTGGTGTTGGATTTAAGTGCCACCTGCTCTCTGCTTTTCTAATACTTTTTTTTTTTTACTTTTAATATCTTTTATTTCCTGTCTATCTTTTTTCTAATATTTCCTGAAGTAGATGAAAACCACCTAATCTCTAAATGTTTTTATAATATTTATTCTCAATTAAATGCAACATACTACATGCTACATAAAAGTATTCAAATTCTTGATAGGAAATACAGTCAAATATACAATGTATATTCTGAAAACTAGTCCTAGAAAAGTTTCTTTAAAGTCTCACTTGACGTCAGGGCCTTCCCTCTGAGATGATCTCCAATTTATAATAAGCACATCTTTGTACAAAGTAGTTTGGATGTTGTCTTCCACAAAAGACCATGAGCTCTTTGAGAGCTGTGACTGTTTTTCTGCCTTTCTTTGTGAACTTAGCATTTAGCAATGTGTCTGATACAGATTCGGTGTTTTATAAATGCTTGTTGGATGATAAGTATGTGTTCACAAAATCAAGATTTAAGATAATAACATTTTATTTAAATGTTATTGACCATTATTTATCAATCCTAAGGAAAAATATTTCAAAAGCAACTGATATGTGAATTTATTAGTCATGACTCATAGGAGTTGGCCAATCTTCTTACATTGTTATATATATGAATGTGTGCATATGTATGTATGTATGTATATATAAGTGTGTGTGTATAAATTTGTGTATGTATCTGTGTATACCAAGATTTATCC
The DNA here is from genome assembly GCF_028583685.1 of Petaurus breviceps papuanus. Classification (NCBI taxonomy): domain Eukaryota; kingdom Metazoa; phylum Chordata; class Mammalia; order Diprotodontia; family Petauridae; genus Petaurus; species Petaurus breviceps. The sequence continues at coordinate 10,103,183 of NW_027186304.1, read as the reverse complement.
TACATAAGACATAGACATATAAACACATATTTTCCTTCTGTATTTCCTTCTCCTCTGGTGGTGGGTTTATATTTGAGGCTAGATCTCAAAAATATCTCAGCCTCAGTCTCCTCCCATTTTGGGCAATTTATTTTGCATGTATTTTGGACCCTCACATTCCTGTGACAGTAGGAATGACTACAACTGGATGTCAGTCCCTTTTTCTTCAGACATAGTGTGTCTCTAAATATGACTCCCATACTAATTCATGTTATTTTCAGTTCTTTGAAGAGTCTGCTCTTGTGGAGTTTTTTTTTTCCCCAGTTTTAGGGGAGAGTGGATTACATGTTCATTGTACAGTTAGTACTGACTTATGTTCCCTGGCTTAGGGGCAACTATAGAAAGAATGAAGTATCTCCCCCTCTGTTTCTATTACTTCTGAACAACACATAAGAGAGTGAATAAGAGAACACAATCTTTAGGAGATATAGAATTTTGGGTAGGTGAGGTGTATAGGGTTAGCACTAGGGATTAAGATGCTCCACTGTTGATTCATCAGGCTGTTTAACTATTGGGTTTTGTGCTTTCATATCCTATAGATATAGCAATATTGCATAGTGAAACAATGGACATGGGGTTGTTCTTGGAGTCAGGAAGACCTGAGTTCTCAGACCCTTACTAGCTGCGTGACCCTGGGCAATTCCCTTCACCCTCTTTTCCTCAGTTATCCCATGCATAAAATGAACTGGAGAAGAAATTGGCAAATCTCTCTAGTATCTTTGCCACAAATGGGGTTATAAAGAGTAGGATGTGCGTGAACAATGATAAGAGACCAGTAATTGCTCTACAACTGGCATATGATTGCACTTTTCTTTGTGATAGTGGAGAATGCATTAAATGTATTGACTTCATCTGATTGTTTATATAACATAGATGTCTACACCAATAATTCATTATAGCACTTGAATGTGCAGGAATATCTGCATTAAACAAAAAGAGAGAGAGAGAGAAAGGAAATCATTGCAGCTAATTCAGATTTTTAAAAATCTATTGTTTGTTTTTTGTTTTTGTTGTTGACAGATTTAACTTAAGTGAGAAGAGGAACTACACCATCATCAAAATAAATATGACATGTAATTGAAAAAACAAAATGTCACCCAATTAAAATAAGTTATTGATAATAAAGATGCATGAAAAGCCAAAGAAAACACAAATATTTATCATTTCAGACAGTTTTACCAATATAAATTCATAAGACCACTAAAACAGATTAAAAATGTTTTAGTCAGCAACTATCATACTTACTTGCTAAGAAAGGAGTAATGGAGTCAAAAGCCATACCAGTTTAAAATGTAAATCTATTTTTAACCCATATTGGATGGTTGTAGAACATTATAAGTGTTACCTCATAAAACACAGGAGTGTACAATACAATTACAGTGTTTGTATGACAAAGATGACGTGACCATTTTTCAGGAAGGGAATTATATTTTTAGGTATGGATTGCAGTAGATGATTGATGGAATCACAGCTTTCAAGAGTTAGAAAGGACCTTTGTGCTTATATAGTCCAAACAATATGCAAAAGAAACCCCAATTGTAATGTACCTGAGAAGTAGTCATCTAACCTCTGATTTAAGATTTCCAAGGTGGGGGGAACTCATTAAATATTGAGGAACCCCATTTGGAATAAACAAAGGCATCATTCCATGGGGCTATGCATTGAGAACTGAATTTTTTTGGCTGCCACATCCTACATTCATTCACATTGGACTTTATTGTAGTCCACTAAAAAAACCAAGATCTTTTTTCAGAAAAAAATGACTATCTAAGAATGCCTCCCTCATCTTTTACTTATTAAAGTTATTTGTTTCTACCAACCAATAAGACTTTATACTTAATCCTATGTAATTATATATTATTAGAACAAATGCAATGATCTGGCCTTTTAAGTTCTTCCTAAATCCTGATTTTATTATCTGACATGTTAGCTATACCTCCCACTTGTATGTATTCTGAGAACATAATGAGCTTGCCACATTTGTCTTATTCAAGTCATTGATACAAATTTTACGTATCAGAGATCCATGCATAAATTCCTAGGGTACTCCATTGCAGACCTCCTGCTATGTTGGCATTGTAAAATTAATACAGATGATTATAGTCAGGTCATCCAAACAGTTCTAATTATGTGGGGGGAGGGGTGGAGAAATTATACTAACCTAGCTATTTTTTTTATTCTATCACGCCTTGACCTTTGTATAGTACTATATGTAAGACATGTTTTGTCAATTTAAAATGCTCAAGCTTTACAATCTTTTGGCATGAAAATTAGTTCAAAGGCATTCAGAGATTGAATTCCCCCGTTACCTTTTAAAAACAATGCTAAAAACATTTGGAGAGCATTCAAAATAATTGATATTATAGCGATGAAAGAACCATAAGAATATTTTTTTTCTTTGAAGAATCAGTATAAATTCAAAGAGAAAAGAATACATGCATTTTAAATTTTTTGTATTATAGTGGTAACAGCATAATGTGGAAGGAGGGTGATTCAAGTGTTGTGGGTGAAAGTATTTTTGTGAGCCCATACAGAAAGATGAACTGTTCACACTTTTGAAAGATAGTTAATGAATGGTAGATAACGGGGGGTGGGGGGGTGGGTTGTTGGGGGTTAATAGGGTCCAACAACAGAGAGAACAACATATTTTCAAACTATCAAATACTTCAATATCTGGGAGAATTATGACAAATGCATTAGTTTTACATTAAAAATGAAAAAAAATGTATTGTAAGTATGTGTGAGTGCTTTTAGTAATCTAACCAATTTAAATGATTTCAAATAGTTATGTCCCAGTGAAACATATGCCTATTACAGTTGTTTGTTTGTTTATTTTTTCAAGAGGGATGGAAAAGTTATTGTCAGTAACCCTGGAGGAATAACAATGAATGAGAGAATACCAAAATATAAGGGAAGGAAAAATTTCAAAATTTCTAGCATCAGACTGGTAACCTTACTGTCTATTTCCAGAAAAGTTTGAGAACAACTTGTAAAATGGATAATGGATTTTTTATATACAATTTTTAAAAATCTGTGAGCACTGGGACATGGCACATACTTACTAAAAATAAATAATGTTAAATAAGACCAATTTTTATAATTAACAGAGTTATGAGACAACTAGAAAATCAATATTTGTAAAATTATGTATGTTGAATTCCCAAATGCACTTAATGATATATTTCAATATTCTAAGAGCTGAAGAAATATGGCTTGGGGAAGGTTACATTTAAAGTGGTTCTATTATGTAAAGAACAGAAGCAGAATTTGTTTTTGTCTTTGTATCACAAGGGTATACTATAATGCCCAGCATATTTAGGCAATCATAGATGCTTTACTGACTAATGAAAAATAAAATACAGTGCATATAGAATATTTTCACATAGTAAGAGTTAAATTATTTTTTTCCTTCAATAATTTATACATTCATACTAGGGTCAGAGGAATATTTATTGAGTTTTCACATAAACTAAAGCTAAGAATCATATTTAATGTAATGGAAAACCATTATATTGTAATTATAATACATAATTGAAAAATGAGTTAAAACTAAGTAGATACAATCGTGAACTGTCAAATGTAAAACATTTCACTTAAAAATTAGCAACATAAGAAAGTATGAATGAGACTTAACTTGACAAAACTTGGGGAAAGTTTTCTAGACTACAAGCAGAATATGAAACAACAGTGTGAAATGCTTCCTGAAAATGTTAACACATTCTCAGGTTAACTAATTAATATTCCTAACAGTCAAGGGTAGTAATGTGTCCTTTTGTATTCTATACAAATGATACTTGCCACATGGTGTTAACATCTGGTCACAGTGTTTTAACAGGAACATTTGAAGAAAAGAGTGATGTTCAAAGAACTCAAAGGAAACCATATCACATAAGGAAAAAGTTAAATTGAGAATACTGATACTAATGAAGGCTATATGTAGACCATGAATAATAATTGTCTGATTATTTAGAAGCATCTAACATTGAAGATGGCATAAATTTATTTTATACTGTTAAAGAAATTAGAAGAGAGAGCACTGAAAAAAATTTTGGTACAATATAAAGGAAAAAAATATATAATAACTCTAGTTAAAAAAAGAAAAGATCATTGAGGAATGTTTTCTTCTTCTTCCTTTCTTTCTTTTTTGTTTTGTTTTAAGTGTAGAGAAAAGAAAGACCAGAAAGCAGGCCAGATGATTGAGAAAGCTTTAAAATCTATAGTTCATCTTTTCATATAATTTTGTTGTAAGTGAGGAAAGTTTCAGTAATGAAAAGATTACCTAGAACCCTTATAAGTAGAGAAGTGAAAATTAAAACAATTCTGTGATTGTACCTCATACCAATATAATGGCAAAGGTGAGAAAAAAGAAATAACAAATACAGAAAGGATAATGTGAAAACAATTACAAGAATTCAATGTCAATGCACCTATGAATGAATCCCACCATTCTGGAAAACAATTAGAAATTATACTCATAATGTTATTAAGTTGCAATGCTCATTGCATTAATAAAAAAATTGCTAGTTCCATAACCAAAGTAATCCAAATCCTTTCCAAAAATTATGTCACAGAAAATTTTAGTTCTATTTTACCATTATTTATTTAGTCAAAGTGCTTAAACTTTATCTGTATTTCTATTTAAAAAACTATTTTTATTAAGTCAATGAAAACACATTATATTGTCAAATGTCACCTTCTATTAAATTGATGCTTCCCAGAATTTCATAGGATCTAATGTTTTGTTTTGTTTTCTCTTGACTTAAAGTGTCCTTTCCATCAATGCAAAAATTTAGGTAAAGTTTGGAAAATTTTAGAACTTCAAAAATGTAAGCTAAAAATATTTTAAAAATGAAATTGAAAAACAAAAGCATTTTTTCTAAGAATAAGAAAGACTTGTGAAAAGAAGGAATGTTATTTTAATATCTTATTTTTTTAGTTTGGTTTATATATTTCACCCTAATCAAAATGTAAATGGATTTCTTATTATTCATTTTTCTTGGTATATATGAAATGATTTCCAAGGTTTGTAAACCCTTTTAGCAAAACTGGAGGGAGGATTGTTGCATATTCAAGAATCAGCAGAGCTGAGTAATTTACTCATACTTAGAGAAATTAGATAATCTATCACTTGACTTTCAATTCAAATGCAGTTACTTATTTTTCTTTGCAATTTCCACATTTATCTTGGATAAAATTTTGTCATTCTTGCCAATAATATATATCTATCATGTAGATCCTGTGGTGGGTGTGAAAGATAAAAATCCATAATAATTGATTGCCTATATAGTCAAGGATTTAGAAGGTTTTTCAAATATTCATAAAGATCATAGAAGGTTCCCTGTGGATGCCCTGCATCTGCTGTGCACTTAATTATTTTTTTTTCAAGTCTTTGGAGAAACTATCAAACAAAATGATTTAAAATCATTATAGATTTTCTGTATTTATTTGTATTTGAATTCTGCTGTTTTGCTTTTTATTGGATATGTGGATGATAATTGGGAAAGATTCTTCCCCTGTCCCCAATATAGCAATTGTCAAATTATTCATTAAAATGTGGTTTTAAAGAAGAAAATTGGAGTTGAAATTAGGTCACAACTATTGAGGAATGTTAGGGGAAAAATAGGATCTTCTGTTACTCAAATGGACTAATGTTTTCATTAATCTATTTATCAGTAATGCAGTTCATTTCCAATCTATGTTTGTTTGTTTTTTCCCTCCTATCTGATTCTGTCCATGTCTACATATAAATCCACCTCAAGTGCTCCATTCAATATGTCAGGTCTTGTTAATTCTCTTAATTATCATGACAATCTTTGTTATTCTCTTAACAATCAAGATACCATATCAAGGAAGAAAGAATAAAGAATTTTGGATTTGTTTATTCTTGACTACTAAGATATTTAGTTCCATTTACTGAGGAATTTTTAAAAATGTAAAACAATTTAAAAAATTATAAATATTGAAAAAAATTAGAAATTCAACATTAGCACTAATCTATCTATACTAATCTATTGATCAGAATTAGGAGTTTTAGTTGAATGGACAATTAAATCAATAAATTGATCAATAAACATTTTAAGTCCATATAATGAGCCAATGGGCACAGAAATCTAAAGACTTAAACAATCCCAACTATTATTTATCTTATATTCTAATGGTGGAGACAAAAATTTATAAAATATATGCAGCTTAAATATAAAGATAATAAATATAACTCTACATAATGAAGTTAAATAAAGACCATTTTGGATGGAAGGTGTAGCAGTTAGCAAGAGTAAGGAAATTTTTTATGTCTTAAAATAAGGGAGTGACTGAAAGAGAAAGATACAAAATAGGGTGTGCAGAACAACCAGTTCAAAAACTTGGGTACTGGATGTTGAGTATCTTGTATGAGGAAAAGAGAGAAAACTAATTTTGTTGGTTTGTAGGAAGGGGCCCATGAAAGAAAGGCACAATGGGGACAAGTTAAATAAGGCTTCAAAATTAAATAGTGGGTGTTTGGGAGAGAAGGAAGGAGGGAGAGACAAGAAAGAGAGAGACAGAGACAGAGAAACAAAGACAGAGGGAGAGACAGACAGACAGACAGAGACAGAGGCAGAGACAAAAACAGAGACAGAGAGAGATGGATACAAAGTCTTACTGAATTGTGGTAGTAAGGGATAACATAAAATAAACTTGTGTAGTTGCTAGTTTCATGGGTGCTTTACTTCCAAGAGGAAGGCAGATGGGTAATCAGGAAGTCAGAGCCACAAGACAACTATTGATTTTGGTTTAGTAGTTAATTTAGGGGCTCTTGGTAAACTACTGACTCAGATATCAAACTACTTTCTTCCCAGGACAAGATCCTAGAAATCAACTTGGCTAGAGACATTCTTATCAATTTCAATTTATGATTCAACACTAGTCAGACCACTGTGGTTCATGTCAATCCACAGCACAGTCAAGCTCAGCTATTGTATTCCATCCAGTAGTGAACCTCTGGAAGGTGAGAGGAATTGCCAGAGTATGGGGGTGGCTAGGTGATGCAGTGAATACAGCACCAACCTTGGAGTCAGGAGGACCTGAGTTCAAATCCAGCCTCAGACATTTAACACAAAACTAGCCATGTTACCTCTGGCAAGTAACTTAACCCCAATTGCCCTCCCAAAAGCAAAAAAAAAAAATGCCAGAGTGTGGGAAAAGATTATGATTGAAGGACCACAGAGTAGGCTATAAAAGAGCCCTAATAGGAGAAAGGGAGTGATCCTTAGAGCCTCAGCCAAATGTGGAAGAGTGGGTGGTTTGCCTCTACCTCACCCTATGTTTTGATAGCATCTTATTGAGGGAATAAGCTAGCTGTGGCACATGTGGAGAGGAAAAGAGACCCTCTTTTGGAGAGATACTCTCAGCATCCTGCATGTGTGGCAGGAAATAGGTTGCATCACTTGGATCTAGCAATCTGGTGCATAAATCTTGGAAGTGGTCAGCCCCAAACTCCCAGGTTTAATCCAGGCTTGTTTAATTCCTTGAATAGATTTAGCGGGGGGGGGGGGGCAGGGAATGAGGGAGGATGGCTTCTAATAGCCTCAGCACACTGCAGTGCCTTCCAGCAAAGCCTGATATACCAGTCCTAGCTGGCAGCTGGAACAATTAGATGGCTACCAAATCCTTTGCAGCAGGAGCACAAGTTTCTTGGAAATATTGTCTCATCTAATTTTTTAAATCACACTTGATTTTTTAAATTTTGCTGTTTTAAGTTTAGGTTATTTTGATTGTGGTTATTCTTTCCATTTTTATTGTTTATGATGTTTCTTTGACTCTACCTACTTCATTCTGCATCATTTCATATATTTTAATAATTTTTTCTGTACTTATGATATTCAGTATTTTTACAACACAATAATATCTATTAAATTAATGTACCACAATTCAGTTAGCCATTCCCCAATCAATGAGCATCTACTTTTCCCCTGAAATTTTTGCTATCCCCAAAAAAGTTGCTTTAAATATTTTCTAATATAGCAAAACTTTCTTCTGATTAAAGGCATATTTTTGATACAATACTAATCATGGAATCTCTATGTCAAAAAGGTAACATTTCGGGCAGAGTCAAGATAGCAGAGTAGAAGCAGGACCCCCACCCTGCTTCAGCTTCCACCTCCCCAATCAATGTAAAAAGGGGACTCTGAACAAACTTTGGAGCTGTAGAACCCACAAAATGACACAGAGAAGCTAACCTCCTGCTGAGAACAGTGTGGCAGGTCTACAGGAATCAGCCAGCACAGAGCTCTGGGAGCCAAGTCCAGGCCCCTGTGAGCTGGAGGTTTTAGCCCCAGGATGGACCTGACCAGCATTCGGCCAGAGGGACTCTAGATCAGCAGCAGCTGTGGCTGTTTCCAGAATTATCAACACATAGATGTGAAGGACAAAGTGAGAGGTCAGTGCAGTCTGGACATTGGGACCCAGTAAGTGGAAGTGAGAGAGAGAGACAGACAGACAGACAGACAGAGAGACAGAGAGAGAGAGAGACAGACAGACAGAGAGACAGATACAGAGAGAGACAGAGACAGAGACAGAGAGAGAGACAGAGACAGAGAGAGACAGAGACAGATACAGAGACAGAGAGAGACAGAGAGAGAGAGAGACAGAGAGACAGACAGACAGACACAGAGGGAGAGAGACAGACAGAGACAGAGAGAGACAGAGACAGAGAGACAGACAGACAGACAGACAGACAGAGACAGAGACAGAGAGAGACAGAGACAGAGAGACAAAGAGAGTGACAGAGAGAGGGGGAGAGAGAGAGAACTGCCAGGATCCTGAGTACTTCTGACAACTGCTACAAATTGAGAACAGAATGGAGAACAGAATTTGTAAATTGAGCACTTCTGAGAAATGAGAAGACAGGAGAACTGGGAGGAAGCATGGCTGTGATAAATCCTGGAGGAGTGTTTTGCTGTCAATTCCAGGACTATACCAGTTATTTGTGATGAGTCTTCAGACCTTGTTGCTGGATCTGAGTTGACTTCACAGGCATAAAGTGAATTGATGAGAATGCCAGAAATGTCTGTGAATGTTATTGTGGCTTTGTTAAGTTTGTCTTCCCAGGAACAGAAACTGTGAAGGACTTGAGGTGGACCAGACACTGTGAACTTCAGTGTGGAATGGGAACTGGAAGAGGAACTGCACAATAAGCTGGATGGAGAACTGAGAGCTGTCTGCCTTTGAACTCAGCTGAGAATGGGATAGATTTGGGCAGGAGCTGGGTCCATGGAAAAAGAACCATGGAAGCTTAGAGCCTGCCTTGAGTCAAGATGAAAATACCTCTTCTTTGGTAGTTAATGCAAACTGAGAATGTCATGATTTACTAGAGATGGAGAATGTTAGCCTTTACATTTTGATGATTGAGTTCAGGACTTACTAATTAAGGATTATTGGAAACTAATCACCAGTTAAGAAGAAAGAAGATTTTTTTGATTGAAGAGATTAAGACCATGTGACCTAGGGGTGGAAAGTTTTGACCTCGGTACTTTGTGACAATTAAGGAGACTTGTCTCTTTAAGAATTGTGGAGTTACCAAATGAATGTACTTTGTTTAAAACTATGTGAACACTTTGATGAAAGCTATGTGGCCACTTTAGTGATAAGTTGCAAAGCCATAACATTGTAAATGCTGTATTTTAATTTCTGTGAATGTTTTGCCTTAATTTGTTACTGAATAAATAGTGATTTCACTATACTGTGTAACCAGAACCTTGAAAACTGTTCACAGAAGCAGTCCTCTGGAAAGCTGCTCGTGCTTGGCTTTACAAATGCATTTCTTGTTAGCAATAAATTTTGTATTTTAAAAATCTATTTGCCACTTTTCCACCTTTAATTAGTGTCTAACAGATTCACACTTAGAGTTGTGATCAGTTTCTATTTTCCTCTGATTGTTTTTTTTTATTTTTTTCAATTATGATGCTTTCCTTCTTCCCCTGTTAACAGTACTGACTCTTTAATTACTTTAACTCAAACTTTTCTAATTCTAAGTGAGTTGTCTCTTTTATTTCATGGGTGAAACTTGCCACCACAGATTTGAGACTATCTATTATTCCAATGATTTCTATTATGCAGGTCATATATTCTACTCATGTAATTCCTATTTCTCTAATAAAGCAATAAGGAACTACATATTATGGCCCTATTATCTTCTCAAAATTCGAAGAACTTCCCACTTCATTAGGTGATGAATTATTTGCATTATATTCATTATATTATTTCAATATATTCATAAATGCCTGGACTCGTATAGTAGATCTGGAGGCCATATTTCTGTCTGCTTTCAATTTCTTCCCAATTTCCTTATCTGTTCATTTTCAACACCTTTGTGTTTTCTTTTTCCTAATGCCTTTGGTACATTCAATTCCCCACTTCCCCTCCAATTTTTCCTAATGATCATCTGACTTTCTCCCCTCTGATGGAGGATTCTCTGAGAGTTGGATTTCAAATGTCTCAGCCTCCTTCCATATTGGGAAATTCATTTTTGACTAGCCTAAGTATCTGTTTCAGGTGATGTTTAGGGGAGAAAACTGACCCCACTTAGAGGTGGGACTCTTTCCTTAAGGCTTAGTGGAGTATCATAGAGCCCTCTATACATAACTGCCTGCTCAAACTCCCTCTACTCCTCTGTTGTTGCCAACTGCACAGAATGCTTCCAGGTTGTTGCTAGCTCTGTCCATATCCGTTTCTGCAGTTTAGATCTGGGATCTTTGTTGACACTAGAAGGAGTTTGAGGTCATGGAGTTGAGCTTTATCACAAGACCAGCCTTGGTTTCTTCTCATTATCTTTATGCTCGCTAACGCAGAGCTCTTTTGCAGTAAAAGCTATTGTGGCCTAAGCAAATTTCTGAGGCGTCATGTAGAGTATCTCCATGGCACTAGAAAGGCTGAGAGTAGGGAGCGACTCAGAATGTGGAACTTCTTACTGTAATCCCTTCAGTCAGATAGGCTAATACACCCATGTTTCTGGGTTCACATTAGGCAGTGTGGGAGTCAGAGCTGAGTGAGACGTTATTGCATTCCCTAATGAAAATTAAGCATCAGTTCATGGAATTTTCACTATCGAGTTCTTGGCATGTGAAACAGTCAGGGATGGCTAAAATTACTTTATCTTTGGCACATAATTTCTTTTTTAGGGAGACTGAAAAGTCAAAATGATCAGAGAAATTGTCTGGTGCTTCACTTAGTTAGTCATATGACCAAGAAGTTGATCAGATAATATTTTAATACATTATTGTTTATTTTAAATGATTGGGTTTATATGACTTTAATTATTAATATCTTGAAGTAAACTTAATTGCTTTTTGTTCTAAGAGTGATAATACAATGTATGTGCTTAAAAAAGTGATAAAAACAATGTATGAAATATCTAAAAAGTTCTCAGAAAAGTATCATAAAATCATCATCACTGGAACCTATTGCAAATATCACTTGATAATTTAATATAAAAATAAACAAATATTTTTTTTAAATTATGAATGCAATTTATTATTTTATTGTCAATTCAATAAAGATGAAAACAGATTTCAAATGATAGCCAAAGAATTTGAAACTAAAATGATTAAATTTTATTTAGTACTGGAACTGATTAATGGAATATAGTTTACCAGTTGCTTCTGCTCTGTGGTACACACATGCTGCATTTTATATCCATTTTTAAGTTCTTCCTATTGAGGAATGATAAAGATATTAGTGAATATTAATTTCTTGTTAGACCTTTTAAATATTGACATTCTTGAAGAATTTACATTACTTTCAACTTCAGGACAATCAAAGTGAACTAACATTCAGAAAGCACAAAAATTAATGAATGGTATCATGAGAGCTTTGGCAAATTTGAAGATTAGTTCTAGAAATCTTAACTTGTTAAAAAAAATCTTAAGAATCTGTATGCTAAATTGAAGATTTTATTAAATTAGATGAGTTTAAATACATTTCATTTAATAAAATAATAAATTTAATCATTGACTAATAGCATGTTATTAGACATTATAATTTTAAAAAACGGCACATTTTTTATCTGGTGGAAACAAAAATGAAAGCATTTCTACAAGTTATTTTCAATCTTTAAAATCATCTCCTTGTCCTTATGATAAGTAACTTGCCCATGAGTCACAGTTAAAAAAAAGTGTGAAGCCAGATTGGAACTGAGACAAATTTTCCTGACATCAGGCCCAACATTCTATCCACAGTGCTAAATAGCTACCCTGATCTAATATTCCTGCAACCATATTAAAAGCTTAATACACACACATGTGTACATATAAAATATATGCATGTATATACAAAAATATGTGTATATGTATGTGTGCATGCATGCATGTATGTATTTGTATCACTATTGAAATCAGGTATACAATTTATAATAAATTTACCTGCATGTATATGTGTATGCACACTTTTTTTTGCTGTTGTTTGCTAACATTTACAAGTATATTACCATTCAGCGGACATGATATGCATGCTAGGTCAGCAAAACAAGATTAAAAAGATAATTCAGACAGGCTAAGTGGTATATCAAAAGGAAGATGTGGCATATGCAGTGACTACACTGCAGTAAACTGTGTTGGCAGAAGGGCTAAACAGGCCTCAACTCCTTGAGTAAGTTACAGAGGCTAATCTAAGTATACAAAGTCTTCCCAGGTGGAAAAGGGGGATGTGGAGGTCTCTTCATGCTTTTCTACCTGAGCAATATTTTTAAGGACCCCATTGCTCACTGCTAGTGTGAGGAAGGGAATAGAAAAGATGACCTAATAATTGGCTGCTTCGCCTAAACTTGGCCTATTTACTACAGTAGGCAGGGAACCAACTCTGTACTCAAAACACACACACACATATGCACACACACACATGCACACACACCAACACATACAAAGCTCTTGAAAAGATGATTCCGTTCTCTATTAGTACACGGAATGTGTGACAACACGAAATCTAAAAAACGTGACAGATGAACAGCTCTTGTGAAGGCATTCAGCAGGTGTCACATTCAAATGGCAGCCTGAGCAAAACAAGGCTGGCAAGGGAAGATGAGCTTACGGAAGTAGGACCTGGGGACATGTTTTTCTGGAGTGTTCACATTGAAGGGGAGTGTGATGAAGCGGGTGTAGGGTTTGGAATCAAATATATCCCTGTCAACAAGCTTATATGCCTCCCGAAATAAGGTAATGATAAGCTCATGGCAACACTAAGTAGTCACTTGCAGAAAACTGCCGCACCATCATCATGAGTGGGCATGCTCCCACCGGGATGAACCCTAATGAAGTCAAAGAAAAATTTTATGAAGACCCAGAGATCTTCATTTTCAATGTGGCAAAGGAGCTTTTAATTCTGCATGACTTTATCTTCAAAGAATGCTCAGATTATAAAACATGGCAGGGGATCCTTGAGAGAAATGGAGTTGGAAATAGCAACATTAAGGGACTCTACCTGTTGAAGACTTGTTCATCCACACCTTCTAATTACCAAACTTTCTTCCATTTACTTAAATGCAAAAAAAATCACAGATATAACCTTACTGCAAACACTGAACTTTAAGAGACTATATTGTCATAAGGAAAAAAAAAACAGACAGAATGTGAGAATGATGAAGAGGCACATAGTACTGGAGAGATCATAGACATCCTCCCCAAGCTAAACATTCCCATTCAAAAAAGCAGAGGCCCCATGCATGATGTCTATCAGAAGACTCAAGGTCAAAAGATTAGTCTCTGTATACAAACAGCTTTTGGTTTTCTCTTTCCTGAATTAAAAAAAAAACAAAACGGAGCCAATACAGTTAGTAAGAGTAGAGCAGAAAAGGAGTGGGCAATTTTCAGATTTAGTTAACAACATCCCTTTTATTCATCTGGGCCAGAACATTCCAAAACATCAGTAGTGATTTGATGAAAATGATGGGGAAATTCAAAGGCTATTAATTATGCTAATTATGGGGACTTGACAATTTGCTTGACATATGTGAATTTTTCATTACTAATTCGTAAAATTCACATTATACTAAATACCTTCACTGGTTACTTCACCTCATCATTCAACTGAAATTGCTCTCACTAAAGTTACAGTTGGTTTCTTATTTGCCAAATGAAGTGCCTTAATCCAGATCCTTGAACTCTCTGAAGTATTTAACAGTCATTCATTCTCTTCTGAGTAGACATCTTAAATTCAACTTTCCTAAAACCGAACTCAAGATCTTTCCATCTTGATCATCCCAACTTTCCAGTCTTCCAAATTTCCCCATTGCTTACTGTTGAAAGTACCACTATCTTCCTAGTCACCCATGTTTATAGCTTAGGTTTTAGGACTATCATCTCATTCTCTGACACACCGTTATTACAAAGTGGAAGATGTTGTCAATTCCTATAGATTCTGCCTTCAAAGCATTTGTTTTATATGGTCCCTTCTTTCCTCTGACACTGTTGCCACCCCAGTGAGGAGCTTTATCTCCTTATGTTTGAGCTATTACAATAGCTTATTTTGGTCTTCCTACCTCAAGACACTCCCCACTCCAGACCATCTTCCATTCAGCTGTCAGAATGATCTTCCTTAAGCAGAGGCCTGATAATGCCAAAACCCTACTTAATATTGTGCAAGTAGTTTTCTGTCAACTGATGTGTCAACTATAAAATCCTCTAGAATTTTGCCCTAAAAATGTTAAAAAGTGAATCCCCTTTCACTCAGATATATCCGTGCAAGACATATAACCAAGAAATTTTTTAAAAAGAAAGGTCTTTTGTGTACAAAATATTTGTCACAACTATTTTGGACGTCAATAAACTAAAAATTAAGATGACATCTAACAAATTAGGAATGATGAATATATCCTCATCATGAATGTGAAGGAATTCCATTGTACTATATAAAGGAGGAAATATATAAATTGAAATAGACTTGGAAATATTTGTAGGAACTAATGTAGAGTTAACAGAACCACAAGAACAATTCATAGTAAAACATCACTGCTACAAAAGGAACAATTTTGAAATTTTCTATAAACCAATGAAGAAGGAAATGAACAGAAGTAGGAACAATTTACTTAATTACACCATAAAGGCAAATGACTTCAAAAGATTTAAGGACTATGATCAATACAAAGGCCAATTATGCTTCCAAAGGATCGACATAGGACAGATTTAGTATGCAATATTAGAAATTTATGTATGAATGTATGTACAGACATAAAAGCACACAGGTAGGTATGCAAATTGAGGACTTTCTGTTGCTTGGTTATGCCTATTTCCTTAAATAACTGTTTTTTTTATTTTTTTATCAATGGAATTCTTGTGGAAGACAAAAAAATTGATTTCTGTGGATTTGTTTTAAAAATTGTGTAGTGAGTGGGGTTCTACAGATGGGAAATGTTGCATGCACTTTCACATGATATTCACGCATTATTAGTTTATTTTTTTTTCTTTGTTACAATAGACATCTTATGAAATGGGGAAGTTTGTTGTAAATGTAAGTAACTTTAAAACAAAATACATTAATAAAAATACGTATCTGAACATATTCTTCTATTAAATATCCTCTAGTAATTAGCTTTCTATAAACTCCAGTATTAAAAATAAAATCTTCTGGTTTAGCATTAAAAGCTCTTCATATACCTCCACCCTTTTACCTTTCCAGTCTTTTTACACCTGAGTATACTCCATGTACTCTCTGATCCAGTAACACTGACCTCCTGGCTATTTCTTGCACAAAACACTTCATCTCTAGACTCCATGCATTTTCATTATCTATCTCCCATGCTTGGTATTCTCTCTTCATCATCATTGTTTTATGGTTTCTCTGATTTGTTTTAAGTGCCAACTAAAATACTGCCTTATGCAAAATACTTTTTTTTCAATGTACTTTAACATTAATGCCTTTCCAATATAATTTATCTACATTTTAGCATATAGAGATAGACATATAAACACATGTATGCATGTATGTATATGCATCTGTGCATATATGCATATATGTATTGTACACACAACACATTCACAAAGGTAAAAGTTACATTATAAGTTGAACTTCACACTAATTCAGAATTATCTTCCATCAAAATCACACTAATTTTTATCTCTCTATATATGTATATCTATTGAATGATAATATGGGATTGGGTATTTGAAGGGGCAATACTAAATGTGGCATGACAGATGTAAAAGAGTACCTATTAATATACTGATGGACAAAGTATAAGCCCCATCCACCTACTACTTGCAATCACTCCATGTGTCTTTGTTAGTAGGTTCATTGAGATTGGGAGGGAAGGGAAATTAGATGCATTAAAATAAACATTTGATAACTCATAGGCTAATTTAGAAAGGTATTCATTTTGCTAAATTGTTCACATTAAAATTGATTGTGTTTTTATCTTGTAGAAATAAAGGGTGCCAATGATTACATAATAATTTAATACTTATGGGGTTTCTTTTAATTTAAATTCAGACTGATTAAATTAGGAGAGGTTCAATTCATTTTTATATCTTACACCTGTGTGCCACTATTATTCTTCATGGAGGTATGAATGCATCTGTGAAGGAGTGTGGGTACAACCCAACGTTCTATGTGTCCTCTTTTTTTCTCTTTTACACAGGGACTTCATCAGATTCTGTAGGTTCAAATATTATTTCTATGCAAATTATTCCTAGATTACTCATCCAGCAAAATATTCTCTCATAAGCTCTCATCCCACGTCAAAACTTTCACAGTGGATGTTTCATACGAGACGCCCTGCAGTTATGTCAAACTCAGTGTCACCAAAACTCTACTCTTTATCTTTCTTCCCTAACCTTATATTTGAATGTCTGTAATTTTCTTTAGAACATCACCATCCTTCTAGTCACACAAGTCTGCAACAAGAGTTTCCTCTTGAATTCTTTATTTTCAGTCACAACTTATATACCTAAGCAGTTGCCAAATCTTAGCATTTCTACCTCCACAGCATATCTTACATATTTCACCTTTTCCTTACTCATATGAATACTAACTATGAATACTAACTAAATGCAGGCCTTAATCATTTCTCACCAGGTCTATTATAATTTATTCTCATTTGACTTCATTTCTTTATATGCTTTTCCATCTAAATGAATACTTCTCATGCCAAAGTGAGTGATATTTCTAAAAAAAAAAAAAGCTAGGTCTGACCAATTCATCTC
Organism: Petaurus breviceps papuanus; assembly: GCF_028583685.1. Taxonomy (NCBI): domain Eukaryota; kingdom Metazoa; phylum Chordata; class Mammalia; order Diprotodontia; family Petauridae; genus Petaurus; species Petaurus breviceps. Next base: position 10,085,979 of record NW_027186304.1, on the reverse strand, counting down.
TTACTTAATCAGCTTTGATGGATTCCTATTACCTCTAGAATCAAGCATAAATATATCTCTTTGACATTTAAAGATCTTCACAACCAGACCCTTGAAAATTCAGATCTTTCCTGTCTTCTTACATATTACCTCCCTCTACACACTCTATGGTCCAGACAGATGGGTCTACTTATTCCTTTCACATAATATTCCATTTCCCTTCACTGTGCTTTTGCTTAGCTGTCTATCATGCCTTGGATTTTCTCTCTCTTCACCATTGCTACTGGACTTACTAGAGTCCTTCAAAACTAGCTCCCAAAGTGATCCTTACAAAAAAAGATTCCCAATTTCCCACAGCCTCTACTGCCCTCTCTTTAATAATTCCTTGGATACATTTTGTACATAAAGAGCCTCATGTAAACACCAGATTCAGACCCTTTATCTCAGGAACTTTTGCTCCAATGGCTTCAAGAGAGATTTGTTTCAGTCCTAGATCCAGGCCCACCAGCCTGTGACTTCTATTCCAGGGCATTTATCAGATAAAGTCCACCCAGAATTATCAGGTCATGTTTCCTCTATGTAATACTGATGGCTATGCTTTTGTTTTGCATTTTGTGAATGTGTCCTTATGACCTTCATAAGACTCAATATCTCCAACTGTTATAAACTTAATCTCATTCAAGAGATCTCACCCCAGTCATTGATACTCTGCTTGGATTAATTCCTTAATGGTTAGCATAATCTCACACCATCATATATTCCTCCATACCAGAGATTCGGAATTCACTGGTTATCATTGTATAAACTTTGATCCTGGTACCCCATCGCCTGCTACCTAACTCCCATTTCCCTTTCCCTCTCCTCTCCAAATATCATATCAAATTTCCCCACCACTCCACTATGCTCTCTCAACTACCTATTTCATTTTAGATTTTATTTTCTTTCCTAATCCCTTCATCTTCTGGCCATCACTGAGATCAGGTTACCTCCTTGATGACGTAGTGTCCTTGGTCACACTTTCTGATACTATTTTTACTTTCACTTAACTCCCTCTCCAAATGTATTTGTCACATTTGCAAAATCAGAACCTGTCTTCTACTCCATTTCACCACTTCACACTCTCCCTCTACTATCACTTTTCAGCACTTTTCCTCATACAAGAGATATCACACACACACAGAGACACATATACACACACATTTAAACACATAATTTCTCAGTTCCTCAATACTCATGACCCATTCCTCCAGTTCAAATCAACTATATATAGAAACAGTCATACTATTTATTATCATTCAAAATATTCTACTTCCATCTTCATGAAGTCTGAAATACCTTAATTTAATCATAATTATATCATTCCTTCTTTTCTACTGACTTATGATCCCTAATTCCTTCTCTGTACTCACTATATTCTCCAATCTCTTAGTCTTTCAGTTCTTTCATAGACCAGTACATCTGCACTGGCTGCACTCTCATTCTTTCCCTATCAATATCTTGAAAAAGCAGTTCAACTCTTTCTTCTCTAGGTGAGTCCTTTACCCCTTAATCAATAATGGAATATGTCTCACAAGTTTAATCTTTTAATACTCTGTCATCAGCAACTTTCATTCCTATCCATTTGCTGTTTAACAAAACTAGGGAAAATTAATCAGTTGATAAACATTAGCTAAGCTCATTTGGCTAAGCTCAATGGCAAGCATTATGTCAAGTAACTGAAATACAAAGGACAGCAAAAGAATCCCTGGCATTGAGAAGGTCACAAAATCATTAACCTGTCCCAAATGGGTCCACGGAAATTGGTTTTAGGTAATTTCAAATTGTACTTCACTGGAGGAAGGCAATATATTTAGACATCCTTATTTGATTCACTCAACAAAATTGCTATTCCATACATTTATGTCTTTATTCAAGCCTCCCATTTCAACATCTTTTATACCCTTTCAGGTCAAAATCTTTCTTTACACTTCACAGAAAAAAAAGAGAACATTTCCTGAAAGCTCCCTGTTACTTTTCTCATCTCACACTTCACAATTGTCTTTTCACATTAACTGCTTTTCCTCTTTCTCATACTGAGTTGCCCACTATTGACAATGAAAACCCTCTATATGAACCCTAATTGTCATTCTATCTTATCATTTTCAGCAGTTTGCGCAGTCTATCATCAACATTCACTCACTAATATTCAATGTTCTCTGTATGCCAACTGCTTCCCTGTTGCCTACAAGCCCAAGTTTCCTGAATCCTCAAAAATAACCATCACTTGGTCTGACTATGCTCAACATTTATTTTCCTTTATCTGTTTCTCCTTTCATGTCAAAACTCCTTGATGAAGTCATCAAAATTTGGTACCTTCATTTCCTTTCTTTTAACTCTGTTCTAACCCCTCTGGCTAGCAATTTCAAAAGTGAAATGAAATGAAATCGATTCTCCAAAGTTACCAGAAATTTCTTAATTGACAAATCTAACTTAAATTTCATTATTCTTTTTTTTGACTTTAGAACTCCTTTATTTTTTTTTCATTTTTCAAATGCTTTATTAACTTGTGATTTACATGATTAATTTCTGCCAGATTTTGAGTTACAAATTTTCTCCCCATTTTTCCCCTACCCACCACCCCAGAATAGCAGTCCCACAGGATATCCCCTCCTCCAATCTGTTCACTCCCATATCTTCTCCCAGACTTTTCCAGTGGGCGTGGTGTATCTCTACACACCAGTGCCTGTATATCTTATTTCCCAATTGCATGTAAGATAGTAATAATAATAGAATATATGTGTATATATATATATGTATATATATATATATATATATAATTTTAAACATTTGATTTTAAAACTTTGAATTCCAGATTCATTCCCTTCTTCCCTTGTCACCCACCCTTACTGGGAAGATAAGCAGTTCAGTATAGATTGTACATGTGCAGCTAATGCAAGACATTGACAGAGTAGATATATTGTAAAAGACTGACTATATTTCCCTCCCTCCTATCCCAACACACACTTGTTCTATTCTCCATTTTGATCCCATCCCTTTTAAAAGTGAGTGCGTCCATCTTCACCCCCCCCCAGCCTGCCCTCTCTACCATCATCCTCCCTCTTATCCCCTTCCCCATTTAGTGTGTATTTCATTCCCTCCCTGAGCCAAATTCAGTGAGAATAATGATGACACATTCCCTTTTGCCTTTCTATTTTTACCCTCCATTGTAACCCTTTACCCTTGCCTCTTCTTTATGAAATAGTTTACCCCATTCTCTCTCTCTCCATGTCCTCTAATTATATTCCTCTCTCACCTCTTAATTTCACCTTTTAAAGATCATCCCTTCCTATTAAATTACTCCTATGCCCTCTATCTATGTATACCTGTAAGCATAATTCATACGTATTCGTACACCCATATACCCTCCAATATAGACATTATATGTATATATATATATACATATATATATATGTTTCTATTCCCTTCAACTATTTTCATACTGAGAAAAGGTTCATCAGTTACAATGATCATTTTTCAATATAGGAATGTTAATAGTTCAACTTTGATCAGTGACTTATGATTTCTTTTCCCTGTTTACCTTCTCAGGCTTCTCTTGCTTCTTGTATCTGGATGTCAAATTTTCTATTCAACCCTGGTTTTTTCATCAAAAATGCTTGAAAGTCCTCTATTCCACTGAATGACCATATTTTCCCCTGAAAGATGACACTCAGTTTTGCTGGGTAGGTGATTCTTGCTTTTAATCCCAGCTCCTTTGCCCTCCGGAATATCCTATTTCAGGCCCTTTGATCCCTCAGTGTAGAAGCTGCCAGATCCTGTGTTGTCCTGATTGTTTTTCCACAATACTCAAATTGTTTCTTCCTGGCTTATTATTCTCTAATATTAATTAATATTAATATTCTCTCCTTCATCTGGGAATTCCAGAACATAGCTATAATATTCCTAGGAGATTTATTTTTGGGATCTTTTTCAGGAGGTGATCAGTGGATTCTTTCAACCTCTATTTTACCTTCTGGTTCTAAAACATCAGAGCAATTTTCCCTGTGAATTTCTTGGAGGATGATTTCTAGATTCTTTCCCTGATCATGTCTTTCAGGTAGCCCAATAATTTTTTAAATTTTCTCTCCTGGATCTATTTTCCAGGTCAGTGGTTTTTCTGATGGGATATTTCACATTGCTTTCTATTCTTTCATTTGTTTGGATCTGTTTAACATCATCTTGATTTCTCTTAAAGTCACTAGCTTCCCTTTGCTCCAATCTAAATCTGAGGGAAAGATTCTCCTCATTTAGCTTTTGAGATTCTTTTTCCATCTGGCAAATTCAGTTTTTCAAGGCTCCTCATTGCCTTTTTGAGCCTCTTTTGCCATTTGAGTCAGTCTGTTTTTTTAAGGTATGATTTTCCTCAGTCAGGCTGTTGACTCTCATTTCATAATTTTCTTGCATTGTTCTCATTTATCTTTCCAATTATCTGCTTCTTACGGTCCTCGATGGCCTGTAACCAGCTCGTATTTTCCTTTGAAGCTTTTGGTGCAGGAGTTCTGACTTCACTGTCTTCCTCCTGTTCCATTCTTTTCTCCTTGTTGTCACCAAAAGGAGTCTAATATTGGAACCTTCTGTCTTCTTTGTTTCCTTTGCTTGGTCAGGTCACCCCTCAGTCACTTGACCCCTGGGCTTTTTGCCACAGTAGGACTCTGCCAGAAGACAGGGGAGGTTTCTTCCCAAACGCTGGGATTTTCTCAGCTGCCAGAGGTATCAGTTGGGTGCCCTCTCTGAGACCTCCATATGCTCTGGCAAGCTGGTCACGCATCCTAGGACCTCCACCCTACACCACAGTCCATATCCAAGCAGGTTAAAGCAAGAGAAATTACCCCTCAGACTGGTTGCTTGGTCCCTCTTCACTCTGTAGACCAGGAGCCAAAGCTGCCACATGACAGTGGGGGCTGCACTGTAGCCCTCAGTATGTTCTTGCCCCAGGGACAAAAGCCTATGTACTCCCACCTACTAAGTCCCAAATTCCAGACTGCGCTGACCTCTCACTTTGTCCTTCACATCTATGTATTGATGAATCTGGAAATGACCACAGCTGCTGGTGATCTGGAGTCCCTCCAGCTGGTGGCTGGTCAGGCCTGCCCTGGGGCTATAACCTCAGCTTGGAGTGTCTGGGCTCGGCTCCCAGAGTGCTGTGCTGGCCACTTGCTGCCAGCCTGCCAGGCTGTCCTCAGCAGGAGGTTAGCTTCTCTGTGTCATTTTGTCTGTTCTGCAGCTGCATAGTTTGTTTGGAGTCCCCTTTTACATGGATTGGGGAAGGTGGAAGCTGGAGCCCGGAGGAGGTCCTGCTTCTACTCTGACATCTTGTCTCCACCCACCAAATTTCATTATTCTTGGCCACATTGAAATATCACTGCATTCATCTATATACTATCTCCTCACTAGGTGTTCTGTTACTGCTTTCTCTTAGTCTTCTTCCAGGAAGATCAGATCTGCCTGTTCCTTCTCACACTCATTTATTGGCTCTTCCTCCAGGTTATGCCCATTAATTCTCCATTTCTCCTTAGGTTCTGCTGTGGATTCACTTTTCTTCTCAATATTTCTTGATGATCTCAGATTCCATAAGTTTAATTAACATCTCTCTGCTGAAGATACTCCAATCTATTTATCTACCTGTAACCTCTCTACTGACATCCAGTATCAGAACTACTGATTAAATGTCTCAAAGAGGATTTTCTCTAGAATCTCAAGCTCAACATGTCCCCAAGAGAGACCTCATTATTTTTCTCTACCAAATTCTTCCAGTTATCAAATTTCACTCTTACTGTTGAGGGCAAGCCTTCCATACACCTAAACTCAAAAGCTCAATGATAAACTCACTCCACATACCCAATGTGATGTCAAATCCTATCATTTCTCTGTTTACATACGTTTCTCTCAATTCATGCAACCATCACTCTGATGAAGTCCCCATACCCTTACATCTGCACTATTGGTGTTAACTTGCTGCTTGGTCTTCTGGCCTTGAGTTTCTTCCCCACTCCTGTCCATCCTCATCTCAATTGTTAAAGTGGTATTCTTAACCATAGGTCTGACTCAAGAAACTCCAGTGGCTCCATATTATATCCAGAATCAAGTAAAAACCTCTACATTTAAATCCTTTCATACATTGACCTCTTTGAAACTTTAAAGTCCTCTTAAATTCATTTATGTCTTTGTACCCTCTGGGCCATTCATTGACACCAGCCTTTTTCGTGTTCTAAAAGACACTCCATTTTCTGATGCCATTCTTTTACTGTTTATGCTGCATATTTAGGAAACTTTCCCTCCTCACCTGTGTTTTTAATTTTTTCTATTATTTTCCTTTAAGTCTTACTTCAAATCCTACCTTCAGCAAAAAGCTTTTCCTTACCTGACCATTGCTAGTGCCTTCCCTTTGAGATTACTTCTCATTTACAGCATAGATTTACATTTACATCTATCTTTTACCTATAGAGTTGTTTAACTGTCAGTCTCCCTAAGTAGAAAGTGAGACACTGGCCTTGTTGTATTTATTTTTCTTTCCATATTCAGCATTTATCAAAGTATCTGACTTATAGGAAGCATTTAATAAATGATCCTTGGCTGATGGATGGGGTTGTTTTTCTGTGTATATCTGTGTGTGTGTGTGTGTGTATACTCAGAGTCTGCCCTATTGAAAAGTACTGTTTCAGGTTTGGGTTTGGCTCTGTCTTGTTTTTCTTTTTATGTCCTTTATTTAGCACAATGATTGGGATATGATTGGTATATATTTTAAGCATGCTATTTTAACTCTCTTTATTTTCTTTTTAGAAATAGTATTTTATTTTTTCCAATTACAAGTAAAGATTATTTTAAAGAATATTTTTTACTAAAATTTTGAGTTCCAACTTTTTTCTCCCTCCTTTTCTCCTATTCCCCATTCCAAAGATGGCAAACAACTTGATAGAGTTTCTACTTGTGCCATAGTATAAACATATATCTTCACTAGCCATGTTGTAAAAGAAGAAAAAGTACAAAAGGAAAAAGCCATGAAAAACAAACAAACAAAAAAAAGGGAAAACCGTATCCTTTGATCTGCATTCAGACTCTATAGCTCTTTCTCTGGATGTGAATACCATTTTCATTATGTGAGATTTTGGAATTTTCTTGGATCATTGTACTGCTTAGGAGAGGTAAGTCAATCATAGTTGACCATTATACAATGTTGCTGTTACTGTGTACAATGTTCTCCTGGTTCTCCTCACTTCACTGAGGGTTTGTTCATTTAAGTCTTTCTATTTTTTTGTTCTGAAATTTACCAGCTTTTCATTTCTTATCACATAATAGTATTCTACTACATTCATATGCCACAACTTGTTCAGACTTTCTGCAATTGATGGACATCCTTTCAATTTCCATTTGTTTGCTACCACATAAATAACTGTTCTAAATATTTTTTACATGTGGGTCCTTTTTCCTTTTTTTAAATCTCTTTGGCATGATGACCTACCAGTGGCACTGCGAGATCAAAGAGTAAGCACCTATTTACAATGCATTGGTCAGTTTCAAATTGCACTTCAGAATGGTCAGATCAAATCACAACTCCACCAACAATGCATTAGTAACACTTTCTTTTGTTTTTGCCATATTAGCCAATCCGATAAGAATAAGGCGATACTTCAGAGTTGTGTTGATTTTCATTTCTCTAATCAATAGTGATTTAGAGAACTTTTCATATGTCTTTAAAAAGCTTTAATATCTTCACCTGAAAACTGCCTGTTCATATCCTTTGGCCATTTATCAACTGGGGATAATTTTTTAATTCTTATGTTTTAATTACAAATAACCTTACACCCAAGCTTCAACTATCTTACTAATTTAATTAGATATTATTACTTTTCCCACAATTCTCCCCTTCTGTGAAAAAACAAAAAAAAAAGGTCTTTTTGCTTTCTGGCATTCCATTTCAGCTGCCCATGTCTTTACATTGTCCATCACACATGCCTGAAATGCATTTCCTTCTACCCTCATGTAATGCCAAGAAAAGACAACTTCCCAAGGTTCAAAATACCAGCATGGGTGCTCTCCATTTTATTCAGTGACAAATTAAGGACAGAGAGAATCAACATATAGCATAATTCAAATTACAGCATTTACCAAGTGTGATTTAATCAAGTACTACCCCACCCCTGGGCATTACATTCATTTAATCAATCACAAAGTCCTTTGCTAAATACTACCCCACCCCTAGGCTGTACATTCATCTAATCCATCACAAAGCCCCTCTTCTCAAATGGAGATTAGTTTCCATTCATAAGTAAAGTACATTCATTTGTTCAATCACAGAGCACAAGAAGGACAAAAGTTCCCCACCCTTGGATCACAATTGAATCTACCCCAGAGTTACAACAAGCTTAAGCACAGCATTTAATACCCAAATAGAGGTCTTTTCTTCATCTTGACAGGAGGCAACTTCTCAGCAATCTTTGTTCCTGGAGAAACAAAGCTTGGGAAGGCCACAAGATACATTGCCAGTGTATTCATTAATTCATTCTCTGTCTGCAGAACAGTCCTAGGACCCCTGAAAACATTTGCAAAACCCCCTTCCAGGATTTCTGTAAACATACAACAAGAGAATCCTTCTTCAGGGCTTCTGAACCAACAGCAAGGTTCCAAAATCTCTGCAACAACAGGACTGTCCTTCACCAGTGGACAAATTCACTCTCTGTCTGCAGAAGAGTCTCAGGAGCTCTGAACCAACAGAAAGATTCCAAGACCTCTGCAACAACAGGACTGTCTTTCACCAGTGGAGAAATCTGGCAAAACAACATCAAAACAGACAAAGTGTCATCATAACAGCCATGTCTCCTCAGTCCTTGGCAGCTCTGGGTGGCAGCTCTCAAAATCCTGGGCAATTCAAAATGGCCCTAAGCAATCCTCTCAGTCTCTCTCTGCCTCCAAAGGTGCTGCTTCCAAAAAGTTCTTCTGCCTCTCTCTTTTCTTGTGTCTCTCTAAATTTATGTCACCAGCTTCTCCCAGTTCATCCCTCTCTTTTCACATCAACAAGTCCATCCCACAAGTGGGATTCACAAGCTCTGGGTTTTAACACAATCACACCAAAAACCAAGCCAATACTGGGGGATCTTTAAATTCCATTCCTATTACACCTCATTTCACAGAACCTCTAATTCACTTCATCACACACAGTAAAAGTTTTACCTCTGCTTTTAGGGTGTCTTAATTTTTGTCATAGAATCCATCATCAGTCTATTAAAATCTATGGACCGCTTCACAATATAATGGATTCAATGCATAAAAATATATATGTATGTATGCACATATATGTACATATATATGATTATAAGGAAAGCAAATAATATTGAATGCATTTTTCAAAAAAAAATATTCATGAATTAAAGTTTAAGAGTTTCAATACTACCTGAAGCCTTCCTTAAACCCCAAGTGCTAATGTATTCCCTCTCTAAATAATTACTTTAATTTATTTCTTTACTACTAAAATTAATAAATTCTTCATTAATTAACTTGTATGTCTATTCACTGATTATTATTTCATAAGCATATTGAATGTGTCATTTTATACATGGCAATTTAATAGTTATTTCTATTTAAATAGTTTGTTATATGATTTATTTTTAAATTATTCTTTATTAAATTTGAATTTCTTTTCTCTCTTCCTGGAATGTTATTTCCTTGGGTATGGAAGCTGTTTCATTTCTTGGTATTTGTACCTCTATTAACTACCACAATGCCTGACTCATAGCAACTGCTTAATAAATGTTTCTTGATTCATTGTGCATTGTTTGATAGATTGATTCTCTAAAAATATAGATTAGAATAATATAGGAATTTGAAAGGTATCTAAACATTGACAAATTCAATCCCTTCTTTTTTACAAATAAGGCAATTCAGGTTTAGAAAAGTCAAGTATCCTGCCAAAGGCCACACAGCAAATAAATTCTAAGGGCAGGATTCTATTTCTTCCATAGCTACTAGGACAGTTTTCTTTCCATGATGACATAATGTCTCATTCATGACTATGAATTGTTCCTAGTAAATGATCTCCAACAGAGTGAACCTCCTTGAAAGGGATTATTTGCTTAATAAAACCTGATGCATAACCATATCAGTGTGTAATACTGAAAATCTATTTTTAAATCCTTTTTCCATGTACATAATCTCATTTTGTCAGCTTGCATTTAGTAGAGAATATCAAAGTTAAGATCCACTTCCCATATGCCAATTTTGTAGACTTATCTCTGAAGACAGTCAGTTAATCATTTTCCTTAAGAAATTTAATTATATTTGCAATGATTTTGCATTTTATATATAGTTTTGTGTTCAAAAGCAGTCTTCTTAGTATGTAGAAGTAGTTAAAGGATTCCTATGAATTTGTAAAAAATCCTACTTTATATTTTTTGACAAAAATCTACAAACCTTGTGATCATTTCACAGCATGCAGAAGAAAATAAATCCTAATTAAGAACTAACTGGTGATATTCTGTTCCTCTCCCACTCCTTCTGCCGAGCCTCCTGTCCCTGTCCCAGCAGACATTGAAAACAAGCATCAACAGACAATATATTTCATCTTTTTGGTTTTCATAAATGTACTGAAATAAAAACAAATCTTTAGTTTCTTACATAAAGGGAGCCTGCCTGTTAAAATATAGCACATGTAGTGAATTATAAGAATGAGAGAAAATCCTAGTTTCCATTAAAATTAAATTATATTAAAGAAAATTTATTTAAACCTATGTATATGTGCATATATGTATATATGTGTGTATGAAGATGCATATTTATGTGTATAGATATATTAATACTCATACATGTGGATTTCATTAGATATCTTAAATCTTAGAATTGGAATGTATTTTATGGATTAAGGAACCTGAAATGAATCTAAATATGTCATTTTAATGTAGTGCACAAGTAGGAAATGGATTTAAATGCTTTCTCTCTGTGAAACTCAATGAGAATAAGTAATTTTATATGATTTTAAAGTTGGAAACCACATGAATTTCTTCACTAAAACAGTCAGATAAAGTAGGTATGAGTACGATACAGCTATCCCCATTGAATCACTCACTCAATCAAAGATTTTCCACTAGGTAAGAAAGGGATTGTATTGACTGGGGAGAAATAAAAACTCTTTTAGGAACTCTATAAAATACACAGGCAATTTAGAAATTGGCATTTAATTGTTCAGTAGTCTAGATGGGAGAACTATCCTTTCAAACTTCTGAGAGATTTGTGTGTTGGGAGAGAGTTAAGGGAGGTAGGTAAGGAGAATCCCTAGTTTCTATCTCCTCTTTTCTCTCTTCCCTTTTGACTGGAGATTGACCTCCTGTTTTTTGTAGGGTCGTGGGATTTTGACTTATTATTATCTCAGCATACTCAAGGCACCAATAGCTAAAGGCAGAATGCACATTGGTAATCCAGGATGAACTAGAAAGGCTTAGGGAGACTTCTTAAGAAAATCAGCAGAAAATTATGACTCTGAAGCTAAGATTCACAAGTATACTTCAATGGTAATTTAAAAAATTAAATTAAATAGAGACTTTGACATCTCTAAGCTGTGACTTACTCTTCTGTCACATATACATTCTACGTTTGAGCCTACTCTCCCCTCAACTAATACATACTATAGGAAAGTATGTCACAAACTTTTATATCTGTTCTTCCTATGCTACATGAATAATCCCCTTTTCTAAAAGGTCATTGTCTGGCTAATAAATTGATATGAAAAGATATTGAAAAGAGTAACTCATTGTTTGAGTATTATGAGTAGAGTATTAAAAATCCACCAACCATCTTCTCTGAATCCAATTCAATATCACTTAGGGAGACCTAGTGGCCTCCTTCTGCGGATCCAACTTGGCATTATCAGTGGGATATGGTATTGTTGCTCTAATGAATATCATTAATTTGTCCCCTCTAGTGTTTCTATTATGGCTTTAGCATCACTGAAGACTGTGATCACTTTTAGTTCTTTGCCTGTAAATGTGATTATTCATAGCAATTCTTAAATACTCTAGAAGAAATTAAATGATAGTTTTTTTTAAGTCCATGTTAGAGTTGCTAGATTTGACCTAGGGAAATACATAACTTTTATGGGTATTAATGTCTTCATTTGTTAAAAAAAATTATTAGAGTTGTTTTAGATTATTCTATTATTACTTTGTAAAATGTCATCTCTCTTAATTTTTACAACATATTCCTTGCCTTCTGTAGCAGCAAGCACCCCGGGCGTCCTCAGGGTTTGCCGCCAATACAGGTTCTTGGATCTGCTTTGTTAAAGGAAAGCAACTCAAAATGGGTTAACAAGCTTACTTTAATCAGTCAGACATATATCGTTTACCTTGTTCAGGAGAAAAGGTCAGCACCCTGAACCTCAAAGTATACAGGCATAATTATCAAGACAGAAACATCAAGTAGACAGATTTCCAAACTGTGCAACCATTACATCCATACCCAGTCAACATCTGGGTTTCCACATTCTGGGTTTTTCAAAGCCGGGGGACTCTCAACAACGGCTTCCCAGAATTCAGATCAAATCACAGAATACTTCTCAAAGTGAGTCCCAAAACAAAGCTACACATCAGGGCTTATATAGCCTTCTCCTGGCTCAGAGAATGTAACAACCTTATTGACTCACTGGCCAATCAAGAAGTATCTACTGAAAAACAAGCCTCCCACCCCAGGCTTCAGGTGCACATTAGCCTAGGGGCAGGGAAGATCTTCAAAATTTACATTCTTATTACACCTTCATACCCCATCTTCAGATGAGGTCCTTCCACTTCTGACTGCTGAATCTATATCATTTCTAGCTTCACCCAAGCATCTTCTCTGCTATTCCGCAATATCTTCAAGGCATGCTCTTATACTTCAAAATTGGCCTCCAAACAAGTATAACAGCAAATAACAAAGGTCTCTGGGGTTCTGATTTGTAAAACTGCTGACATTACTGTTTGACGTTTATCTTCAAGTCATGTCTACCATCCACCTTGTCTTTCAACTCCTGCCCTTGGAACAATAATCAAGTCTAAAATAATATACTAGAAATTACAAGTCATTCAATTCTCTAAATCCACACACCACCTCTGTGAATCTCTTAAAGAGCTCTCCTAATTTATCGCATCTGTGTATATGTTATCTCTCCTTATTAAAATGTATGTTCCATGATGGCAGGAAATGTCTTCCTTTTTCTATTTGCTACTTGGCACATAATAAGTGATGATTACATATTATTTATAAAGCAATCAATTCAGTTATATCACAGTACTTTCATTGTATCATATGAAACCACATTAGGAAAAATTACCACAATGTGTCAGACTTCAAACTGGAATTTTTGATTAGTTGAATAAATTTTCAAGGGAAAAATTGAATATGAGAGATTAGATTATAGAATTTAAATTTATGAGACATTGTACACCATCTGATTTAAGTCTCTAATTTTACAGATGAGTAAACTGAGGTCCTTAAAAGTTAAATGACATCGAAAATCACTGATATTGACAATGAAAAGCATGCTGAACAAATTGCTGAAATAGTAATAATAGCAATACCACATGATTAATAAATCCACATGCACACATATATGTATGGACATATGGATATATGTGTATGCAAGTACGTATTGTTTATATACATGTTTATGCAATTTTTTTAATTTTACAAAACATATTACAGCATTATTTTAATTGAGACTCATAGTAATCCTCTGAGATAGGTATTATTACTATTTCCATTTTGAAGATAAGAAAAAAAAGAAATTCATGAAAGTAAGGGAGTCACAGAGATATTAAGAGTCTAAGAAAGGATTTGGATTCAGATCTTGCTGACTTTGTCTATAAATATGTTCAGTAGGCCATTATAAGATACCTGCTGATTCTATTTGGTGATGCCTTTTTGATGATGCTTAAACATTTTAAGATAGGGACAAGTAACTAGAAGAGTCTTGGGTTTACCACAGTAACTCAATGTATACTTGTTGACTAATTGGTGAAGTACATTTTATATTGCCCTTCAGTTTTCTTTTTGTATGAATAAATGATGCCATTTCTTTATAAACTTTTCCTAGGTTTTTTTCCCCAGTTGTTTATTATTATTATGGATTGTCTTTGAACCTTTCATAAGTTTTCAGTATGCCTCTTCCTGAAATCAAACAGCAAGTTACTTAATTTAGGAATGTCGAATACAAAGAAGAATTGTCTTCAAAATTTTAATTTTCTACACATTAAGAAATGAGAGAAAGTATTTAATTTTTAAATACTATATGGCCACAGTGTTGGTTTTCACATGGATATGTTCAGTATGGTACCCAGAATTATCTCTAGTTTAACCAAAAATATTTTCAATAGATTGCCTATGTTCTAATTTGTTTCTTACCTATGTATTCTACTTACTTTTCTTCTCTTAACCCTGATACCTAATTATTTTACTTTCAAGATTTAGAGAATGGATTGATATGAGTTGTGAAAAAAGAAGCCAAGGTTGAAATAATTAAATGATTTTTTTTCTGTGAAGTCATTTTGTTTTTTGCTTTTCATAGAGGTAATTGGTGTTAAGTGACATGCCCAAGGTCACATGGCTAGTGTTAAGTGACTGAGGCTGGATTTGAACCCAGGTCCTCCTGACTCCAGGGCCAGTGCTCTATTCACTGTACCACCTAGCCACCCCAATAGTGAAGTCATATTTTGTCAACCTTTCTTTTCCCATTGATGAGTCACAAACGTGTATAACAGAGGGGAGGCCAGGTAGCACAGCAAGTAACAGCACCGGCCCCAGAGTCAGGATGACCTGGGATCAAATCTGGGCTCTAATACTTAGCACCACACACAGAAATAACTGGCTGTGTAACCCTGAGCAAGTTACTTAAACCCAATTGCTTTTTTTTAAAACGTGTATAACAGAGAAGAAGAATCTTGAATTCAAATCTAGGTTCTGCCGTTTGGAGGGTCTATGTTTCTTCATTTGAAAAATAAGTTTGTTTTTTTTACCTAGACCTTCTGAGAATATGTCCAGATAATGATATTTTTTCTTTATTTTATATGCATTTCTCCAAATTATGTTACCAAGAAGCAGAGAAGGGAAAATATAATCTTAAAAGATCAAAAATGGAAATAAAGATCCAATATACACATGCTCTTCAGAGCACCATTTTTTGTAATTACAAAGAAATTGAAATAAAATAAATGGACACTGTTAAGGAAATAGATAAACAATATTATATAAATGATGATGAAGTAGAATGGTAAGATATATGAACTGTCAGATTGAAGTATGCAAAGTTAAGATAATTATAAAAACTTAAAATAGGAAAAGAGAAACTGAATACAATATAATCATAATGATCAAATTTAACCATGAAAATTGATAAGAAAATCTGCCTGCTCCTTGTTTTTTCAAAGAAGTGGGAACTACACAAGAGGAACTTTGCATATTTTGACAGTCTTGCTTGCACCATTAGGTACTTTTGAAAACTTTTTTCCCCTTTGTATTTTTAATATTTGTTGAAAGTGATAAATTCTTGTGTATGGAGAGGGAAGAATATATTTGGAAACAAAGGTAACATAAAAATAAAATGTTACTGTCAATCATATATTTAATTTTCCATGTTTCTTAAAGACAGAAGGAATGTAGATTTTCTTCATGACCAGTAATTTTTCTTCCAGATAGCTTTCTTCCAGATAACTAACTTAATAATTAACTTCCTCCCTCCCTTCCTTCCTTCCTTCCTTCCTTCCTTCCTTCCTTCCTTCCTTCCTTCCTTCCTTCCTTCCTTCCTTCCTTTCTTCCTTCCTTCCTTCCTTTCTTCCTTCCTTCCTTCCTTCATTCTTTCCTTCCTTCCTTTACATTCCCACCACACACACTTCCTTCTCTTCCTTTCTCATTTCCCATTACTTTGTATCCCCAATACTTAGTACAGTGTCTGGAAGATAGAAACTGCTTAAAAACTTACTGACTTTGACTTGCTATTCTTTCTGTTTTCTTTCTTGCCATCTTTCTTCCTTCTTCTCCTACCTTCTGCCTTTCCTTTCTTCCTTCACTTTTCTCCCAATATTATGTACTTTATCTTTGCTTATATTTAAGGGACAAAGAAAGTTTTCTTAGGCATTTATCCTTTCACATGTCCCCAGTGTCGAGAATGCCAATGTCAGGGTTATATATCTAGTGAATGCATCTTCTTTCTGAGAAGAGACCGATATGAGAAATAACTAAAAATCTGAGAGGGCAGCAATAGCTTTTGGGAGAGTAGCATAAATACTTGGAAAATAGTTGAATACCAAGAGAAGTGACAATGAGTCTAAGGGAAATTCAGTGCAGATCAAAAGCAAAAAAGAGTCAAAGTTAATGATCAAAATGGCTTGTGTTGACAAATAATGAGCCAGCAGTGATTTCTTTATAGTGCGCCATATGCAAACCCTCAAGCATGCATTAAAGAATAAGGTAAATAACTCTTTGATAACACAGATTTTCAGGTGTATTTTATCAATAAAGTATCTCCCCAACAGTATAATTTTATTTAGCAATAAATTACCACCCAATTGCAATATTCTCCAACCTTACAATTATTAAACAATATTTTTATTTTAAAAAATGCAGTGTTTTTTCAAGAATTTTATTTAAGATAATCTCTTCCACAGTCTAAAAACTTATGTAATGACTGATTTGAAACTAAAGTTCTGCTCAGAGCTAACATTTACAATATATTATTATTTATGTTTTATTTCTTGAATATACTAATATAACTCTGGCCTCTTACTGATATGAGTATAAGTTTCAATAATGCAAGTAGCAGCCAATCCTTGCT
Organism: Petaurus breviceps papuanus; assembly: GCF_028583685.1. Taxonomy (NCBI): domain Eukaryota; kingdom Metazoa; phylum Chordata; class Mammalia; order Diprotodontia; family Petauridae; genus Petaurus; species Petaurus breviceps. Next base: position 10,069,178 of record NW_027186304.1, on the reverse strand, counting down.
TATTCATTCTCTGTCACTTTTTGTCCATATTCTCCCACAAATTTACCATAGAACACTGAAGTAGACTGTTAGGGTCTCTTCTTTATTTTTTTTTTAACATTGATGTGGTATCAATGGAAAGGAGGCTTTTCATTAATGATTTCTTGATTTCACTGTTGATTTTCTAAATTTATTTGTTTGCTGTTTATTTTTTCTAACGATATTCTTAAATTATTTGTTTACTGAATAGGTATGTTTGATGGTTAGATAGTGTCACTGTAGATCAATTATTTATGCAGGCTATTGCATCATTGCAATATCATATCACTAATTGGCTACCCTCACAAAGGAGAATCTAATGATCTTAGAAAATGCAGTTGAAGATTTTACAGTATATTGGATTTTAGCACATAGAAGCCTATGTGCACACGAAAAATGGTAGTAAATTTTAAAATATTGTATATTTATTGAAATTTAAGAGAAGGAATTAAAAGGGCAGAAAGCATGTACTCATATTGAGATTCAACTGTCATATTTTAACTAAATTTTGTCCCCGATGAAAAGTGCTACAGAATCTTTAGAAATAACAAGTAATGGAAATTGTGACATTTTGTTTCATCAAAGGCTACTTTTCTATTACTGGAACTCAAAAAAGAGAGAAGGAAGGATAATGCTCTGAACTGTTTGCACATTGTATCAATACAACCTTGGTAAGCTTCAGATTCATTAGCTGCTCAGACACCCTGGGGGTAATGAAGTAGTGCTGTGTTAAAACAAGGCATTGAGAACTATGGTCGATAGAACTAGGGATCATATTTTAAAAATATTCCTGTGGTGTAAACAAATGTAGAGATAAAAGACAAAATAAGCTTCTCAAATGACATATATAAACAAACATCCAAGCAAGGATAGACATTCATTTTCCACAAAAAAGTGCCATATAATCTCTGTTTTTCTTACCATAAATGCTTATTTGAAACATTTTCTGATTTTTTTTAATAATAAAAGTCAAGGTTTTTGTCTTGGGATTTCTCCTCTTCCTGATCCAGTGTGTATGCTAAATATGTTATGTAACTTTTTTATGCAGATGTATCCAGGAGATAAAAATCCTATTCTATAACAAAAGAATTCAATCTTACTGCATGCTGTTCTTAATTCCTGACATTTAGGGGTGTGAATGATTGACAACCCTATATTAGTTAACTGGGAAATTAATCTTTATGTAGATTCAAAAATAGTAAGAAAGAGACATTCACATCTTTTGACTTTATACCTGAATTGCTGCAAATGAGATATGTCAAAAAGTAATTTGTAATTTATATGCTTGGAAAGAACTATTTTTGTTTAAATATATTAATACAAGAAATGACCCACATGCAACTTCTAACATATTTAATAAATTATAAACTTATCATTTATTTCCATGAAGTTAAATTTGTGATGTGTTGAGTAATTTAAAATACTATTCTAATGTCACAAGGCATTAGTTTTCAAAAATCAAATCCTGAATAATGCTAACAATATATGCCTTCAAAACCGTTTTTTACAAATGAGACCACCAAGTGCCCATCATAAATATGATTCCCAAAATGGGGATCCTTGAGTGGAGCACCGGTAAACCCCTTTAATATTTAAATAAAGGAAATTAATCTCAGAAAATTTCATATGTCTGAGCCATTGTAAGTACTTTAAATATGAAAGTAATGAGGAAAGTGAAAGAGTCACAATCTAGAGTCAAGGATGAATAAACTTGAGAGACAATATCTATATTTTATAACATATTGCATCTATATATCTATTCTCTCATAACTATATATCATCTATCTATCTCTCTATCTATCTATATATCTATCATCTATCTGTATTATACAAAGCTGTCAGGGATCTCTCTGAATATCTAGATTAATGACTTCTTTTCGAAAATATGATGAGGAGAAAGAGGCACAGGAAGTTTAAATTACTCAACCAAGGTAATGCAGACAAAATTTAAAGCATGTTCTTAGAATTACTGAATCATTATTTTTACCACTGTAACACTGTCTATTAGTTTTATTTTTTTTTAATTAACAAGAAGAATATTAAGGTTTTTTTACACAGCATATTTTTGAAGAGCTTTGAAAGAATGAAGATGTGATGGGAAATAGTAAGCTATCAGAAAGTACTCACAGAGGCATATCAATCCAAGAATAAAAGATAAAAAATATGGAAAAATTAAGGGGAAGGGAGGAGCCAAAATGGCAGAGTAAAAGCAGGAACCTTCTTCACTCCTGCTCCAACCACCTCCAATATCTGTAAAAAATGACTAAACAAATTTTAGAGCTACAAAACCCTCAAAGTGACAGAGAGAAACAAATCTCCCACTGAAGGCAGTTTTGCAAGCCAAAAGGAAATATATATCACACAGAGTTGGGAGCTAAGCACAGGCCTGTGTGGCTCACATAGGCCCGGACACAGGGTAGCCCTTACCAGTGGCCCAGTCTAGCTAGAGCAGACTTCAGGAGACTGAATCACCAGCAGCTGTGAAGGTTTCCAGACTTCTCAACCCATAAACACCAAAGAGAAAGAAAAAGGTCAGTAGGGAACTCTGTTGGAACTGGGTGAGGGAAAAGTGTGGTTTGGCCCCTACCCCAGGGCAAAAGGTGTCAGTAGCATGGCAGCTGCAGCTGCTGTCAAGTGTCTGCCTCCAGAGCTCCTGGCCTGCAAATCATACAGGGACCAAGCTACCATGTAGAAGGTAATGGCTCTTGCTTTGATCTGCTTGGTTCTGAACCACAGTCTTGGGTGGTGGTCCTGAGGTGAGGAGTGCTAGTGTGTCAGAGCTTGTGGAGGCTATATTGAGAGCTCCTCATAGCTCTCATAACAGTTCTGACACAGATGTGAAAGCCAGAGAAATTCGGGACACAGCACTCTCCACTCTGAAAGCAGAGTTCTACCACCAAAAAGCACAAAAGTCAAGTAATTTGCTGGTAAGATGAACAAAGAGAGAAAGGGCAATCAAACCCTAGAATCCTTCTTGGGAGACAAACAGGATCAAAACATGGAATGAGAAGACAACAGAGTTAAAACTCTTGCATCAAAGGCTTCCAAAAAAATAAGAACTGGTTGCAGACAATAAAGGAGCACAAAAAGGATTTTGAAAATCAAATAAGAGAGGTAGAGAAAAATTGGGAAGAAAAATGAGAATGATGCAAGAAAATCATGAAAAATGATTCAACAGCCTGACTGAAAAACCTTAAAAAAATAGACTAACTCAAATGCCAAAATAGGTTCAAAAAGCCACTGAGGAAAACAATGCCTTAAAAAGCCAAATTGCTCATAGGGAAAAAGAATTTCAAAAACTCACTAAAGAGAATATTTCCTTCAAAATTAGATTAGAGCAAATGGAAGCTAATGACTTTATGGGAAATCAAGATAGTATAAAACAGATTCAAACAAATGAAAAAGTAGAAGGCAACATGAAATATCTCACTGGAAAAACCACTGACCTGGAAAGGTAATTTTAAAAATTATTTTAATTTTTAAATTAAATTGTAATTTTAATATAATTTTTAAAATGAGTGTGATAACTTTAAAAAAATTATTGAATTACTTTTAAGCTATAATAAAAAAATTGCCTTGAGATCATTCTTTGAGAAATTCTCATGGAAAATTGTCCTTATATTCCAAAACCAGAGGGCAAAATAGAAATTGAAAAAATTCACTAATTGAGTCTTGTAAAAGATTACAAAAAAGAAAACTCCTAGGAATATTAAAACCAAAATCCAGAGTTCCCAGGGCAAGGAGAAAATATTACAAGCAGTCAGAAAGAAACAATTTGAGTATATGGAAACACTATCAGGATAACATGAGATCTAGCAGCTTCTAGGTTAAGGAATCAAAGGGCTTGGAATTTTGATATTCCAGAAGTCAAAGAAGCTGGTATTAAAGGCAAGAATAACCTACCCAGCAAAACTGAGTATAATGTCTCAGGGGAAAATATGGTCATTTAATGAAACAGAGGACTTTCAAGCTTTCTTGATGAAGAAAACAGAGTTGAATAGAAAATTTGATAATCAGATATAAGAAGCAAGAGAAGCATTAGAATGTAAAAGGGGAAAATAAATCTTAGGGAATTTATCAAAGTTGAATTCTTTACATTCCTACATGGAAAAACAACAATTGTAACTTATGAAATTTTTCTCAGTTTGAGGAGAGTTTAAGGGAATATAAATGTTCATATGTATGTATATGTGTGTGTGTGTGTACACAAGTACATGTATATGTCTATATAGGGGAGTATATGGGAATATGACTATATATTTCAATGTGTGTATATATGTGTACAGGTATATATAGACAGAGGGCACAGATCAATTGAATAGGAAAGGATGATACTTAAAAGGTAAAATTGAGATGTGAGAGAGGAATATAATGAGAGAAGGTGGGGAGAGACAGAATGGGGTAAATTATTTTATATAGAAGAGGAAAGGAAAACTGTTACAATGGAGGGGAAGAAAAGGAAGGTAAAAGGGAATGGGTCAATCTTACTGTCATTGAATTTGGCTTAGGGATGGAATGACATATACAATAAATATAGTATCTCCCCCTACAGGAGAGCAAGGAAGAGGGGGACCAGAGGGGGGTATGATGGAGAGGAGGGCAGGTTGAAAAGGGACAGGGTCAAAGTAGAGAATAGAACAAGTAGGAAGTGGGATAGGATGGAGGGAAATATAGTTAGTCTTTTACAATATATCCACTATGGAAATGTTTTGTGTAGCTACACATGTAGAGCATATATTGAATTGCTTATCTTCCCAGTAAGGGTAGATGACAAGGGAGGAAGGGAAATAATCTGATATTCAATGTTTTAAAATCAAATGTTTAAAAAATTATTATTATTATTATTTTATGTGCAGCTGGGAAATAAGATATTCAGGCACTGGGGAATGGAGATCCATCTTGCTTTACTGTAAAGTTGGAGGGGAGATGTGGGAGGATATAGGAGACAGCAGATTAGGGTAGGGATTATACAGTGAGATCAGTGTTTTGGGGTGGTGGGTAGGGAAAAGATAGGGATGAAATTTGTAAGTCAATATCTTATGAGAATGAATGATGTAAACAAAAATAAACATAAAATTTAATTTAAAAAAAGAAATTGGGAAACTAGGTGGCACAGTGAATAGAGCACCAGCTCTGGAGTCAGGAGGTATGGAGTTCAAATCCAGCCCCAGACACTTAACTGTTACTAGCCATGTGACCCCGAGAAAGTCACTTAACCCCAATTCCACTCCATTGCTCCCTCCAAAAACAAAAGCAAAAAAAAATCATAAATTTGAGATTTTTACATTCCTACATGGAAAAATGATCATTTACCTCATGAGACTTTTTCTCAGTGTGAGAACAGTTGAATTGAATATGTGTGTGTTCACATAAATATATGTATAGGAGCATGTGTGTATATAAATATATATGTATGAGTTTTTGTGTGTGTGCATATGTGTGTATATGTATACATGTATATATAGAGAGAGTGCACAGGGTGAGTTGAATATGAAGGGAAGATATCTAATAAATAAAATTAGGAGTAAAGAGAGGAATATATTGGAAGAAGGGGAAAGGGAGAGACAGAAAAGGGCAAATTATTTCATATAAAAGAGGCAAGAGAAAACTATTACGAAGGAGGGGAAGAGTGGGAAAGTGAAATGGAATGAGTCAACCTTGTTCTCATTGGATTTGGCCTATGGAAGGAATAACATACACACTAAATTGGGTACCTTATCCTACAGGAAAGTAGGGGGGAAGGGGATAAGAAAGGGGATGATAGAAGGGAGGGCAGATTGGGGGAGAGTATGGTTAGAAACAAATACTTTTGAAAAGCGACTGGGTCAAAGTAGAAAATAGAATAAGAGTGGGCCATGATAGGATGGAGGGAAATATAGTTAGTCTTTCATAATATAACTACTATGGAAATTTTCTGTGTAACTACACATGTACAACCTAAACTGAATTGGTTGCCTCCCCAGTGTGGGTGGGTAGGAAGGAAAGAAGGGAAAGAATCTGGAAATCAAAGATTAAAAAATAATTGTTTTTCTTATGCAACTGGGAAATAATATATAAAGGTGCTGGGGTATAGAAATCCATCTTACCCTACTAGAAATTTAGGGGGGGGGGACTGGGGAGGATATAAGAGAGAACAAATTGGGCTAAGGGGTATTCAGCAGGCTCACTATCTTGGGTTAGGGCTTAAGGTAAAGAAGGGTAGAAAATTTGTAACTCAAAAACTTGTGGAAATGAATGTTGAAAACAAAAATTAAATAAATAAATTTGAAAAAAAAACTTGATCCTGAGAATATCAAGCACAGAGCTTGGCACCGATGAGGTACTTAATGAAGACAAGGTTCATTGCATGGTATTAGAAGATAACCTTACTTCATGGCTCCTCCCTTCTCATCAACTTCTTTCCTTGTCATGAGCTTTGCATTTCAATGTGCTAATAAAGTACCTCCTTTGCTCATATAAACAAAAACCAAACAAAAAAATATGGGAAGACCATATAATTGTAGAATTTAATTTCAGTTGAATTGAAACCTCAGAGATCATTAAATCTAACTTTCTTATTTATAGATTATTTATTATTATAGATGCACAGAGAAAAGTGAATATGTTCAAGACCACTTAATTGTGAAGTAGGTATGGGCTTAGACTGCTAATTTTATTGCACATTGCCTCATATCTGTAGAGATGCTCATTTGTAAATTAATCAGTAAAAAAGCCCATGCTATGTGCTGGGCATTCAAGAAAAAGAAGATACAAAGATAGCCCTACCCTCAAGGAGCTTACATTGTAACAGAGTCAGACATAAAAACGAAATGAAAGGGAGTGGGAACCAGTACCTGATGTAAAGACATGAAAAAGTACTATAAAAATACATCAGGAGTGATACTTTTAAAGAAATGAAAATATCTTTTGTCTGAGCCTGCTCTTTTATTTAGAAGTTCTGAGACAACCCAGATGATAAGGAAAGGTATCTGGTGTGAAGAATCTTTCCATGAGAAGTAGCATAGGGATGGGTAAAGTTTCCAGAGTGAAAATGTTTCTCCGGCATTGTGATGAATGTCCTGTGAAAATGAATAATCAATGAAGTCTAGAGAGAGTTTGGACAACTATTTATTCCCTTAGACTCTTTCTAAGATAAATCATTTTAATCAGTCCTCTTTCTTTCTTTACAAATTTAGTAGTGCTTGTTACATATGTTATATAAAAATAATGAATAATGAGATGTATCAAAACAAGTTTTAAAATAAAGCATCCATTTCTTTTAGTTTCCATCGCATATTCCTTATTACTATTAGTACTGAGACATGGACTGTCAAAGTTTACTTCTCTGATGGAAATGGCCCATGTGTCTTCCTTTAGGATGTCTGAGTCCTTACTCATATATTTGATACCAATATGACCTCCAGCATTTATTCCCCATATGTACATAAGTTTCCTTATCTGTAAAATTAGGTTGTTGAATTTGATGATTTAGTGGAATTTCTCCAAAATCTATGTCTAATTATATTATATTTTTGCATTGCATATGTTAAGGACAGTTTTAGAAATTTATCATATTATTTATGTACCTCTGATAAGAATTCAATTATCTTCATAAAGTAAATAATTAACACACTCTTGGAAAATGGAAAAAAAAGAAGAGAAGAATGAAATTTTTTGGGATAAATTGTTAGTTTTATAAGTTGTTAGACTCTCAAGGACTTTAGGTTCAGCCAGAAATGTAACACTGTCTCCAAAAAAAAGGGAAGGGTTTCTGTAATATAATTCCTACATGAGAGTTTTCCCTTGAAAACCCTGGAATAGACTCGAATCTCTCTATATTTTACAATCTGAACCAGGCAAAAACTAGAAAAGTGATGAGTTGGAGAGAGAAGTATTGGATCTGAAGCCCAATTCTATCACTTACTACCCAACTGCCCTTGGGCAAATCACTTTCCTTTTAGACTTCTGTTTCCTCATCTATAAAAGGAAGAAACAAACTAACAAAGAAATAAAGAGAGAGAAAACCTCCAAGGTTTTCACATAAATATTTGATAGGCAGAAGCCAAAATTATAGAGAGCTAGTAATATCCCCTGAATCTCTTAGAGCACAAAGGAGACATGCATTAGCCTACTAACCTATATATCTTGATAATAAGCCCATAACTAGAATAATCCATGGCCAATATTGCATGCCTGGAGTGATTCCTGAGCTCTGTTGTTATTTATTCATTTCAGTTGTGTCCAACACTTTGTAACACCATCGAGGATTTTCTTGCCAAAATAGTGGAGTGCTTTGCCATTTCCTTCTCCAACTCATGTTACAGATGAGAAAACTGAGGTAAACACTATTAAGTGACTTCCCCAGGATCACCAAACTAGTAAGTGCCTGGGGCCAGATTTAAACTTAGGTCTTCATTATTCCAGGCCCAGCATTTTCTCTACTGCACCAACTGGCTACCCATATTTTTACGTGCCTACTTTGAGCTGGAATTGCACCAGTGACCCAAGAATGCCCTATCAAAAGCTCCTACCAGTGCAAGTCTGGAATTGTAGGACTGTATTTATTTAAAAGGCACATAGGTGATACAATGGATAGAGTGCCAGTCATGGAGTTAGGAAGATTCATATTTATGAGTTCAAATATGGCCTCAGACACTTACTAATTGTGTGATCCTATGCAAGTCACTTAACACTGTTGGTCTCAGTTTCTTCAGCTATAACATGAGTTGGAGAAGGAAATAGCAAACTACTTCATATCTTTGCAAACAAAACTTCAAATGGTGTCACAAAGACTTGAATATGACTGAAACAAATGAACAAAAAATTATTCAAAATTTCAAGCTGAATTCGAAGTGACACATGAAAACCTGTTGACAATAACTGTACTTTGATTTAAAGTAAATATTTAAAGTAACAATCCTGCTTGGTAGAATAATAAATTCTGAAAAGTTAAGATGGTTCCTAAATTTATAACTAATATCTATGTGTTCCTATGAAGTTGGTAAAGCAATTCATATTGAATCCTTACAGTCATGTATATTACCATTGTGAATACTTAGAACTTGTTCTGTGATGTACATGAATACATGCATACAGACATAGATTTTGATTGTCTTTCATCCTCAAAGAAGATCAATGACATAATGATATCAAAGTACTTCAAAGTTTATAAAATGATGTATGATGAGTGATGTCTTGACTTGTTCATGAGTTGGATTTGACTGAGGTAGAGTTTTGCAAAGTTGTCAGCCTCACTTTCACTTCCAGAAATATCAAAGTCCATTTGCAAGAACAAAGTCAAGACTCCTCACAAGTCTGGGATTCAGTGGATGACCTTGGAGTCTTTGATGTATTGCCAAACTCTAGGCATATCACAGTGTTGCTTCAACTCCTTAAGGGTTATTGGAAAAAATAATTGTTCTTGTCCATCCACCTTTCTGAAATAAGTTTTCATAAACTTGGGGGAGCCTGCTGTGCATGCTATAGCTACTTGGATCCACAGATGAAAGCTGGTTGGCAAGTAGACACCAAAGGGCTCAGAAAGTCCTCTCACCAAAGGTGCTAGTTCTCCCTGAACACACATAAAGATATACACACACATGCACTTGTACATACATATATGTACACATTTGTGTGTATATAGAATTATAAATATATGTGCTATGTATATAAATATATCACATGAATATATATATATATATATATATATATATATAGCTATATTAATTTTATAGATGAAGAAACTGAGACTCTAAGAGTCTCAGGTCTTGTAACCTACCCATAGCCATACATGTAACAAGCCTAAGAGATTAAGTTGGAAACAAACTCTTCTTGATGCCAGGCTTAGAATTTTTCCACAATATCAAGCTTCCATTTTTACTAGGGTCTAACATTTGGATACATTTTTAATATTTTCTCTATTGTTTTTGTTGTCTTGGCATTGAAAACATTTATAAAATTATTTTGAATAAAAAAAAATTTTCTCTACAATAAAAACAAAACATTCCCTATCTACTCTTGATACTATAGCTATGTATTTTCAAAAGTCATACAAAGAACATAGATTTAAATGATTTAGCTTGGATATGCAAAGGTGGTCTAGGTATTGAATTAACAGTCTCTACAGATTGTTGAATGAGTAGCAGTGAATTCACGGTTTTGTCAAAAGATCCCCAGAAAGGAATAGAAATATGGAATTTTAAGATCAATTTAGAAATATATATGCATACATGTATATATGTATGCATTATGTGTGTTTACACACGTACAAATGCACACATGTATATATGTACAGGCATATGCATACTTGCAAACATACACATATGCACACACACGTGTGCATGCATACATACATATATACAAATTTATTAAGGATGAGATTTTTCACATGCCAGAAAGCAATACCTATGAATCAATTTTGTTTTAGCCTTTCCCTAACTGAGGATGTGCCTAATGGGAGGATTACTGAAATCTGACTTCACAATCATGTGCATATAACTGGAGGTGAAAAACTGCAGGTTTTTCTATTGAATTTACTCTCATCAAAACTATACTTTATAAATTATATTGCAGCCAAATCCTTGTTATTAGCATTTTTTCATTAATTTTTATCTTAATCAGGGCTATACTTTTATAGTTCTTTAAGGTTTGGAAGGTTATTTACCAGTTATATCATTAGAATCTCACAAAAATTTTGGATAGTAAATGCTATTATCCCTATCATAGAGAGGAGAAAAATGGTGCTGAGATAGTTTAAGTGATTTGGACACAACCACACTACTAGTAACTCAAACTCAGGATTTTTTCTGACTGGAAATGTTCTTCTCTACCAACTAAGTCATCTAACCATAATTTATAAAATAGAAGACTGGAAATAAAAGGATTAATTAATCATTCTGAATAATTGTGACATAGATAGTAAATAATATAATATATTTATTTTTCATATGTCTTCTTTCTAAAGTAGACTTCTAAGTAAGTCTCTGTCTTAAGCTAAATGAGAAAAAGGCAATTTTATCTTAATTGGGAAAACACAAGGAATTATGTAGGGAAAACAGAGATGAAAGAACTAATTTGAAGGCATCAGAATATTGATATTTTATCATTTTGAAGTACTATAACAATATTCACATGATACTACCCCATAAAAAATATACTATTACAAATGCACATCTTTCCATGTCCTTATGATTTCAGTTTTATTTTTGTTTTGTTTTTTTGCTTTTGTTGCTGTTGTTTGCCCAACACAATCTAATAACTTTTATTTTTATGATAATTTTATTTATTCACATTTTATGGCCACATGTTTATATAGTAAAGAAGTTACTCAGTGAATCAAAAAATTATCTCTGAGAAGGGATAGGTATTAATATTCACAAATCATTTTAAGGATTAAAATATCATGTACATGATCCAAAGAGACAGAAGTAGAAAGGGCAAGAAATTTAAACTAAATGAGCATCTCCAATTTTTGTATGGTAATTTTTAAGAAAACAATAAGAATTTCCATGTGGTATGAATTTCAGTGCATAATGGGAGGTGATTGAATATGAGGAAGTATTTTGAGGAATGTAAGAAATATTATTAATGTGATGGAATTTTCACCTGTGATTTTATTTGGGCAAGGAACTTTCAAGTGAAAAAAAAAAATAACTCTCAACCAATGAACATCAGCTACTTGTGCAAATTTTAGCCTTAAAGTGTTGCCTAGAGAAATTAATTAAGACAAATTATGTCAGACACAGGACTAAAAGTCAGATCTTAATGATTTCAAGGTCAATTATTGTAAAACCAAGCACAGCACAAGCAGCTTTCCAGAGAACTGCTGCTTTGAACAGCTTTCAAGGTCCTGATTACAAAGTATGGCAAAGTATCTATTTATTCAATAATGAATCAGAGCAAAACATTTACAGAAAATCAAGGTACAGCATTCACAATGTTAAAACTTATCACAGAAAATCAAAATACAGCATTCACCATGTCACAACTCAACAACTTATCACTTAAATGGCCACATAGTTTTCAACCAAGTGGTCATATAGTTTTGAACAAAGTACAATCATTTAGTCAATCAATTATTTAGTAACCCAGTAATTCAATCATAAAGTACAAAAGGTCAAAGTCCTACACTCATGGGGCACATTAAGTAACAAATCAGTCACTATTCAGTCATCAGTCACTAAACAGTACCACATTAAGGGATAGTAGGAAATATACAAGCCATCCACCCCTATGTTACTAGTAAATTACAATTTGTCACTATTCAGTACCCATGGAGAGGTCTTTTAGTCTTGACTCAGGGCAGGCTTTCAGCCTCCATGGCTCCTCTTCTATGGTCCCAGCTTCTGCCCTAGTCTAACCAACTGCCACTTAATTTCAAAGGCAGACAACTCCCAGTTGCTTTCACAGCTCTCCGTGCAGTTCCTGCTCCACATTGGAGCTCAGTGTCCAGTCCATCTCAAATCCTTCACTGTCTCTGCTCCTGGGAAGACAAGACTTCACAAAGCCACTTCACAAATACAGAATTGGTAGGCAGTGGAAATCGCTGAACTCAGAAGACATGGATTTGTAAATTAGTTTTACTACTATATGACTTTGGCCAAATCACTTGACATGTCTGGGCATCTTTTTCCTCATCTGTAAAACAAGACTTTTAGACTTGATAAATTCTAAGGTCGGTCTCTGCCAAAAATTGATAATCAGAAGTCAAAATAATATTGTTATACTTGTATTTATTATGATAAATCTTAATTTTGGAGTAATATATGCTAACATGGGGCTTTCTGGGATGGTGAAAATTAAGGATAAATTTGGCATTTGAAACAGAAAAGTTGTCCTCAAGAGACCGATTAAAAAAAAAAGTAATGCTACTAGAGATCCTGCTTTCAGAAGGTATAGTGAATTTTGTAAAGTCTTGGACAGAAGTGTTAAATATGTATAATTATTTCATAGCCTAATGACTATCACTTCATATTACTAGGACAATGAGGTTACTTTTTTTTCAAAATTAAGAAAAAAAAGAAGGCTTCAAGATAAATCAAGAAGAGGAGAAAAATGAGGAGGAAGAGCAAAAGAAGAGGAAAAAGAAAAAGTAGGAAAAAGGGAAAGGGAAGAGGAGGGTGAGGAAGAAGAGGAGTAAGTGTATGAAGAGAAGATAATTTTGACTTGAGGCAGGGGGTTGAAGAGTGGTAGCTACCAAAATAAAAAGAGAGAAAAAGACAATAAGAACAATGAAACCTTGGAAAGAAATAATTTCCATGATGACATTCTCTCATTGAGAAGAGATATGGATGCTTTCAAGAGGAAATAACTTCATCAATCCCATAATCCAGCCTAAGTATGGAGTCTAGGAGCAGGCTTGGGCTGTTGATATTGTGTTTTCATTATTTCCAAATATCAAAAAGTTAATTTCATATGAACGGTTTATCTAGAAAGGAGAATGGTTAATAATTGTGATGTCTGAGAACAGAATCCGAGGAAAGAATAACTGTATGAACTTAATCTTTAAATGAAGTGAAGTCAATAAAAAGTTCTGATAATAGTTGTTTGTTTTGATTCATTTTCTGAGGGGATATTTATAGAACTCTATTGAGGGAACTGCCTCAAAAAATATAAATGCACATTGCCCATAAGCCCTGTTACTTAAGACAGTGAAGAAACATGTGATATATTTGACCAAATAACTGCTATATATCAGAAGCAAGATTGAAATCAAAGTTTTACTGAATCTTAAAATGCCATTTTTCATATATATCAGGGTTTCAGTTAATATGAGTTTGAAGAATAGTATGGCTTGATCCAAAAGGTCAAATGCAAGTAACAGTTTGAAAAAAGAAAAGCTATTCTATTCATTTTTTAAATTTTTTTCTATGTCAAGGTCAATGACATTAGAAAAGACAGCAAAAATATAGTTACAGGCTAATGGGGAAATGAAACCCAAGACAAGGAAGAAAATGATAATAGACTACCTACTTTTTTTCCATTCACAAGACTTAGGCAACAAGGTTTTGACAATCCATATGTTTTTTCTTTAAGCACTGATTTTAATGCTCCATAAATGTAAACAGATGTTAGAGGCCAACAAATTCAATTTCATACACTATATATATATATGTATGTGTGTGTATTTTCCATGTCAACACAAGAAAATATTATATGTAGACAGAAGAAATTAAACAGGAGAGAAGAATCACAGCTACCAGCATATGAATACAGAAGGAGATGCTTATTGTTACCAAATGTAAAAATCACAGTAAAATTGAGAATGTCTCTAGTGGAGTAAGTAAAGCTCTTCAAAATTCCCTTCACCACCCCACCCTCTCTCTCCCTCCTTCCTTCCTCTACCCCATCCTCTCTTCCTTCCTTCCATCTTTTTTTTTCTTTATTTGATTATTCCCTCCTATGCCAGTGAATGAATATGGAAAATGTATTCCATATATTAAGGAAGGTTTGAAAGATAGCTCTGTATATCGCCAGAGATTTGGTATACCTTTCATATGAAAAAATATACATATAACAAAATTCACAATGTCTGATTCACTACTTCTATTGACTAATCTATAAACACAGAGATAGGAAGACTTCTCCAAAACCACAGTGCTTATACTACTTGTATGTTTTTCTGTAGAGAAACAGATTTTTCCTCTTTCTCTTTCCTCAATCAAGAATTTTTTATTTAGTATAATAATGATAAAAAAGCACACTGTCAGTAAATTATATAATAAAAGTCTATTATTGCTTAATTTTAGTGATTTACAATTCTGAAATGTCAAACTGATAGCTAGTAGGCTGCCTCTCCAGAGTATACCCTGAACCAGATTAAAATGTAATTGGGAACATTTTTAACAAAATATATAAAATATAATCAAATATAGATTATGTTAATTTGTGGTTTTATGTTTATGTGCCTTCTGCAGTAATTATTTTCTAATTCAGTTTGACACCACTGATTCATATCACTTCACAATATTTTCCTAGACTATTCTGTCAAATAAATGTGATATGAATTTTTTAGGATGTGGAATTTTTAATAACATTACTTTTTATTAATGTAGTACCTTTATGAGATCTATATTTAGAAAGCAATAAGTATCCATTAACAAAAATACAAAAATTGGTGCTCTCATTTTTTTTTTTGCCTTTTGGAGGGCAATTGGGGTTAAGTAACTTGCCCAAGGTTACACGGCTATTTTGTGTGTGTGTGTGTGTGTGTGTGTGTGTGTGTGTGTGTGTGTGTGTGTGTGAAGTGTCTGAGGCCGGGACCGAACTCGGGTCCTCCTGACTCCAGGGCCAGCACTTTACTCACTGCACCACCTAGCCGCCCCCTCATTTTCTTAATATTGTTTTAAAAGGTTCATGTGCACAAAAAGTGTTATATTTTTGATGGACAGAACTTATGGTCAGAATGAGAAAGGACTGTCAACATAATACAAAAGAATTTTTAAAATGAGATCTGTATACCCACAGAAAGCATAGGATAATATACTTTTAATCTAAACTTGTACAAGAACCTTCAATAAACTGAAAATCCTAGGCATTGTAGATAGACAGGCATTGAGATTCTATCAAATTCTCTGTTTAATATTCCAGCCACATTCCAAAACAAATGTGTTTTGTGGTCTCAGCTCATATCTACTGGACATTGGTGCACATCCATCTTACTCAATGGAAAGCAGCAGTCTTAAATTAAATGAGTTTTTTGATCCCAATTCAGTCTTTAGTGAACAGTAGTTCTTACCAGGAAAGCACTACACATAAATCATCACACTTCATCAGGAAAAAGCCCATCTGCACAGGAAAGGACTGACATTAAATTAATATTGAAGCAATTTCTTTTTACCTTTCAAAAACAGGACCATTCAACTTAGAATTGAGGGCACTGGCAGAAGATAATAAGGTGAACTGCCATCTAACGTGTTAGCAGTTGATAGGAAAACAGATGCCAAATCATTCACTTAGAACAGTGCTGAGATGAAATTCCTCTTTGGATTTCCCTCCTGATGGCATCATGAGGTTAACATTTTTTCTGTTTTGAAAAGTTTTCAGTTGTCAGCAAAGTCCATAACTTGTTCTCTAGGAAGTTATATATTTGTTGAGAATCTGTCCAGGACATTGCAGATAGACAGCTGCTTAAGTGGTATGATTTGAAGAATAGCCTGCCTTCCTATTCACAAGTACATCTCATTGGTGAATATAACATGGACTGAAATTTTGGCCATTGGAATCAAGCCAAAAAGCCTCTATCCATAGATAGATATACTCTGCACCTCCACACCAACCACCTACTAGGAAAAAGAGATGGTCTTATCACTCCTACTCCTGCCCATTTCTAACACGATAGAACCTTAAAAGTCAAGATTAATTTGAGAACCCCTAAAGGCAAAGACCTTTGTAATATTTCTGTATAACGGAAACCCATTCAAAGATATAGTGCAAACCAGGAGTAAGGGAATGTGGATGACTTTATTTTATACTTACTTAAGGTAACTAAATCTTGAGCTACTAAAACACATTTCTAGGTTTTTCAAGCTGCTTTGCCCTAAGCTATGCAGCAGCATTTCTTTTGTTTCATTCAAACCATGGGTTTACTCTATTGCTTTTTTTAAGTTTGTTTTCTACTTAAAGATAATTTTAATTTAAAAGATACATGTGTGTATATATAACTAGACATATTTAAAACACAATAATATGTTGTAATGAAACACTAGCAAAGGACAAAATAATTACCTCATTTTCCCATACCAGATATTAGCTCAAAATGGTTTAGTTTTTATAATAGTGTTACCATTCCCAGAGGATCTTGCCTATAAGCTTCCCATTCTAACGCAGGATGACTGTATCCAGTATTACTATATGGTATAGATTGAGGAGTCCTTGGCTATCATATTACTTAAATCAGTAAAACAAAAAAACAAAAGGCTTACTCAAATAGAATTCATATTGGAATGGATTAAAGCCTGGCTGACTGAAAGAAAATGGTGGTGGTACTCTGAACAGATAAAAGGAAATTGTGGAAGAGATGTGTTTTAGGAAGTCAGTGACTTAGGTGGAGTATACAGTCTGAGATACCTAAGAAACATTAAGTTCAACAAGATATGGTACTAAATATCAGGAGACATAACAAGGCCAGCTTTAAAAATATGGAAATCATCAGTGTAGTCACTATAATCAAGGGCTTAGGAGTTGACCATATGAGAGGATATTGATAAAGAAAAAAAAAAACTGATAATTGAGACTAAGTGTAGTCATAGAGATATACATGATGACTAAGCAATAGAGACTGAGAAGGAACAGGCAGGCAAATAAGAGAAGAATTAAAGGAGATCAGGTCCAGAAAAAACACAGAGAAGAGAGAGACTTCATGAGGATAATGTGGCCAGTCATGAAATTCCCAAGAAAATTCAAGAACGTTGAATACTGAGAAGTGGTCATACCTTATAGTAATTTAGGGATAATTTCTAACTTTGGGGAGTACATTTCCAGGTCACTAATGAGTTTGTTTGAATTAGAACCTAATGTGTGGAAAGGAGTGGAATTAATGAATAGACAATTTTTTTCCCCAAAAAGATGGACTGAAAAAGGAACAAATGAGAGAAGCAAAAGTCCAATTATTAAAAAAAATTATATCATGAGAATATTTTTTGCGTGTTTTTGTGGTGGTGAAACCCTAAAAAAAGTTTGTGCACATTAGGTGGAGAATGGGGGAAAAACATATTACAGTATATAAATAAGAAAACATTACTGATAAATGGTGCAATTCGGTGAAATATGGGAAGACAAATTTGCATTCTATGGACCATTGGTCCATAGAAATCTTAACAGTGTCAGAATACAATATATAATGGCTACAAAAATTCAAATAAAAAATATTACAAAAAGGAGCTCAAATTCTGAAACATAATTGGTGATAAAGAAATATTTATTGATTTTTTTGAAAAAATCTATTAAATTTCTGAAAAGCAGAAAGTGAAAAGTACATTCTTAATCTTTGTCAATATATGGGGGGAAACAAGCAAAAATATTATAGACGTCATATATGATCAATCATACATTTGTACAATTGTTTTTTTCTCATAAGTATGAGTTAAATCTGCAGAAAATTATTATTACATTAATATAACATTACTTAATAAAATATATTATAAAATATAAAAGTGGTATGTGACATTAAGACCTCTTTGCCAAAAACACATTACAAGACAATTCTGTCTTTATTCAGTGACTATTCCCAATGGCTTGAGAATGGGTAGATGAAATATTCATTACAAGTTAAAAAGAGGGAACACCTAAGGTCATAAAAGTGATTTAATATAGAAAGAAAGAAAGAAAGAAGGAAAGAAAGAAGGAAAG
Organism: Petaurus breviceps papuanus; assembly: GCF_028583685.1. Classification (NCBI taxonomy): domain Eukaryota; kingdom Metazoa; phylum Chordata; class Mammalia; order Diprotodontia; family Petauridae; genus Petaurus; species Petaurus breviceps. The sequence continues at coordinate 10,050,833 of NW_027186304.1, read as the reverse complement.
AAAGAAAGAAAGAAAGAAAGAAAGAAAGAAAGAAAGAAAGAAAGAAAGAAAGAAAGAAAGAAAGAAAGAAAGAAAGAAAGAAAGAAAGAAAGAAAGAAAGAAAGAAAGGAAGGAAGGAAGGAAGGAAGGAAGGAAGGAAGGAAGGA
>NW_027186304.1:10035078-10050287 GCF_028583685.1 Petaurus breviceps papuanus | reverse complement strand
GAAGGAAGGAAGGAAGGAAAGAAGATATATATTCATATGATTCTCTGAATAGATGACCCTGAATGAACAGTCCAAAGGAACATTATAATCTCAATAATAGCTAACATTTTTATAAAACTTTAAGATAACTAAGGCAATTTATAATTATAACGTATTTATAAGTCAAATTATAATTATATAATATATAATTCAATCCCAAAACCCCCTTGGAAGTAGATGCTATTATACAGATGAGGAAATAGAGGCAGACAGTTATTAAGAGACTTACTCATGATCACATATCTAGTTTTGAAGAAAAAATTGAACTCAAGTCTTCCTGATTTTGATTCCAGTTCTCCATCCAATGCCCAACCTTTTTGAAAGCCACAATACTGTGATATTTAGTTCTGATAGCTTTGACTATCTGTATTTTCAGGGTTGTAATCATGGCAGATGAGACAAAATAATAGCTTTACCTTTTGGGAAAAAAAAAACTATATATATATTATCCTGCTGATCTTCCATAACTATTCTGTAAAACATTTAACATAGATATAGTCATCTCCATTGTATTGTTGAGAGAAGATGTTTGGTAAGATGAACCGGATTCGTTGGGGCCATAACACAATTAAGTATGAGACTTTAGAACAAAATTTGAACCTTGATCTTCCAAACTCCAATTCCAGTACTCTAATCCATTATATACTGTCTCACAAATTAGTTCTGCTGTTAAAAAAGAAGGGAAATACCTAGAGTAAACTTGGTGGGCAAGGGCCCCAATATTTAATTTAACAAAGCTGTTATCTTTTTTACTTTATTTTATTTTGTTTTGTCTAAGCTAGGAAACTTTAATGGAGCTCTTGTAAGTATTTTTTGCTATATGGAAAACCCTAGCGACATAACATGTATTTATTAAAGTCTCATTTCATTCCAGAAATGGGACATACAAATACAAAGAATGGAACAGTTTTTACTCTAAGAGAATTTATATTTGAATGTAACCTCAAAATTTATGCCCCACTTGTATTTGTGGACCATCAGTGTTCAAAGTCCTTAGGAGAGGTGGCCAAGAGCTATGTTGTCATCTGAGTATTTTCTCACTGCTTGAGTCTTTAAACTCTAAAAGAAAAACTGGGGAAAATTACTTGAGCCTCCTCATTTAGTGACATGCAATAAAGTATCGCCTTATTTTTTTCCTACTCATCTCTGCAGAAGCTTTACTTCATCTTAAATCAATTTTCATTCTCAAACAGTATTTATCAGTACATCAAAATTGATATTAATGTTGTGCTGGCTGATACTGCAAGAATTACATAGATATATCCTCTGCCTTCAAGAGGCTTATTATCTAAGAAAATAATGATGAAGACATATGGGACATGGAAACAGAAGAATATAAAAATGAATTTACCTTACAGAACTCTAAATAGATGGTGGGAGTGCATAAATAGGAAAAAAAGCACATGATTTATATTGAGCTTATTGGTGAAGAAATAATGATGAAAAGCAGTTAAAGGTTTTTTTTTTAAAAGGGGGGACAAAATAAGTACTTCCCAACACCATGGAATTCATTCCATTGTTACATGTGTCCAAATTGTGGTGATTCAATTAATAGATCTGATGACTAGTGTAACAGAATGGGAATGACAGAGAAGGGGCAACAACAAAGAGGAAATACATTCTGTTTCCCTTCCATGATGTCAGTGTATTCAGCTGGAAAATATGAAAGACAATAAGACTGAACAAGCTCTGAGGTCCTTTATAGCTCTAAACTTATGTTAATATAAGCATTTTTAGGTGTTCAATTCAACAATCATTTATAAGTCCTTAATGTATTAGTTTTGTTGCCAGGAGAAATAAAATCAATGTCATATATAATTCTGATGGCATAAAGTGAAGAATAATTAAGAAGCATCTTGATAAGGATGAAAAAGGACAATGTAAGACCTGACTTGAAGCTTAAAAAAAAAAAGTCTTGGTAACAGGTCCCATCACTTCCTGCCAAGAAGAGGAAGAAAAAATGGAAACTGTGTCTGGTTTTACATTGTTAGGCTTAGAGACCACAGCAGACAGCTACTGAAGCCATGAGATTGGATTGCTCCTTGAAAGGAAAGGTATGGCACATTTGTATAGCATAGTAAAAAGCAGAGATTATCTTGCAAACAAATGTCATAATCAAAGCTGTCTTTTTTCCCCCAATAGAAATGTATGATTGTGAGAACTGAATTATAAGGAAAGCTGACTACTGCAAATATGTTTTCATATTGTGGTGCTGGAGAAGAATTTTGAGAGTCCTTTGGAAACTGAGTAAGTTTATAGTTAAATAATTAAGTTTCTTTATCATGAAGTCAAATACTAAAGCTGAAACTTAAATGCTTTGACCACATAACAAGAAGACCAGATTCAGTGGAAAAAAACCTGATGTCAGGATAAATTGATGTCAAAAGGAAAGGCGGTCAGCAGAGAAGACAGCTGGCAGAAAGCAGTATATAGAGCACTGGGTTTGAAAAAAATAAGACATCTTCATGAGTTCAAATCCGGTCTCAGATAGTTGTGTTACCCTAGGCAAATCACTAAACCCTGTTTGCCTTAGCTTCTCATCTGTAAAATAAGGTAGAGGAGGAAATGGCAAATCCTCTAGTATCCTTGACAGGGAAACATTAAATGTAGTCATGAAGAGTTTAACACAGCTGAAATGACTCAAAAACAACAAAGAATATGAGATGAATAGATATTCTCATGGAAAAAATAAACATGGATGTGGATGGACATAAAATGTTAGTGGAAAATAGAAGGGACTACCACCTTTTTTGCATGGGGTAACACAGAGTCACTCATGACTGAACAAAAACAAAGCTGTGCTAATTCATGTCACACTTAGCTCAGTGTATCCAAAGACAAAATTGAAATACTCTCTACCTTCGAGGATTTTATTGAAAGCATCATGTACACATTAAGTAGAATTAATAACTAGGGAGATAGGTAAGGGTAGTCAGAAAGAGTTTAATAAAAGACCCTCTCAAGGAAGGCAGGGAAAGATACTGGAGAAAAGGCAGGGACTAATAGGAAATCTAGTTCCCAACTCCTCCAAAAGCCTTTAAGTAATGTCTCAAAAACAAATTCTAGAGCAGCAGAGCCCACAAAAGGATGGAGTGAAATAATTTTTCAATCCAAGGAAACTTAAATGGTCAGCAGGAAAAGTCTGCTTTATCCAATTGAGAGTGGAGCTCAGTTCAGAGCAGGTGACCACAAATGACCCCACAATAGGCCTTCAGGGAGACTGAATCAGTTTCTGCAGTTGTTTCCAGACTTCTCAGACCACAGATGGTAAGGGGGTCAGAAAACTGGTTGGAAGAATATTATAAGGGTCCATTTGCTGGCACTGACAAGATGGCTTTATTGAGCTGCTCATACTTGGATCTCCATTACAGTTCTGGTTTTCAGTTCCAGGGTGAGAAGAAACACCAGCCCATCAGGGCTTGTGGTTACAGTGGAATAGGGACTCTTGTCACATTCCAGAGCAGAAAAAAGAGTCTGTGATCACTCACAGACCACAGCACAGGCCAGTAGAGTAGTAAATCACAAATGTCCTTAGATCACACCACCTTGGAAGAACTGGAAACTTACAGATCCCTAGAAATATCTCTGAAAATAATTGCCCAAAGTCACTGAAGCTTGGATCAGTGCACCCTGTACCCTTAAAACAGAGCTCACTTTAGCAAAGAGTTAAAAGTAAAGAAAGACATAGAAAGATGAGCAAAAAAGAAGAAAAAAGGATCCTTAGTATATAAAGTTACTATGATGATAAGGAAAATGGAAACACAGACTCAGAACAAAAGGCAAAATGTCCATGTCTAAGGTCTCAGAGGAAAATAGGAATTGGTCTCAGGTCCCAAAAGAGCTCAATAAGGTGTTTAAGATAAAGTCAGAAAGGTAAGAGGGAAAAATGGAAGGAGAAATGAGAGCAATGAAACAATCATGAAAGAAGTGTCAGCAGCTTTGGTAAAAGCAACAAAGAAAAAAAGTGTAGCATACCGCAAAAAACAGAATAGTCCAAGTGGCAAAAGAGATGCAAAGATCCAATCAAGAAAAGGATGGAAAAGGAGATACAAAAGCTTATTGAAGAAAAATAATTCCTTAAAAAATAGAGTCAGGCAAGTGGAAGCTGATGACTCTATAAGAGATAAATAATCAATAAAAAATTCAACAGAATGAAAAAAATAGAAAAAAAATCAAAATATCTCATTGGAAAAACAACTGATATAGAAAATAGATCCAGGAGAGATAATGCCAGAATGATTGTACTACATTTAAGTCAGAGTCAAAATGAGGACCTGGACATTATCTTTCAAGAGATTATCAAGTAAAACTTCCCTTATATCCTGGAAACAGAGGACAAAATAGACTTTGAAATTATCCACCAATCACCTCAGGAATGAGGTCCCAATAAAAACTCCAAAGAACATGATAGTCAAATTTAAGAAGTGTCAGGATAAGGAAAAAATACTTCAAGTGGCAAGAAAGAAACAATTCAAATATTAGAACACCACAATAAGGATCACACAGGACTTAGCAGCTGCAATATTAAAGAATTAAAGGCCTTGGAACATGATATCCAAGAAAATAAAGGAGCTAGCATTACTATCAAGAATCACATAAATGGTGAAACTGAGGATAATACCTCATGGGCAAAAAAGGACTATTCAATGAAATAGAAAGAGCTCAAGCTTTCATAAGGAGAAGACCATAAGTGTTTTACATATATATATATGTATATATATATATATACATATATATATAATATCATGAGTCAAGAGAAGCATAAAAAGGGGAAAAAGGAAAAGAAAACACAAGGGATTCAATCTCTATTGAATATATACTATTTTTATAACTATATCTGAAGATGATACTTGTAATTCTTAAAAATAGTAACATTCATAGTGCAGCTAGAACTGAGGGTACAAATAAAAGGTAAATTTGAGGGGAATGAAAAAAAATTAAGGGATGAGAAAGAGGTATACACTGGGTAGTGAAAAAAAGAGGAGGTAGAATGTGGTAAATTATTTTACATGAAGTGCCCTGAAAGACCTATTAAGGGGGGGGGGGGGAGCTGGGAAGCTGGGTGAGCTGGGTGGTGTTATAACTTGAACATCATTTTCATCAGAATTGGTTCAAAGGGGAAATAATATACAAAATAATTCAAATATGCCAATCCATCTAATTCAAGATAGAAGTAGAAGAGGAGAAGGTTACATAAGGTGTCACAGACTTACAGAAGGAAAGGCAAATTGGGGAAGGAAATGGAAAAAAAAAAATAAAACACTGAAGAGAAGGAAAAGGTTAGAGAGAGAGGACAAACATGGGAAAAAGAGGATCAAGGCAAATACTTCATAATTTTACTTGTGAATGTAAATGGGATGAACTGTCCCATTAAACTAGGGTAGATAGCAAATTAAATAAAAAACTAGATCCTGCAATATGTTGTTTATAAGAAACACATTTGAATCAGAAAGACACACATGGAGTAAAGGTCAGAGGCTGAAACTGAATCTCTTATGTTTCAGTTGATGTTTTTTTTTTTGAAAAAACAAGGGTAGCAATAATGATCTAAGCCAAAGTAAAAGTGAAAATAGACCTAATTAAAAGAGATAATGAAAGAAACTACATCTTACCAAAAGGTAACAGAGAAAATGAAGTAAATCAATGTTAAAAATATATTCATCCAATAGTATAGCATCCACATATTTAAAGGAAAATTAAATGAGTTATAGGAAGAAATATAAAGCAAGCAATCCTGGAGAGGAGACTTCAACTGTGCCCCTTTCAGAACTTGATTGATATAACCAGTAACTAAAAAAGAAACTAAGAAGGTTACTAGAATATTAGAAAAGTTGCGTATGTCAGACCTTTGGAGAAAGTTGAATGGGAAGAGAAAAGAATCTACATTATCCCAGCAGCACATAACACCTACACACACACACACACACACACACACACACACACACACACACACACACACATAAACAATGAACATCTTTTTGGTTATAAAAAAGCTCACAATGAAATGTAGAAATGCAGAAACATTAAATGTATTCATGTTCCAGCATAATGCAATAAAAATACATTGGAAAAAAAGGCAGAATAAGTAGATTGAAAACAAATGAACAAAATATAATTTAATTAAGGAAAATGACAACAATAAGACAAAATATCAAAATTCATGGGATGCAAATAAAGCTGTACTTTGGGGAAATTTTATTTCTCTAAATTCTTACATCAACAAAATAGGAAAAAATAGCAGATCAATTAATTGTGAATACAACTAAAGAAACCAAAAACAAAACTAGAAAAGGAACAAATTAAAAATCCCCAATTGAGCACCAAATTAGAAGTTCTGAAAAACAAAGGTGAGAATAATAAAATTGAAAGCAAGAAAAATATTGAGTTAATAAATAAAACTATGAATAAGAGAGATAATACGTTTGATTTGATTTTTAAAAAGAAAGAAAATCAAATATCCAGTCTGAAAAAGGAAAAGGATGAAATCACCCCAAGCAAAGAAGAAATTTAAGCAATCACTAGAAAACATTTTGCCCAATTACATGCCAATAAATCTGATAATCTGAGTAAAACTGAAGAATATTTTGAAAATGTAAATTACCCAGACTAACATATGAGGAAATAGAATGCCTAGATAATTTCATCATATAAAAAGAATTTGAACAATTCATTAATGAATTAATAAGGAAAGAAGATAATAATAAACCACAGTGCCAGATGGGTTCACTAGTAAATTCTACCAAACATTCAAAGAATAATTACTTTTTTTTTTCTAAAGCAATCGGGGTTAAGTAACTTGCTCAAGGTTACATGGCGAGTTTTTTTCTGGGTGTGGTGCTGAGTAACTGAGCCCGGATTTGATCCAGGTCATCCCGACACTGGAGCCAGTGCTCTTACTCGCTGAGCCACCTGGCCACCCCTAAGCCATGGGGGTTAAGTAACTTGCTCAAGGTTACACAACCAGGTGTTTCTGGGTGGGTGCTAGGTGTCTGAGCCCGGGAGTCAATCTCCAGGTCTTCTCAACACTGGAGCCGGTACTCGTACTCGCTGTGCTACCTGGCCGCCCCTGAATAACTAATTTCAATAAAGTATAACCTATTTGGAAAAATAGGTGAATGAGTCCTACCAAATAACTTTACTGACATAATATTCTTTAATATAAAGAATGCTGATACCTAAACCATGAGTAACTAAAACAGAGGAAAATATATATATATATATATATATGAATTTCCCTGAGGAATTTTATTGCCAAAAATATTAATTACTAGCAAGGGAATTACAGCAATATATCACAAGAATCATAGACTATGATGAGCTAGGATTTGTACCATAAATGCTATCAACATAACTGAAAATAACAAGAAAAAATCAACAGAAATCATAGCATTATCTCAATAGTTGCTGAAAAAGCTTTTGACAATGTACAGCATGCATTCCTATTAGGAAAACTAGAGAGAATAGGAATAAAGGGAGCATTCCTTAAAATGATAAGCAATATCTGTCTAAAACCATGAGGAAACATTATCTCTAATAGGGATAACTAGAAGCCTTCCTAATAAGATGAGGAGTGAAGCAAGGATGCCTATTATCACCACAATTTTCCAATATGTACCTAGAAATATTAGCCATAGCATAAATAGAAGAAAAAGAAATCAAAAGAATTAGAACAGGCAATGAGGAAACAAAACTGTCACTCTTTGCAGATTATATGATGGTATTCTTAGAGAATCCTAGAGAATCAATTAAAAATTATTAGAAATAATTAACAAGTTTAGCAAAGTTTCAGGTTATCACATAAATGCACATAAATTATCAGCTTCTCTTTATAGGGGCAACAAAGTCCAACAGCAAGTGATAGAAAGAGAAATCCAGTTGAAAATAACTGCCAACTATGACATTCTTGGGAGTCTACTTACCAAGACAAACCCAGGAAATATATGAAGTGGATTAGAGAAAAATTTTCATACAAATAAAATCAGAGCTAATTCCCAGGGAAAATATCAGTTTCTCATGGATAGGCCAAGTCAATATATTAAAAATAGAAATTCCACCTTAACTAATTTACTTATTTGGTGCCATATCAATCATACTACCAATTTTTTGGATAGTTCTAGAAAAAATAGCAACAAAATTCATCTGGAAAAGCAAAAAGTGCAGAATATCAAGGGAATTAATTAAAATAAATTTAGGGGAAGGTAGCTTAGCCACACCAGTTGTAAAATGGTATGGTAAAGAAGTAAGCAGGTGTGGCTAGGTGGTACGGTGAATACAGCACTGGCCCTGCAGTCAGGAGGACTTGAGTTCAAATCTGGCTTAGACACTTAACACTTACTAGCTGTGTGACCTTGGGCAAATCACAACCCAATTGCCCAGCCTTCTTCATTCCAAAGGAAAAAAAAAAGAAAAGAAGAATTAATCATCAAACTATACAGTTCTAGTTTAAAATGTAGTGGTAGATCAGTGGACTAGATTAGTTACAGAAGACACAGTGGCAAATTAGCATAGTAACCTAACTTTTGATAAACACAAAGACCTTTGGGAGAAGAACACATTATTTGAAAAGAACTACAGGGAAAACTGGAAAGCAGTATATCAGAAACTAAGTATAAAGTAATATCTCATACTGTTTATGAAGTTAAGGTCAAAATGGGTAGGTGATTTAGACAAAAAAAGGTGATGCCATAAACAAATTAGAAGAGCAATGAATCATCTACCTGTCAGATCTATGGAGAAAGGAAGAGTTTATGACCAAACAAGAGACAGAGAAAATTACAAAATATAAAATAGATAATTTTGATTGGATTCAATAAAATATCTTTGCACAAACAAAACCAGTGCAACAAGATTTGAGAGAAAACAGAAAGCTGGGAAATAATCTTTAAAGAAAATGTCTTTTCTCAAATACATAGAGGACTGAGTGAAATTTATTAAAATATAAGGCATTTCCCAGTTGATAAATAGGTAAAGGATATGAACAGGCAGTTTTCAGATGAAAAAAAAATCAAAGTTATTTATAAGCATATGAAAAAGTGCTCGAAATCACTTTTGATTAGAGAAATGCAAATTAAAACAACTCTGAGGTACCACCTCACACCTATCAGATCAGCTAATATAAACAAAAAAAATTAGAACAGGATAAATGTTTGAGAGGGTGTGGTAATTCTAACCAAGAATCACCTTCCCAGGGAAACTGAGTGTAAATTTTGAGGGGGGGAAATGGGTATTCGATGAAATGGAGGGCATTCAAGCACTTCGGGAGAAAAGACTAGAGCTGAATAGAAAATGTCACTTTCAAATTGAAGGTAAGAAATCTATTTTACCATATAGGAAAGTAGGAGGGGAATATTTAAGTGAAGGTAGGGTATGATAGAAGAGAAAGCAGATTGGGGGAGGTAAAATCAGAAGCAAAACCCTTTTAATAATTGATAGATTGAAAGGAGAGAGAGAGAGTAGGATAGACAGAAAAATAGAATGGAAGCAAATATGTAGTTAGTAATCATTACAGTGAAAAAAAAAAAACAAAGCAAGTTTCTCTGATAAAAACTTCTTTTCTCAGATATATAAAGAACTGAGTCAAATTTATAGAAAGAAGAGCCATTGCTCAATTGATAAATGGTCAAAGGATATGAGTAAGGGGTTTTCCAATGAAGTAATCAAGGCCATTCATAGTCTGATGAAAAAAGGCTCTGGATCACCATTGATTAGATAAATGCAAATTAAAACGACTAGGAGTCTCCACCACATCCCTATTAGATTGCCTAATGTAACAGAAAAAAATGTTAAATGTTGAGAAACCAATGAATATTGATTCAACCCTTCAGGAAAGCAATTTGAAATTACCTCCAAAGGGTTATAAAGTCATGCATACCCTTTCACCATGGAATTCGGTTAATAGGTCTGTATCCCAAACAGATTTAAAAAAACGTATACATACAAAAATATGTATAGCAGCTGCTTTGGTGTTAGTGAAGAATTGGAAAATTGAGGGGATGAAAATCAATTGAGCAATGGTTGAACAAGTTTTCACATATGATTATGATGGATTACTATGGTCTATTGAGAAATGAGCAGGATGCTCTCAGAAAAATCTGTAAAGACTTACATGAACTAATGCAAATCAAAATGAACAGAACCAGGAGAACATTGTATACACTTATAGCAATATTTTATGATGATCAACTGTAAATAACTTAGCTATTCTCAATAATACATTCATCCAAGATAATTTTGGAGGACTTAGATGAAAAATGTTAAGAACCGATGGATTCTGATATAGATCAAAATATACTTTTTCTTTTCTTTTTTTTTGTTTGTGTTTTCTTTCACAGCATGATTTGCATGTAGATTTGTTTTGCATGACTGCTTGTGTTTAACCTATTTCATATTGCTTCCCTTCTCAATGAGAAGGGAAGGAAAAGGCAGGAGAGAGAAGAATCTGTAACTCAAATATGAAGGAAAAAAAGAATGTTAAAATTATTTTTAAATGTAACTGGAGGAAAAGAAATATTAAAAAAGAAAAAAGATTAACTCAAGGAAGAAAAAAAGACTCCTCTAGTCTAGTTGCTCTTACTATGAAAATGTCATCTCCTACCTTACCTCTTCTCCTCTTTTCCTTTCAAAGGCTGAGTACAAGGGTCATATAATCCTTGGTCTATAAATGGCAGTCATGTATCTATGCATAGAAAGATTTCCATACTTAATATGCTGAGTTACCAGAAACTTCCAGGTCACAATTATCCCTTGGGAAGGTGGAAGCCCTAATTATTGTCAAATATTTAAAAGTTAAAATGAAAAATAAAATAAGATATGTAGTGTTTTCTTTTCAACTGCCTTATGTAGTGATGGATGAGACAACATTTCATTTACCAAATTATCTTATCTGACATACCCTACTGAGCTAATGTTAGACTTTAGAAATCTAACTTTCATTCATATGGATGAAAATCCACTGTGCTTTGTATCTCACTTACAAAGTCACTAACAATGAATTCCTCACATTAGAGATAGAAATTACCATGGAAGCATGAATGATTAGAGATTGTTAAAAACAATAACAAATGGAAAATTGACCCCCCAAAAAATCATAAAAGTAAAAGCAAAGGAACTGTTGAATTCTTACTGAAGTCAGTGACAGGAAACATCGCAGCTATAAAATCCCAGTGGAGCCTGGGATGAGGCAATGGCTTGAGGAAATCAGACAAAGAATAACAGCAAATCCCACCATTTTAAATTATTCTCATTTTAAGGGATAAGCCCTCCACATGCCCACACCCATACTTAGAGAATTGAAATTCACATGTGCATTCATAAATCTATCTAACATTTACTTCTATAAAATTTTATTCTCCTATATGTATGTATGTGTATAATATATAGCATTTACATATATGTATATATCATTTATAATTATATATAAAAAATCCATGCTATACACACATGAAAAGATATACACATTCCTCCACAGATATACATATATATGTATATGCATGGTTTTTTGTGAGTTTGTGTGTTTATATGTGTGTGTTGGAAAAAGAAATTGCAAACCCCTCCAGTATCTTTATCAAGAAAACACCATGGAAAGAGACTGATGGGACCTCATGAATACTTGTACTTAATGGAAATGACTAAATAATATAAAAGTATGTGGATTTGTAGAGATAGTAACCTAAAGTCCTAAGGGAGTTTAAAGTTATTAAAGCTTAAAATTGTCATAAGATGTGTGTGGAGGGGGGGCAGATTGTTATGTATTTATATGTGCACACAAGATAGATACATACATACATACATACATTCATAGATGGATAGGATAGAATAGGATACATTGAGCAATTTCAGGCAAGGCTTACCAAACAGATGTGTATTTTATAGTTGGGATGGCTATCTAATCTATTGAATGACAGAATGGAGATGCCTAAATTTGTGCATCTCACATTTCTTTTAAGATACTTAATTTTTTTTTTTTTGCACATAGAGCAGTTACTTCTTCAACATGGGCATGCCATATTGGGTAGTCCTGTACCTGTGCCATGCAAACTTAGTTCTAATATTCTTCAGAGAGACCTTGAATATTCTTTTGACCACCATGTGAGTGCCTGTCATATGAAAGTTCTTTATAAAACTTTTCTTTTTATGAAAATATATTTTTAGTATTTGAACAGTGTGGTCAGTGATAATATTTATTCTTTCTTCAGTAGAATTTAAATACTTGGCAATTTAGCTCAAGTAAGGACCTCAGTGTCTGGTACCTTATCTTTCCAGGTGATCTTCAGAATCTTTCTAAGACAATTCAAAAGGAAGTGATTCAGTTTCCTGGCATGGCACTGGTATATTGCCCTGATTTCACATGCACACAACAAGAAGGTCAGAACAATGATTCTGTGGACTTTTCATTTGGCAAGCACTCTAATACTTCTTATATCTCACACTTTTCCTTTGGAGTCTCCCAAATACTGAACTATTTCTGGTAATTCATGCATCAACTTCATTTTTATATATACATCTCTGGAAAGTGTAAATGTAATATGAAGGGAAGGTATTCAGAAGAGAAACAATATGATAGGGGTGGCCAGGTAGCACAGCAAGTAAGAGCACCGGCTCCAGTGTCGGGATGACCTGTGGATCAAATCTGGGCTCAGACACTTATTACCCACCTAGAAACACCTGGCTGTGTAACCTTGAGCAAGTTACTTAACCCCAATTGCTTAGGGGCAGCCAGGTGGCTTGGCGAGTAAGAGCACTGACTCCAGTGTCGGGATGACCTGGGGATCAAATCCAGGTTCAGATACTTAGCACCACACCCAGAAATAACTGGCCATGTAACCTTGAGCAAGTTACTTAACCCCGACTGCTTAAAAAATAAAAAGACAGAAACAATATGATACAAGATAAAGGTAGCTAATTATGATTCATGCTAAAATTCTTTTTGAATTTAATTAACTATATGGACAATTGTTTGAAAAGTATGAACACCAAACTTATGCAAGTTTAAGCTGTTTGCATGGATTATAGAGTCCAAAACAAGTGCTACGATCATTGATGACGTTGTTAAAAAGGGCTCTCCAGCAAGTGTGGGCTGGATCACTTGTCCTCTTTGATTTTATGACTCCATTGACTTCTTCTTCAGTTACATTACACCTGTATTGTTATAATTCTGCACCGAGAACCACCACATTATAAGGACAATGATAAGATAAGCTGGAGGATGTACCAGATGGTGAGAGGTCTGGAAAAAGATGGAAAATGAGAAATGATGGAAACAAATGGGGTGTTTAGCTGAGAACGTATGTGCCACAGTAAACATGAAATGTCATTTTTAAGGGTTTTTTTTAAATTTAGTATTTTATTTTCCAAGTTATGTATAAAAACAAATTTTAAATTTGTTTTTAAAACTTTGAGTTGCAAATCCCCCCCCCCTTCTTCCCTCCCCACAGCCTGTCACTGAGAAGGCAATTCAATATTGATTGTATATGTGTAGTTATGCAAAACATTTCCATAACACATTGTGAAAGACAAAACAAACTCAAGAAAAATAAAGAAAAAAAAGTTTCACTCTGTATGCAGATACCATCAGATATTTCTCTGGGGATGGATAGCATCAGAGCTATCTTGGATCATGTTATTACCGAGAACAGTTAAATCATTCACATCTGATCATCAAACAATATTGCTGTTATTTTGTACATGGTGCATCTCACTTTGCATCAGCTCATGAAAGTCTGTCCAGGATTTTCTGAGATCATCCTGCTCATCATTTCCCACAGTACAATAGTATTCCATTGCAAGCACATGCAGCAACTTGTTCAGCCATTTCCCATTTGATGAGCATCCATTCAATTTCCAATGTTTTGCCACTAAAAAAGATATGTTATAAATATTTTTATACAAATAGGTCCTATTCCTTTTTATTTTGTATTGCTTTTGGGATACAGACCTAGTAATGGTATTGCTAGGTCAAAGGGTATCCATGATTTTGTAGCCCTTTTGACATAAGTTCAAATTGCACTACAGAATGGTTGGATCAGTTCATTAATGGCCCATTTTGTACATCTCCTACACCATTTGTCATTTTCCTTTTCTATTTCATTAGTCAGTCTAAGTATAAGGCAGTATCCTGCACTGCACTGCTCTCCATTTTCATCCCTATGAGAAAAATCTTTTCTGTTGTCCTTTGGTGTCTTGGGCTGAAATATTATTTTTCCTCATCCTATTCTTGCTTTTGTCCCTCTGGAACTCATTTTGAGGAATTATTTTAAAGTTTGGAGGCAAATTTGGGGGAGCTCAGGTGAGTTCCAGCCTTTACTCCACCACATTAGACTCATTTCTAAATAGGTTCTTCTTGAGATGTGGACAGTTTTCCAAACTTGAGCCTTCTTATAGAAGAGGAAATTGAGAATCAGTTAAACTTATTTTTAATATCCTGAATTCTAATAGGTTCCCATATCATGGTTATCTGTTAGAATAACCAATTTCATTGATTCAGAAACTAGGTAGAGCAGTGGGTACAATTTGGCTCTTGAGTCAACAAGACCAGAATTCTAATCCTCCTTCAGAAACTTGTTGTATGTGTGGCCATGGACACATCATTATACTAGTCTCTGACTCAGTTTTATTCCCTGTAAAATGGGGATAATAATCACACCTAACATTAAGGGTTGCTTAGTAGACAAATGATATATTTATAAAATATTTGAAAAGTCTTTAAAAACCTTAAAGCAGAATATAAATTGTGACTATGTGAGAATGGATATGATATACACACATTCCATCTAAGAGGAAGAGAAACAAAAATTTAAATTCAGCTATAGAAATAAAAGTGCAGGTTTAACTACATTGACAGAACCCCTTTCAACTCACTATGTTTCTATAACCAAAAAAGCTTTCAAGTTGAGAGATAAGGAAATCACAGCATTAAAATAATTCCTAGTGCAGGCATTGTAAAAGATGAAATACATCTCATATTAAGTTGTTTCTGTTTCGCTATTCAGCTTTAGAGGAAAACACCTATGCAATTTCTCTTTCACAGAATGTTTTCATCTCATCATTATACTAGGAACACAGTTTTATATTAAAAATACTCTTCTGAATTTCAAGGCTAGAAGTTGAAAAGAATGCAAAAGGCCTTGGAAAAATTTTCTCTAGATTTTCAAAGAAGAAAGAAAGAGGGGGAG
>NW_027186304.1:9992417-10034978 GCF_028583685.1 Petaurus breviceps papuanus | reverse complement strand
AGAGAGAGAGAATGTGAATAAGTAGAATGGAAATAAACGGTTAAAGGAAAGAGGCACTTTCTATGACTTTGCCCCACCCCCCAAACACTATTTTCTCTCCTGAGCTATAAACAAAACTAACCCCCCAAATTAATACTGCTTTTCCATTATGAAAAGGAGAAGGCTCTGTTTGGAAATATCAGTATGAAAAGTATCCAAACAAGGAGCTCTGTCCAGAATGCCAGCAATAGTTTGCCAATATTCTATTGAAATTTAACAAAATTCCATGGAAACATGACACTGCACTGGATGATCAAAAGTCAGTAACAGAGCAGATAAGGAAGAATACTGGCAATAAAATGGAAAATCAACAGACTTCATAATAAGGAGAAACATATGTAATGTTAAAGAGTGAGCAGTAATTATATTACTGAAAGTGCAAGACACCATATTAATGTCCAAAAAAAAAACCTAAAAGCAGGAACCTAAATCAAAGAATTCTCATAATCAACTGAGGAGTTCTGTTAGGCAAATAAATTGAGAGCTAAATAAGAATTTGGAGATTCATCAGCAATGCAGTGAAGGTGTGACATTTTAATTATAGCTTGCTATGGTAACTGTATCCTCTTGGTAGAGAAAAATGACAGTTGAAAAGTAGTCACTAAGAAAGAAAGGACAACAAAAATAAGAATGAAACCACTGCATGTAAGGTATCACTGCTACACTTGGGGAATGCTCAAGATATTTATATATAAATTAAAATATATATATATATATATATATATAAATCACTCTGATGAAGTACAATCTCTGAGAATCCCTTTGAGCTCTCCTTGACTCTTCCCAAATGAGGTTATTTTGCCTGAGGCCATAAGCCTTTCATTATAGCTTGGCCCAAATCTCTGTTACTAGCCAATTCTTTCCATTGTCCAGCTACTCCCCACCACTGATCCTCCCAAAATATCTATACCCACATTTGTTACTCTTAAATTAGCCTAGCCCTCCATTATCTGTCAACTCTAGGTAGCCTCCAGCTATTTCCCACCCTTATTCTCTCTTTACTAGAGTCTGATCTCATTTGTCTCCTTCTGAAGACCCTCCCCAAACTCTTTCTCTAGACAACCTCTACATTCCTCCCACAACTTTTCTGTATTTGAGCTCCATTTTGCCTCCATGAGGGGACAGAGAATTAACCAACACACACTGACTCTATGTCAGATTATTCTGGCCCACTTGTCCAATACAAGCATCACAGATACCAAGGCTCCTTAAGAGTCTACCCATTATGGCAAACTTTTAATATACTTTGCTTTTCTTTGGCTGAAAGAAGACTTGAGTCAAACTCATTTGGCAGGACCCAGCATGTTGGTATTTTGTCGTCTTCATCACCCCTTAACTTAAAACCTCGACATTTTATGTTTCCCTGACCTCATGAACTCTTCCTAGGTTTATTTCACATTATTTCTCTTCACATTATATTACTTCCACTCACATTTTACAATTTTTCCATTCCAACCATATTGGCTTCCTAACTAAGCATTTCATCTCTTATCTCTGGGCTGGTGTAAAGCATGGACCACAACCCTGTGCCTCCTACTTCATACCTGAATTGTCTTCCCTTGATAGCTCTTTTTAAAATTTTTCTCCAGGCTTAGATCAGACACCCTCTCCTCTGGATCATTTTTTTCTCAGTTCTCTAGGTTTTCATTCTGTTTTTTTTTTTCTTGCAATTAGGCTATGCTTATATAAATGTTATATACTTCCACTAGAATGTAAGCTTTTTGAGTATGGGGACTATTGTTTAGTCTGATTTTGTGTCCTGGCACATAAAAGGTATTTAATTTTAAAAAATGTTGAATTAATTACTTTCTAAAAAGAGAATGAAATGATCCTCACTTTGAATCCTGGATCTGAGCAAGTACCTTCAGTTGTGTTTGCCTTTATTTTTTTGGTCAACAATTCGAGGAGAAATGAACTGGATGTCATTTAGAGTTGGTTATAGTTTCAAATATATGATCCTGTGAAAGGTCACCTCATGGAGGAGCTTCCCATGGTACTCAGCTAAATAGTCAAATAGGATCACATTTTCTATAGCATAACAAGGTCAGCACACTCAGAATGTCATCGTATTCTTACATGTCAGTGTACTTTGACTTAGAACATAAGAAATATTTGGCTCACAGAGATGGGTGTAAATTGCAATTATATATAATTTTAATTATATGTAAATATGTCAATTTTGTGTTATTTGATTAGAAATTTGATATTTTTATATAAATAAATAATGTATTGGATTTGGAGTCAGTCAAATCTAGCATGTAATTCTGGTTTTGCTGACTTGCCAGTAATATTCTGGGCAAATCACTTTATTTTTCTGGACCTCAGCTTCCAAATCTATAAAATATGAGTGTTAGATTAGATGATGCCTGTGGTCTCTCCCTACTTCAAATATATCAAACTATTCAATACATTGTCTTCCTCTTATAAAAAGCAAAAATGGCATACAAAAGGGCTTATGTGAACTGTCCAATATAATCCAACTAACAATCTACACTGAAGTGAGATCTTGGAATTCACACTGGTTAGTATTTTAATTTTGTAATTTTCCCCTTGCTCCCAAATCTCAATTTTTTTGTTCATTGAACCCAGAGAGGATAAAATAACAAAACCAAGAAAAACATCTCCATTTGGCTGAGATTACAAAAAATGAAAAGTTGCAAGCAAATATTTTTTGTTCATTATCAATTCTTTGGAGTATGAACCTGTGAACAGGTGTTATCAAATACAGATGAGCAATTGCCACTCATCACTTTCATTGTTTGGCAGAAAGAGTAACTGCCTGCGAGATTTGTACTTAATACAAATTAGACCATTTTTTTCTGAAATTTTAGGGACTTAACACATTTGACTTAGTAATAGTTATGCCCATTTTATCATGGTGCAACTTGGTTCAGTACATCCTACATTTCTTTACACACAGGCAAAATGACATTCAAAGAGATGGGCTAAAGAACAAATAGGAAAGGTATCAGTTCTGACATTCTGGTATGAGATTTTATTTTACTTTTTTAAAATATTCTTTGTCTGGGAATACAAACAATATATCATTGTATTCTGTAAAAGGCATTATGAGAACTGTCTAGACAACTTATTTTAGATTAAAATCACATGGTTAATTAAAAATGTAGTGCTTCATTAACTGGTAAAAAGGCTTTTTTTCCAGGGAACCAGACAAAGCAATTTTTTGATAGATTCGCTTAGATGAAATCGCTTTTCATTTATTTAAATATCTGTTAATAAAAATAAATTTAATCCTAATTTCTACAATACTTTTCCATTTATAAAGAATTTTTAAAAGCATTTTCTTGTTTACTATATTTAAAAGAGCAATTTTAAAATGGATTATCATTCCCTATCCTGCATTGAAATAGGAAAGATTTCAGAAAATATCTCTAATTACACTTCTCAAAAGTATAAATAATGTATACAATTCTTTAAAAAATCTCCTGTTTGTATAGTGACTCCTAATAATCATACCTCAATAGTTAAGCATTTATGATATTCTCAGTGTGGAAATTACCTCCATCAATTGCCTTAATGACAGTTTTTCTATTGCCAAAATGTAAGTTATTATATAGCCAAGTTGGTGGTAGGAGTGGTTAATTTCAGTGAATCCAGTCAAAAGATGACAGATATATAGTCCATCATTGGGCAGAGAAAACTCAAAGGCTCTTTAGTTGGTAAGAATTGACAAAAGTTTAGTACTACTAAAATATCTTTCAAAATCCCAATGTTTACAGGTCAGCCCTGACAGGGAATAAATTAGGAGTATACCAAGCTTCACTGCCTGAAAGTAATCCCTGTCTTGTTTTGTTTTTGTTTTTAAATAAGAAAATATTATTTTGGGGTGTGAGACCAAGATGGCAGAGTAAAAGCAGGGACTTACTTGAAATCTCCTCCAAACCCTTGCAAATAGCATTAAAATTGGGCTCTAAACAAATTCTAGAGCTGCAGAACCCACAAAACAGCCTGGAACATCAATAGGAAGGATCTATTGCACCAGGCTGGGAATAGAGCACAGTTCAGTTTGGGCCGCTACTGGAGCAGGCCTCAGAGGACTGAATCACTGGAAGCTGCGACAATTTTCAGACTTTGAGGCCCACAAAGGTCAAAGACAACATGAAGGGGCAGTAGAAAAACTTTGTCAGATCTTTGTGAGAGCAAAGCATGGTTGGGCCCCAGTCCCAGGCAAGAGAGGTGGTGGCAATGGCAGTGACAGCAGCAGGAGCAGTGGCTACTTCCAGAGCTCCAGGACAACAGGGATTGAGAGGATGAGCAAAAGGGGAGGGTAGGTATCTCTTGGCAGGTGCAGAGGCAGGATTCTCTTGCTCTGCCCATGCTTGGATGTGGGTCGCAGTTGCTATGTAGTGGTACTGGGGTGAGGAGGAGCACTGGTGTGGCAGAATGTGTGGCTTCAGGGGAGAGGGAATCATCCTCACAGTTCCAAGGCAGAAAAGAGTGCTTGTGGTCACCCATAGACGAGAGCACATATCAGGAAAAGAGTAAACACCTCTCCTTTGATCATATCACCTTGGAAGAATAGAAAACTTACAGGCCCATAGAATTATATCTGAAAATAGCTGCACAAAACCCCTGAAGCTTGGTAAAGGACACCCTACACATTGGAATCAGACTCCTAGCTTAATAGAGAGTTAGAAAGTCAAGTGTTTGACTGGGGAAATAAGCAAACAGCAGAAAAAAATCAGACTATAGAATCTTACTTATGTGACAAAGAAGATTAAAACAGAACCAGAAGAAGACAACAAAGTCAAAATTCCTACAGCAAAGACCTCCAAGAAAAATATGAATTGGTAGCAAGTCATGGAAAAAATCAAAAATACTTTTGAAAATCAAGAGAAGTAGAGGTAAAATTGGGAGGAGAAATGAGAGTGATGCAAGAAAAGAGTGAAAAATGACTCAACAGAGACCCAAAGGAGAAGAAACAAAAAAAATGCTAAAGAAAACAATACCTTAAAAACAGATTAATTCAAATGGAAAAAGGGGTCCAAAAAGTCAATGGAGAAAAGAGAGCCTTAAAAGGCAGAATTGGCCAAATGAAAAACAATGTTCAAAAGATAACTGGAGAAAATAATTGTTTAAAAATTATAATAGAGCACATGGAAGCAAAGGATTTTATAAGAAATTGGGAAATTATAAAGCAGAAAGAAAAGAATGAAGAAATAGAAGGCAATGTGAAACACTTCATTGGAAAAATCACTGATCTGGAAAACAGATAGAGGAGATATAATTTAAAAATTATTGGTCTACCTGAAAGCCATAATCCAAAAAAAGGATCTAAAAATCATCTTTTAAGAAATTATCAAGGAACACTGCCCTGATATTCTATAACCAGAGGTTAAAAGAGAAATTGAAAGAATCCACTGATCACCTCTTTAAAGAGAAGCCAAAAGAAAAACACCTAGGAATACTGTAGCCAAATTCTAGAGTACCCAGGTCAAGAAAAAACACATTGCAAACAAACAGAAAGAAACAATTCATGTACTGTGGAAACACAATCAGGATAAAATAAGATCTAGGAGCTTCTACAGTAAGGGACTGAAGGGCTTGGAATATGATATTCCAGAGGTCAAAGGAGCTAGGACTAAAACCAAGAATCAACAACCCAGAAAAACTGAGTATAATGCTACAGGGAAAAATATGGTTATTATCTGAGGGCATGCAATATGATGTTCTAGGAGTCAAAGATGCTAGGATTAAAACTAAGAATCACCTACCCAGCAAAAGTGCATATAATACTACAGGGAGGAAAAAAGGATATTCAATGAAATAGAGTAATTTCAAGCACTCTTGATGAAAAGACCAGAGCTAAATGGAAAATTTTGCTTTGAAATACAAAAATCAAACCAAGAATGAAAAGGTAAACAGGAAAGAGAAACCATACAGGACTTCATAATATTGAGCTGTTTACATTCCTACATGGAAAGATGACATATTTGAAACTCATGAGACTTTATCAGTATTAGGGTAGTTCTAGGGAATGTATAAATATATCAATATCTATATTTCTACATATATATAAAATATATGTAAATATGCATATACATGCACACATGTGTATGTATACATGTACTCACATGTATACCCCTATATGCCTATGCATATATATGTGTATGTGTGTATATATATATATATTTATGTATGTAGATAGATAGATAGATAGATAGATAGATAGATAGATAGATAGATAGATAGATAAGATAGACAGACAGGGTAGAGGTTGAGTTGAATATGAAGGGAAGATATCAAAAAATTAAGGCTTGAGAAAGGAATTGATTAGGAGAATGAGAAAGGGCGAGATAGAATGGGGTAAATTATTTCACATAAAAGAGGCAAGAAAAATCTTTTTTTAATTGAATTTTATGTTTATTTTTAGTTTGCACCATTCATTTCTACAAAATTTTGACTTACAAATTGTTTCCCAGTCTCTCTCACACCCACCAACCCAAAATAGTGATCCCAATATATATCCCACCCGCAAACTTCTCTCTCCTATATCCTACCCCATCCCTGCTCCAACTCTCCAGTAGGGCAAGATGGATCTCCATACCCCAGTGCCTGTACATCTTATTTCTCAGTTGGATGTGAATAATAGTAATAATAATAATAATAATATTTTTTAAACATTTGACTTTAAAATTTTGAATTCCAGATTATTTCCCTTCCTCCCTCATCACCCACCCCTACTGGGAAGACAAGCAACTCAATATAGGTTGTACATGTGTAGTTAACGCAAAACATTTCCAAAGTGGATATATTGTGAAAGATTGACTATATTTCCCTTTATCTTATCCTGCCCCCACTTGTTCTATTCTTTACTTTGACCCTCTCCCTTTGCAAAATTGTGTGCTTCCAACTTCCCTCCCCCCCAATGTGCCCTCCCTTCCATCATCCCTCTTTCCTACCCTTCCCCCTACTCTCTTGTATCTACTAAATAGGCTATGTAGTAGATATGTCGTTCCCTCCCAAGCCAATTTCAATGAAAGTAAGGTTGACCCATTCCCTTTTGCCTTCGTGTTCTTCCCCTCCATTGTTACAGTTTTCCCTTGCTGCTTCTATATGGAATCGTTTACCCCATTCTGTCTCTCCCCATCTCCTCACATTATATTCCTCTCACCTCTCAATTTCACCTTTTAAGTATCATCCCTTCCTATTCAATTGGTCCTGTGCCCTCTAAGTATACCTATGCACATATATACACACACTCACATACATATTCATACAACCATATATCCTCCTATATAGACATATGTATGAATATATATTTATTGATATATATATATATATATATATACAATTATATTCCCTTCAACTATTCTTACCTTAAAAAATAGACTACCTCAAATGGCAAAAGAGGCTCAAAAAGCCATTGAGGAGAAGAATGTTTCATAAGTTATAATTATCGTTTTTTTTCTTGTAGGAATGTACATAGTTCAACTTTGATAAGTTCCTTATGATTTCTTTTCCCTGTTTATTTTCTCATGTTTTTCTTGCTTCTTGTATCTGAATGTTACATTTTCTATTAAACTCTGGTTTTTAATCAAGAATGCTTGAAAGTCTTCTATTTCATTGAATGAAACTATTTTCCCCTGAAACACAACACTCAATTTTGCTGGTTAGGCGATTCTTGGTTTTAATCCCAGCTCCTTTGACTTCCAGAATATCATATTCCAAGCCCTTCAGGCCCTCATTATAGAAGCTGCCAGGTCTTGTGTTATCCTAATTGTGTTTCCACAATATTCAAATTATTTCTTTTTGGCTTTTTATAATATTTTCTCCTTGATCTGTAAACTTGTGGCAAATTTGGCTTTTTAAAACATTCTTCTCCTCAATGGCTTTTTGAGCCTCTTTTGCCATTTGAGGTAGTCTATTTTTTAAGGTGTTATTTTCTTCAGTCAGCTTGTTGATTCTCTTTTCATGATTTTCTTGCATCATTCTCATTTCTCTAGCCAATTTTTCTCCCACTCCTCTTATTTGCTTTTCAAAATCCTTCTTAAGCTTCTCTATGGCCCGAAACCAGTTCATATTTTTCTTGGAAGCTTTTGTTGCAGTAGTTCTGACTTTGTTTTCTTCCTACTTTTCTATATTGATCCTTTTCATCCTCAAAAGTATAATTCAAAGTCATATTGCTGTGCTTGATTTGCTTACTTATGTTGCCACTTAATTACTTGACTTTTGAGCTTTTTACCAGAGTAGAACTCTGCTTCCAGAGAGGAGAGCTTTGTACAAAATAGCTTGGGTTTTCTCAGCTGCTGGAGCTATTAGCTGGCTGCCCTTACTGAAGCCTCCACACCCTCACTGATACCTGGTCACCCACCCCAGGACCTCCACCCTAGAAATCAATCCAGATCAAAGCAAGTTAGAGCAAGAGTGATTACCCCCTTGTAATGGGAATGTAAATTTGTAAGGTCTTCCCTGCCCCTATGCTAAAGTGCACCTGGAGCCTGGGGTGGGAGGCTTGTTTTTCAGTAGATACTTCTTGATTGGCCAGTGAGTCAATAAGGTTGTTACATTCTCTGAGCCAGGAGAAGGCTATATAAGCCCTGATGTGCAGCTTTGTTTTGGGGCTCACTTTGAGAAGTGTTCTGTGATTTGATATGGATTCTGGGAAGCCGTTGTCCAGAGCCCCCCGGCTTTGAAAAACCCAGATGTTGAAACCCAGATGTTGATTTGGTATGGATGAAATGGCTGGACAGTTTGGAAAGCTGTCTACTTGATCTGTTTCTGTCTTGATACTTCTGCCTGTATACTTTGAAGTTTGGGGTGCTGACCTTTTTCCCCTGAAGAAGGTTAATGATATATGTTCGACTGATTAAAGTAAGCTTGTTAACCCATTTTGAGTTGCTTTCCTTTAACAAAGCAGATCCAAGAATCTGTGGTGGCAGCAAACCCTGAGCATGCTTGGGGTGCTTGCTGCTACACCCCTCTGAATGGTTGCTTGGGCCCCTAAAATCTGGAGGCCAGGGGCTCTAAAGCAGCCATTCAGCATTGGATGCATGGACACCACACCTCAGCTGCCTTGCCCTCTGAGGGGCAGAGGCAGCACCTCACCCCCAGACCCCCTGTTCCCAAATTCCACTGACCTCTCCCTTTGTCTTTGACATTTATAGGTAGATTATTCTGGACACTGCCACAGCTGCTTGTGATCCACTCTCCTAAAGTCTCTCCAGCTGGTGGCTGGTCATGCTGACCTGAAGCTAAAACTGCATGCTCAAGCAGGGCTGGGATCTATTCGCAATGACCTGTGATGAATCTTTCCTGTCTGCCTGCCAGGCTGTCTTCAGCGGGAGGTTTATTTTTCTCTGTCACTTTGTGGGTTCTATAGCCCTAAAGTTTGTTTAGAGTCATTTGTATAGGTATTTGAAGTGATTATGGGGGGAGTACAGTGAGTTTTCCTGCTGCTATGCAGCCATCTTGCCTCTTCCCCATGAAAAAAGCTTTTACAATGGAGGAGAAGAGAGTGGAGGTGAGAAGGAATGAGTGAATCTTACTCTCATCAGATTTGGCTTAAGGAGGGAATAACATACACCTAATTGGATAACCTGCCATACAGGAAAGTAGGGGGAGGGGGATGAGATGTGGGAGATGATGGAAGGCAGGACAGACTGGGAGCGCAGGTAGTGAGAAGTAAACACTTTTGAAAATGGAAAGTGTCAAAGGAGAAAATAGGATAAATGGGGGGGCAGGATAGGATGGAGGGAAATACAGCCATTTTTTATTATGGAAGTTTTTTGCATAACTATCCATGTATAACAATATATTTACTTGTTTGCCTTCTGAATGAGTGTGGGTGAGGATGAAAGAAGGGAGAGAATTTGGGACTTAGAGTTTTAAAAACAACAGTCAAAAATTGTTTTTACATCTAAGTGGGGAATAAGATATAAACATGGCTATGAACATGATGGTGTAATTCTGAATGTCAATATAACACGCTCTCCACACAAAACACAGAAGCCAACATTTAGCCAAACACCAGAAAGATGGATTCCAACATCAGACAGCCAAACCCATCGTAACAACAGCAATGAGATATACACAGTAACCACAAAGGGGCCACCGCCATGCCCAAGCCTTCCCTCGCGCTGACCCTTCCAATAACACCCTGTCACTCACAGCCCAATGCCTGCTGCCAGAGAGTTCTGCAGTCCTCCCCGCTGGGACCAGCTCCCTCTGATCTCTGCTCCACCCCTTCCTGCTCCGCCCCTTCCTGCTCCACCCACTGGGAAAGCTCCTCCTCTTCCTGCTCCACCCACTGGGCAAGCTCCTCCCCCCAAAGATTCATGTGTGACTCAGGCAGGTCACATGGACGATTAATAGATGGGAAAAATCCTCCCAGTAAGCAAAAATGCATTAACAATAATTATGGGGAGAATATTTGGATCTCAAAATCTTGTGGAAATAAATGTTGAGAACTAAAGTAAATAATTTAAAAAAAGATAAAATCTCTTGGGAGAAAAAAGGATCTAAACGCGCTATCACTTGGCGCATGTATGTTTAGTAGTGACATTAGATTCTCGTCTATGGTATCTTTTAGCAACATGTAGTTCCTCCCCGTACCTTGAAATGGGATCTATTTTTCTTTTACTTTGTTTGAGGTCAGGATGTTTACGCCTTTTTTCTTGTTGCTTTTTTGCTTCACCTGAAGCATAATATATAGTGGCCCTGCATTTTACCTTTACTTTGTGTGTATCTCTCTGCTTCAAATGGGTTTCTTGTTAAAAAAAAATTTTTTTACAAAGTATTGATTAAAATGAACCTAAAATATTCTCTATTTAACTTTCCAATTACATAGAGAATATAAAAGAAAGTCAATGGAAATATATGAATACTGATATATGCTTGCATATATGTATGCATTTATTCTACAGTGATCCTTTTATCCCTAAGGTATGTATTTCCCCTTGTAAATATAAATTTCATCCTGGGAAACAAAAACAAAACTGTTCTCTAGTCCAATTTGTAGTAAGGATTACTTTTAGGCCAGTTATACTGTTACATTATTTTTTTTCAGTAAATGTAGTCAATTTAAATAAAAGTAACATATATGTTTCTTTTGAAAATATATAGGGAATAGGCCTGTGGATGGAGCAATGTAAGTCATTATATCAGCATTTTCTTTGCACTTTAGTGAATTTGATGATTTCATTTAAAAAATCATTTATTCTTATTAATATAGATGCATATTAAAGATGCAAGGATAGTTCAACATTAAGAAAAAAAGCAAATAGTAACAATGTAAAGAAAAAAACACCTATATCTACATGATTATTTCTGTAGATACAAGAAAAAAGTCTTTGAGGAAGTGAAATATTCATTTATGTTAAAAACCTTGCAAAGTCTAGATGAGTTTTTCTTAACACCATAAATGCATCTTGATAAAACCAAATGTATGAATAATGCATAATGGGGACATACCAAAATTTCCTCATAAATATAAGGGTAAAATTGTGATTCTTACTTTCCTTTTTAATATTTATTTGATAGCAGTCTAGAAATGCTGACATCGGCAATGACAAGCAAAAAAGGAAATTAAAGTTATAGAGACAAAAAGGTAATTCAGATATACCTATTTGTTGACAAGATGACAGTTTACTTAGAAAACCTAAGGAATCAGCAAAAAAGAAAAATAATGAGACAATAGCTTTAGTAAAGTAAGAGGTCAACACAAAATTCACAAAAATCAGTAGTATACATTCATACACACAAACACACACACACACACATATATATCAATGGTAAAGTTAAGGAAGAAATAAAAGATCAAGTACCATTAAAATAGCTACAATTTGCAATTGGAATTGCTACATATTGATTGGAATAGCTACCAAATGCGTGAAATCAATCAACTGAAACTCAATAGCCATATAGATACAATTGCAAAATTTCACTTAAAGATATAGATAATGATTCTCATCTACTCACTACATAACTTATATGTATATATTTAAATGTTGTCTTTCTTATTAGAATTTGGATTCCTTGAGGGAAGGAAATATTTTTGCCTTTTTTTAATCGCACACAATTGCCATAATTGCTAGCATATAGTACATGCCTAATAAATGCTTGTTGACTTCATTTAGATACTGTAAATATCATTACCTTCATTTTATAGAGGAAGAAACCGAGGCAAAAAGAAGTGACTAACATATGGTCAGAGAGCTAATAATTATTAGAGGTAGGATGCTTACTTACATCTTCCTGCCTGTAAATCCAACAAAGCACTCACTATATCATGTTGCTTCTTTTTAAAACTAAGAATGATGCACAAATGCAAGATCAATGCAGCAAATTAATTCAATGGAAAGTATCCAGCAAACATAAAGCTGTAGGCAAGATCGCTAAATTATATTGCCATTTTCTAAAATAAATAAATAAACATAAACAATAAAATAATGTCTTTAAAGACATTGGAGTGAGCATTATGATAAGATTTGTATTACATTAACTCTCCCTCAACCCTTTTTACTATTTCCCTTTTGGGTAGGAGAGTAGGAAATTTAGAAAAGAAAACTGAGGCAAAATGCTGGGTATATCAATTGACATATGTGGAAGAGAAAACTGTTTCTGAGCCCCCTGAGGGGGATTATAGATGAGTTCAAACTTCTTTTCTTAGTCTTTGCCCCAGTATGTTAGACAATCTTGGGGTAGTTTATACTGTGAAAAGAATTCTAGATATGCTAGGTGATTCTTTTTTCATCTGAACTGAAAATACTGAACTAATAAAAGATGAAAGTAAAAACTAATGCATCAATTCTATGAATATCTTTTAAGCAAGTTTTTAGCTATGTTCTTAGTCAAGGTGAAGGCAAGAATCTAGCATACTGCTCATAAATCACTTTTGTTGATGTGTAATATCAGAGCAGATAAACTTTAGTAATCATTCATTTGGTTTAAATGAATTTGGAACATCAAAAATAGTGTATGCATGATACTTGTGTAACTCCATCCTTTGTGCCCATTCCAATTCCTGGGAGCTTTTAAAATACAGTTCAAGAAATGAAAAGGTTGACATTATCAATAAGGTGGAAAATCAAACTAGTAAATGCTTCCTGATTTCCAGGATTCCCCACAAAGGAAAACACTCAAGGCAAAGACATCAAAGAAAATACAGGATTAAGCAGGCAAGGGGAGATGCCTTAAATGTGATTACAAAAGATGGTGATGCTACAAATGATTTCTTTTCAAATCAGCATGTGGCCTTAACAAGAAGAATTCTCATTGCCAGAACTTAATGGATTATCAGGATTAATGAAAACAAATCAGAAACCATCCATCAGGGCATCTGAATCAAAGCTGAATCTTTCATGTAATCTAGAAATCAAACCCAATTATAACACAGAACTTGTTCTGTAATGGTATATAATTTTAAAGGGGTGTAATTAAAATACAATTCCTTTAGGGTCTTTGAAAATTAGCTTTAAACTGCTTGTAAAAGTAATCACTTGTCTCCATATACAGTAACAAAAAGGATTGAGATCACCCTAGCTATAATAAATATGCCAACATCTTTCTTTTATTCCCCTTTATTTCAGTTTTCATGGGATTCTGTTTTGAAGACCTGAGAATGTGTTAGCATGAAAAGATTTGTTTTGATTGACTTGATTTTAAATATCTGAGAAACTAAATTTATTTAGGCAACCTAATGGGTCACTATTTCCCCTGCATATACAAACCCACCAAGAATATGTGCAATTGGATTTTTGTGAGAAATAGGCCACAAAGAATTTAGAGAGAGCTTCTTCCAAATACTCAGTTCTGGAATTATTTTTCTACAAATGAACTGAAAGTTGGGCCAGGGCACCCAGAATCTGT
Source organism: Petaurus breviceps papuanus (assembly GCF_028583685.1). Taxonomy (NCBI): domain Eukaryota; kingdom Metazoa; phylum Chordata; class Mammalia; order Diprotodontia; family Petauridae; genus Petaurus; species Petaurus breviceps. Next base: position 10,021,109 of record NW_027186304.1, on the reverse strand, counting down.
TGTTTAATGAGGGCCAGAGTCTTATCTCTGGAAAATAATGAGGAATAAGAAAACTCCATGCTTCCCACTGGCTCTTCCAGACTGTCTCTTTGCTGCCATCACTTAGAAAACGTTGCTTTGAATTTCACTGATTTACAGTTGTTGTTTTTCTCTGTGTGCGGTGTATATTTTCTGCAGACTTATTATCTCCCTATCTAAAAAGCTCCTGCTTTAGTACTAGGGACCCATATCTTCATGTTCATACCTGTCTCAAAGACTCTAACCTCTAGATTCCTTATTTAGCACAAATCACTCCTCCATGCAACCTATATGTTAGGGTAGTAACAAAACTAGATCTCACTAGAACCTAGACATGGCCTTCTTCCTAGATTAAAAACTCTGACGTTCTTCTACATAACCAAAACTTCCTAACATTCCAAATATCCTTATGGCTCTTTCTTATTAAACCGGTTTCTGAAATGGAGGAACCGCAATCCCTTATTCTGTTTTATTTGACCATCGTCTCTGTTCTAACTTTCCTTCTTTCTCCATGTTAACCCAAGAGTTAATCTATTAAATTCCTCAATAACCCCTATGCTTACTTCCCTCAACTCACTGTTATATCTCCACTTAGTCCTTATCCAACCCTGAACTTGGATTACCACCACTATATGTTACGTATACTCCATTTTACGTGCTATTAAATAGAGTTGTAACTGATGCCACAAATCTCCTAAATGGCTACCCCATCTAGCCTCAACTGGAAATATTTGAAGGAAATAATTTCATTGCTCCCTAATTATTGCCTTACCTCAATATCCACAGAAGCTATTTCAAACAATTTCTACACTGCTCCACCATTTCATATAGCCACTATATTCTCAGCTGAGGATCATATATATCACTTCAAACTGGTTCAGACTGATTCAAAGCATTTCAAACTGTTCTGAACCATTTTAAACTGTTCTGAACTGGTTTGATTCTGCCTGTTGTGGGAAATAAATGGAAAGATGAAACTGGTTTTTACTGTTTTGAACTACATTTAACTAGTTTAAATGGTTTTGACTGGTTTAAACTGGATTTTTACTTGTTTATTGTTTTTAATTGGTTGCAACTAATTTTCTGACTTAACTATTCTGAAGTGGTTTTTACTTTTTTTTTTTTACTTTTTCACTTTTTCCTACATGCTGGAACTTTTTTTTCACTGCTTTGAATTGGTTTTTATTTTGAACTAATGTAAACTGGAAAAATCCAGGAGATTTGAAGTTAATTACCTGTTCTCTCTTTTCCTCTAATCTTCAACATATTTCCCAACACTTTTCTTTTCCTCTGATTTCTAGTAATAGCACTGTCAGTTTCCTTGCCATGGTCCCCTTTCTCCTTGTTTTCTCCAGCATGTTAACCCTAATCCATTCTCTCCCATCTAATCTCATTTCTACTTATATACAGGCTCCTTCTTTCATGTATTTGAATACATCCCAGTCTTTCATATCCTATTTAAAAAAAGGCAAAACAATCACTAGCCCTTAAAATTGCCTCAGTTATCACCTTTTCCCTTTTTTGGAGCAAATGTTTAGATAAAGTTGTCTACAATCATTGTCTCCACTCTCTTTTCACTGATTTTTTTCAAATCCTTCCATCTGATTCCTGATACTATCATTCATCTGAAACTTTTCTAAACAATTACTACCAATATCTTAATTACTAAATCTTTTTTTTCCTTAGCCCTCAAGCTGTCTAATAAATCCTCTTCATTGGATCCCATCTATAACATATTCTTTCCTCCATTAATTTTTATGGCAATATTTTTTTCTGGTTCTCTTACTTGTCTGATGGCTCTTTATAAGATTACTTTGATGACATCACACACATTATTCCCTGTAACAGAAGGTTCTTAGATCCACATATATTCATTCTATATACTCTTCCATGGTGATCACATCACTTTCCATGGGACCATCATCTTTATGCAAATGATTCACAAATTTATGTATTCAATCCAATCTAGTATCCTTCTTGACTTTCAGTCATGATTTGTCAAGTTCCTACTAGTCATTTCATAGCATATGTACCAGGGGCATCTGAAACTTGAAATGCCCAAGCCCCCACAACCAGAAAAACAAAGAAAAAATCCTCAGAATTTCATCTCCTTTGAAACTTTCTTCTTTTTGTCTAACATATCACCATTAATTTAATTTTCCAGATGTATAAAATTTGGATTCTAATTTTAAAAAATCTAATATTTATTTAAGGTTTTTTTTTAATACTTTACGTATAGTATCGCATTTGTTCCTCAAAACAATGCTATGAAGTAGGTGGTCTTATTATTCTTATTTAGAGATTAGGAAACTGAGGCTGAGAAATGTAATTTCTCAGGGTCACAGTTTCTGAGTGAATGATGAAGGATTCAAACTAAGTTCTTCCTAAACCAAATCCAGCATTCTTTTCACTGTGTCACCTAATTTCTCAATTTCTTAATTTTTTGAATTTATATAGTGTTTATGAGCAACAAATTCATACCATTTCTATCTTTAAAACTTCTTTCATACCTGTCTGTTTTTCTTCCTGTAGTCAATACCTAGGGGCAGATAGATGTCATTGTAGTTAGAGCATCTCAACTAAAGTAAGGAAAACCATAGTTTAAATCTGGTAAAACTTGGTAACTGTGTGACCCTGGGCAAGTCACTTAAACTCTGTCTCAGTTTCCTTATTTGTGAAATGGGAATAATAATAATAGTGCCTACCTCTTAGGATGTTTGTGAGGATAAAATTAGATAACATCTGTAAAGAGATTTTCAAATTTAATGTGCTGTATAAAGAGTAGTTAAACTATTGCACTGAATGCTAAATTATTTTCCTTGTCCTTCTCTTTCCACTCTAGAAAAGAATAATTCCTTCAAAATTAGACTGCAGTAAATTAAAACTAATGACTTTATGAGAAATCAAGATAATATAAAATAGGACCAAACAAATGAAAAAATAGAAGGCAATGTGAAATATCACATTGGAAATGTCACTGACCTGAAAAACAGGCCCAGGAGAGATAATTTAAAATTATTGGATTACCTGAAATCCATGACAAAAAAAAGTCTATAAATCATCCTTCAAGAAATTCTCGAGGAAAATTGCCCTGATATTCTAGAACCAGAGAGAAAAATATAAATTGAAAGAATTCACCAATCACCTCTTGACAAAGATCTCTCCCAAAAACTCATAGAAATATGATAACCAAATTCCAGAGTTCCCACATCAAGGAGAAAACATTACGAGCAGTCAGGAAGAAATGATTTGAGTATTGTGGAAACACAATCAGGATAACACAAAATCTAGCAGCTTCTACATTGAGGGATCAAAGGGCTTGGGATATGATATTCTGGAGGTCAAAGAGATAGGATTAAACCAAGAATCACATACCCAACAAAATTGAATATACTGCTTCAGGGGAAAATATGGACATTCAATGAAAAACAGGACTTTCAAGCATCCTTGATGAAAAATCCAGAACTGAACAGAAAATTTGACTTTCAAATACAAGAAGCAAGAGAAGCATGAGAAGGCATACAGGAAAAAGAAAGCATAAGGAGGTTATTAAAGTTTTACTATTTACATTCCTACATGCAAAAATGATAATTGTACTTATGAGAATTTTTCTCAGCTTGAGGATGTTTGAAGGGAATATAGAGATAGAAATAGAGAGATATATGTATGTGTGTACGTGAGTGTTGTATGTGCATGTGTACATATATGTGTATGTATATAAGTATATGTGTACATGTCTGTATATGATGGTATATGTGAGTATAAATATATATGTATGTGTGTATATATGTGTGTACATTTATGCATACACAAAGGGTACAGGATGAGTTGAATATGAAGAGATAATATCTAAAAAATAAAAGTAAATGGTGAGGGCGGCCAGGTAGCACAGTGAGTAGGAGCAACAGCTCCAGTGTTGAGATGACCTGGAGATCGAATCCCGGGCTGACACTTAATACCCACCCAGAAACACCTGGCCTTGTAACCTTGAACAAGTTCCTTAACCCCAATTGCTTAGGGGCAGCCAGGTGGCTCAGCAAGTAAGAGCACCGGCTCCAGTGTCGGGATGACCTAGGGATCAAATCTGGGCTCAGATACTCAGCACCACACCCGTACCTTGAGCAAGTTACTTAACCCCGATTGCTTTAAAAAAAAAAAAGTAAATGGTGAGAGAGGAAAGTATTGGGAGAAGGAGAAAGGGAGAGATAGAATAGGGAAAATTATCTCATATAAAAGAAGCAAGAGAAAACTCTTAAAATGGAGGGGAAGAGCAGAAAAGTTAAATAGAATTGGTCAAACTTACTCTCATTGGATTTGGCTTAAGGAGAGTATAACATACACACTCAATTGGGTATCTTACCCTACAGGGAAGTAGTGGGGAAGGGGATAAGAGGAAGAATGATAAAAGGGAGGGAAGATTGGGGGAGAGGTTAATTAGAAGCAAACACTTTTGAAAAGGGCCAGGGTCAAAGGAGAAAATTGAATAAATGGGGGGGCAGGATAGGATGGAGAGAAATATAGTTAGTCTTTCACAATATAACTCCTATGCAAACGTTTTGTGTAGCTACACATATACAACCTATATTTAATTATTGAATTGCTTGTCTTTCCTTTGGTTGTGGGTGAGGAGGGAAACAGGGAAAGAATCTAGAAATCAAAGGTTTAAAAACAAATGTCAATTTTTTTTTACATGCAACTGGGACATAAGATACACCAACACTGGGGTATAGAAATCCATCTTGCCCTACTAGAAAGTTGGGGAGGGCATGAAGGAGGATATAAGAGAGAATAGATTGGGGGAAAAGGTATTCAGTAGTCTTGCTATCTTGGCATGGGGGTAGGGAAAAGAGGTAGAGAAAATTTGTAACTCAAAATCTTGTAGAAATTATTATTGAAAACCAAAAATAAATAAATAAATTTGAAAAATGTGACTGAGTTATGGAGTCTTATATCTATTTAAATATATTTTTATTATAATTAAATATTATATATAAATTGTATATAATTATTAATTATATAAATAATAATTATCATAATATATAATAATAAATTAAATATAATTATATAAAATTATATATTTTAATGCTTAAAGACTACTATTCACGAAGTTAAAACTTTTGATATAATAGTCAATGTTGGAGGCTTCAAGGACACAGGTGGCCTTCTAAGTCCTTGGGTCCACCCTTTTGACTCAGTACAAGTTTTACAGAGCATATACTTTTATAAGGGGATTTGTTCTGTGATGTTTGGATTGAGTCAAAGGTTTCACACTTGAGAACCCAAAGGGCCACATGTGACCTTGAGGTCACAGGTTTTCCACCCCTGTAGGCTATTCTACCAGGCAGTTATATGCAGAAATAAAAGTTGTTATTATGTTGACATCATAAAACCCCTCCTAAGAAGAAAAAAAAAATTGAATTATTTCAAGCTCATGCTTTGTCAATCCAATTTTACAAAGCAAGATCAACGCATGTTTGCAGACACAGTTATTCACATGCAGAAATACACACACACACATACACACATTCTTCTTTGCCTTTAAACTGTTAAATGAGTAAGGAATTCTTTTCAATTTAGGAGGTTTGATTCATTTCTAAAATTCACAACTATTGATCTGGGTGCAAATATATTACTGTTTTCTATCTGTACCTCAGATCTACCTCTCCTTAAGCCTGCTCTATCTATACAACCCTCTAATAGCCCTCTCATTGACAATTAGCAAATTCCTTTCCAGCCTCTACCTTTTCCAGGAGTCATTCCTGCAATGTCTAAATGAACACTGGCTTTCCACCAATAATACCACTTGCTTCATAACCAACTCCAATGTTACTAGCTTCTCCCATTCTTTCTACTGCAAAATCATAGCTATCAATCAATAAACATTTATTACATGCCTACTATGAGGCAGACACTTTGTACTAACTGCATTAGTAGGAATTATTTCACCTGGAACAATGAAAACTGTGGAAGAAGTGATCCAGCTTCTGATGAAGGAGGAGAAAAGTAAGTGTTTCCATTTATACAGAGAGGAGACAGTAGCCCTTCCTATTACATTAGAATAAAGCCTGCAGTTCAACAGATTTTTAGGAGGCAAAAAGCAAGAAAAAGGATAGGGATGACATGGTAATAGGACTCTGGCATTGTCAACCCAGGAATAGGTGAGGGAACAGTTGTAAAACAAAGTTCAGGCCATCAGTACTCTGAGTAATCTGAAGCACTTTGAAAAGGCTTTGACCTATGGTTGATTGTATATGGAATTATATCCTACCCATTTGTAATGAATGAATTAGTAAATGAATGAAAAAGTATTTATTATGCATTGATATAGTAAGTTCATAGGAGCTAGAGGATTAAGTTCTCCAGGGCATATGTTGATCTACATGTCAAAGTGTCTGATAAAATGTCTATAAAATAAAGTTAAGCTATATGTAACATTCCCATCCCAATCCATACAGCATGGAGCAACGCTCTCTTTGTATTTTTTTTCTAAATACAGCTGTGCTTTCAGAGCAAGAAGGATAGTCTGGCATGTACTTGGATCCCAGCCACTTCAATGACCAAGCTAAAATTTCAGAATGTCACCACATACCAGCATTCAACAACATATTCCATTATTTTAAAAATTCCTTTTTACCCTATATTTATTCTTATATTTTATCAGACTTTAAGAAAATAACCCACAATTAAAATTGAATTCATCACTTCTCATCAAAAGCCTAGATTCCTCTCAGTTTCTCAAGGTCATCTTCAGTGGTTTCACTTAAAATTATCATTCTAAGCACTTGGAATTTACCAAAAGGAAATCCTCTAACTTTTCCATTCCAAATTGTCTTTTCCTTTACTATTCTTCAATTGCTTTCTTTTTTTAAATAAATATTTTATATACTATATACACTAATAATACATACATATATACACATAAGCAGCTCTGAAGGCCAGGGATGTTATCTCTGCATTTTGGAACTTTGGGGCTATAGTCAATATCTTAGCCTCCAGGCCACTGGTTCTGAGGCAATAGTTTGGGGAGCTTGAAAAATTTCCAGTTGTTTTTGGAAGCATGTTGATGGTGACAAAGAAAACTAAACATTGTGGTCTAGAGTGACAGGATATGAAACTCCAGGGCTGGGAAATAAGAAACTGAGCAAGTAATATAGCAATGGAGAAAACCCTGAAGTCTATGGTTCTCAAGAATTGGAAGGTGGAGTAAGAAGGCAGTCTCTGGGTCATTCATCATCTCACACATTATAGTTTAACAGAGAATGAAGTCCCACAGGAGCATCCCCGCTCTGCCTGAGGGTTGTTCAACACCTGAAATGAACTTCGGATCAATTCTTGGCTGAAGTCCACCAGCGCCCCATTCACCAAGGCCAAGCTATCAGTGTCAACCACCACTCGAGCCCCGCCCTGTTCAAACACCCTGTCATCAGGATTGATAACTGTGTCCAGAGAGAATTTGTATTGGAATCCGGAGCAGCCACCTCCCTCCACTAGCAGCCTGAGGAACTCTGCCCCTTCCGTGATCTCCAGAAGCCTCTTAACGCAGCTCTCGGTGAGGCGGATCTGACCTTCATTTGTCTCAGACCCTGGAGTCTGGGAGTGAGCAGGAAGAAGAGGAGGAGGAGGAGGACGATTCCCAGCGCGAGCAGATGCCCACCGGCAGGGGCGCCCCGGCTGGCATCAGCGGCGGGCGCCGGCAGGTGTGGAGGAACCTGCTGGGGGAGCAGAGAGGAGGGTGAGCGCAGGCACAGAGACGCGAAGCGACCCGGGCTGGGGGTGAAGCGAGGCCTCCGGAGAGTCCTCTCGGCCCGCTGCACCCAGAGCATGCGGGGCGTCCTCTTCCCCACCGGGTACCTGCCCCTCAGCGCGGAGATCACCATCCTCAGGCCCAGGGCGCTGTCACCAACGCCGCCATTGTCCCTCCACCAGCCCCACGCTTAGCTAGGGAGCCCCCCCAAGTCCTCTCTCCTTCAATTGCTTTCTAGCAGAGCCTCATATTAGTGATCTTTCATAAAAACTAATTTTGAAAATTTTATATTCAAAGTTTCACTGTCATGCAGAAACACTGTCAGAATGTGGATATTTTAAAATGAGTCTTTCTTGTAATGAGAAACTTCGGTGTCGTTACAGGAGTTTTCAAAGTAATCTCTTATATATTGGCAATTTCCCTACCTCCTAAAAATATGTCCTCCTTATCCCAAAACATTTTCATTTGATACATGAATCCTTACTAACTATTCCATATATTTCTTGTATGTTTTAACTGAACTCTTTGAGGAGAACATCTCCAGTCAACACCAGCACTTTCTCTTCCCTCTCGCTTTCTTCCGAATTATTCCCAATTTGGCTTGTGAAATCATACACCAAATGAATTTATAGGCTCCAGAGCCAAGATGGTGGAATAAACGCAGGAACTTACCAGAACTCTCCCTCGAACTGCTCCAAATGACTTTAAATAATGACTCTAAACAAAATTTAGAGCGACAGAACCCACCAAAAAAATGTAATGAAACAACTAGCAAGGTCAGCAGGGAAAGTCTGTGAGAGAAGAACACAGTCCAGCATAGTCTGTGCCAAAACAAACCCAGCACCAGACAACCAAGAAGAGGCCTTGGGGTGACTGAATCAGTGGCAGCAGTAGAATCTCCAGACCTTGCATTGCACGGACAACAAAGTCACTTAGAAGGTTATCCGGAAAGGTCTAACACAGTTGAAGAAGAGTGGAGCACACTCCAGAGCATGCTGCACCAGAATATCCCCAGTACCAACAAACAAGGAGGAGGCTTTGGGAGCCACTTAACCAGTAGATGTAGCAGATGCTTCCAGGGTTCTCAGTCCTCAGATGTTACGGAGGTCAAATGACTGGTCAGAAGAACATTACAAAGTTCTCTTTGCTAGTACACAGGTAGGACTCCATTATTTGCCCATCCTGTGATTGCTATCAAAGTCCTGGATGGCAGTCCCACGGTGAGGAGGAGCATTATCATGCAAGAGGTTGTGGGCCAAAGTGGAGCAGGGCCCCTCTTTGCAGTTCTAGGCTAGAAAAGAGTGCTTGTGGTCACTCAGAGACCAGAGCACAGGCAAGGAGGGTAGCCAACACTTTTTCTTACAACATACCACCTTAGAAGACCTGAAAACATACAAGTCCCTAAAGTCACTCTGACAAAAAGATGCAAAAACACTTGAAGCTTGGGACAGTGTATCTTCCACTCTAGAAGCAGAACCCTACTTTAACAGAGAGTTACAAAATAAAAAAAAAAACAATTAATAGGCTGTGGAAATTAGCAAGCAACAGAAAAAAATTCTCACCATAGAAAGGTATTATGGTGACAAGGAAAATCAAAACATGCAATTAGAAGATGATAACAAAATGAAAATTCCTATATCGAAAGTCTCCAAGAAAAATATAAATTGTTCTCAGGACATGGAAGAGCTCAAAAAAAATCTGATAATCAAGTAAGAGTGTAGAGAAAAAATAGGGAAGTGAAATGAGTATAATGTAAGAAAATCATGAAAAAAATAAGGCCACGAATTGGTAAATGAGCCAAAAAATTTCCTGAAGAAAATAAACCTAGACTAAATGTTAAAAAAGGTACAAAAAGTAAATGAGAAAGATGCCTTAAAAAAGTAGAATTAGCTAAATGAAATAAAAAGGCAAAAAAAAAATCACTGAAGAAAAAAAAACTCCTTAAAAATATAATTGGTCAAATAGAAAAGAAGGTTAAAAAATTCATAGAAAATAATTCCTGGGGCAGCTAGGTGGTGCAGTGAATAGAACTCCAGCCCTGGAGTCAGGAGGACTTGAGTTCAAATACGGCCCCAGACACTTAACACTTTCTAGCCATGTAACCTTGGGCAAGTCACTTGACCCCAATTGCCCTGCCTTCCCCCTTCCAAAAAAGCAAAAAAGAAAGGACAAAAATAATTCCTTAAAAATAAGAATTGAGTAAGTGTAAGCAAATGACTTTAGGACAAAGCAAGAAACAATTACACAAAGCAAATTTTTTTTTTTTTAAATAGAAGACAATGTGAAATATCTCAGTGGGAAAACACTCGACCTGGAAATACTTCCAGGAGAGATAATTTAAAAATTATTTAACTACCTAAGAGCCATGAACAGAAACAAAAACAAACAAACAAACAACTAAGCATTTTTCAAGAAATTATCAAGGAAAAGTGCCCTGATATTCTAGAAGCAGAAGGCAATATAGAAATTGAAATAATCACCAATCACCTCCTGAAAGAAATCCCAAAATGAAGTTTCCCAGAAATATTATAGCCAAATTCCAGAGCTCCCAGATCAAGGTAAAAATATTGCAAGCATCCAGAAAGAAATGATTCAAGTATTTTGCAGCCACCATCATGATAACACAAAATTTAGCGGCTAAAAGATCAGCAGACTTTGAATATGGTATTCCAGAGGGCAAAGGAGTTAAGATTACTACCAAGAATCACCTACCCAGCAAAAGTGAATACAATCCTTCAGGAGTCAAAAAAAAAAAAATGTGCATTCAAAGACACGGGAGACTATCAAGCATTCTTGATGAAAAGACCAGAGCTGAATACAAAAGTTTACTTTCAAATATGAGACTCAAGAGAACAATAAGAAGAAATGGAAATCACAAAGGATTTAATAAGGTTAAACTCTTTACATGCCTAGACAGTAACATGATACTTGTAACTCATAAGAACTTTCTCATTACTAGGGGAGTTAGAAGGAAAATACATAGGTAGATAGGCGTAGATAGATAGATAGATAGATAGATAGATAGATAGATAGATAGATAGATAGATAGATAGATAGATAGATAATCAGACAGACAGAAAGATAGACAGACAGACACACAGACAGAGAGATAGATAGATGGATAGATAGATAGATAGATAGATAGATAGATAGATAGATAGATAGATAGATTAGATAGATAGATAGATAGATAGAGATACAGATATAAATAGATATATAGATAGATCATGGGTATGCATGGAACATGAAGGTATGATATTTAAAAAATAAAATTAAGGGATGTGAGAGAGATATACTAGGAAAAGGGTAAAGGGAGAGGTAGAAGGGGATAAATTATCTTGCATAAAAGAGGAAAGTAAAAGGTTTTACAGAGGCAATGAAGAGGGGGAAGGTGAGGAGTAATGAGTGAACCTTATGCTCATCAGAATTGTTTCAAAGAAGGAATAACATACACACTCATTTGGGTATAGACATATGTCTTAACTTACAGAAAAGAGGTAGAGAAGGGGATAAGAGAAGGGGCGGTTGTTGAAGGTAAGTCAGATTGGAGGATGGGCTAGTCAGAAGCAAAACACTTGTTTTTTCTTCTTTTCTTTTTTAAATTTTTTGGTCTTTATTAATTTGTTTACTTTTAGTTTACAAGATTCATTTCCACAATATCTTGAGTTGCAAATTTTTTATCTCCCCCCATGATGGCATACAATCAAGTACAGGATCAGCAAATACTTTCACATTAGACATTATTCAGGTTATAAAGGATTGTATCAGATGGAATGAACAATGGGAAAGAGGAAACAAAACCAAACAAGAAAAAGATCAAGTATTTTGCTTCAATGTGGATTCAAACTCAGTTATTTCTAATTCTTTCTCTGGATGTAGACATCTCTCTCCATTATGAGTCTTTTGGGGTTGACTTATAACCCTGAGTTGCTGAGAAGAGTCCAGTCTATCAAAGTTGGTCATCAAACATACATTGTGTCTGTAATTGTGTACAAATTTCTCCTGGTTCTACTCTTCTCACTAAGCATCAATTTGGATAAGCCTGTCCAGGTAAATATGAAGTCCATCTGCTCCTCGTTTCTTAAAGCACAATAGTATTCCATTATATTCATATACCACAACTTGTTCAGCCATTCCCCAATTGATGGGCACCCCTTTAATTTCCAATTCTTTGCTACCACGAAAAGAGCTGCTTTAAATATTTTTGTGCATATGGGTCTTTCTCCCAAGAAGCAAAACACTTTTGAGGAGGGACATGGTAAAAGGAATGAGATAATAGTTTGGTGTGGGGTGGAATTTGGATGGAGGGAAATACCGTTAGCAACCAAAGCTGTTAACAAAAAATTAAACCACAATTCTTAGGTAAAGGCCTGATTTCTCACACATATAGAGAACTAAGGCAAATTTGTAAATATGATAGTCATTCCCCAACTGATAAATGATCAAAAGATATGAAGAATTTTCAGATGAAGGAATAAAAGCTATAAACGACCATATGAAAATATGCCCAAACTCAGCCCTACTTAAACTATGAGGGGTGACAATTTTAAGAAGCATTGATGGTATCCTGACTTGAAATAGTTTAAGAAGTCCTCAATTCACTATTGATTGGAGAAATGCAAATTAAAATAATTCTGAAGTAATATCTCATACCCATTAGAAGGAGTAATAGGTAGACAGAAAAAGAAAAGGATGAATGTTGGAGGGAATGTTGGAGAAGTGGTACATTAATGCACTATTGGTGGACTTGTGTACTTATTCAACCATTCCGTAGAGCAATTTGGAACTATGCCCAAAGGACTATAAACCATGCATACCCTTTAACCTGGCAATACCGCCAATAGATCTATATGTCAAAAAAGATTAAAAACAAAATGAAAAGGGATCTATATTTACAAAAACATAGGATTTTTTTTTCCTCATGGAAAAGTCTGGAAAGTGAGGGGATACCTATCAATTGGGGAATGGCAGGGCAAATTGTGGTATATGATCATGATGGAATATTATTGTTCTATAAGAAATGCTGAGCAAGAAGTTCTCTGAAAAACATGGCAAGACACACATGAGCTGACGCAAAGTGGAGCGTCCTTGTACAGAGTAACGACAACATTGTGAGATGTTCAGTTGTGAATGACTTAGCTATACTCAGCCATGTGCTGATCCAGAACAACTCTGAAGGACTGATGATGAAAAATGCTCTCCATTTCCAGAGACGGAACTGATGGTGTCTGAATACAGATGGAAGCAGACTGTTTTTTAACTTTATTTTTCTTGTGGAAATGTTTTGCATGACTACACATGCATAACATATATCAAATTGCTTGCCTTCTCAATGAGGGGAAATGGTAACAAAGGAAGGGAGAGGATTTGGAATTCAAATCAAAATAATGAATGTTAAAAACTATGATTACATATAACTGGGGGAAAATAAAATACCAACATAAAAGAGAAAATAAATTAAACTAAGTTAATAAAGGAAAGTGCAGTCTCCAAAATGACCAATAACATTCTAATTGAAAACTCAAATGATCATTAAAAAAATCTAATTATAAAACAGAATTTTATTCATTAGAGCAAAATGCAGTTTCAAAGATGTTTTTTTAATAATATGATTCCCATTCAGATGACAGAATCTTAAAAATATTCTTTGTTAACTCTGACACCAGAGATAACTTTGTTAAGAGATCCTCTGCTTAGCAGTATCAAAAGGGAACGTAGTAGAGAGAAAAGAATACCCAGGTAAGGTGTATTTCTTCACTGATATGTCAAATACAGGGTTGCAATGGAAGAAGCTTTCCCTGGAAGTGGTGAGGTCCTCTAGTTTTATTTTTTATTTTTCTTTATTAAATATAAAGTCATAACATTCTTCAAATGCTTCTAAATTAGATTTAAAATCATGCATATATTTTACTGTAATTATTCACACAGAAGTAAGCAGATGAAAAATATATTATTCATACTATAATGCATCAGTTTTCTAGAGAATTGGTCCATAAATATGTAGATATATAACTATATATAGAGAGAGAGACAAAGAGAGAGATACACACATACACATAAATGTATTTATATATATATGTATTTATGTATACATATAGAGATTCTTATATACATATGCATACATATTTGTGTATACATACAAATATGTATATACACACATGCATATACTTTTTCACATTTATTTATTTTTAATTCGTGGAATAAAATGAACATTTTCATAATATAGCATATTTTTTTAAATGACTGCACATGATACTGCAAATCTATTATTTACAACTTGCTATTCCTTTTAAATATTTAATAAAGTTACAATATAAATTTCTTTTTTCCCTTTTTTCTCCCCTCCTAACACCTTAAGAGGCATATACATTTAAAATTATTCTATACAAACTTCTATTTCTCAATTATTTCTCTGAAAATACTGCTTATTAAAATGTATGAATATTATTATTTCAAATACTAGTAATACTGGAGTGTTTGAATAAACTTATTATTCTGTTAGAAGAAGTTCATTCTGTCCCTTAACTCATTCATGAGAATGAGAAGAAAAACCATAACCTGTACTCAGATTTTCTGAAAATAAATCCAAGGTTCTTTCTCCCATATCACTTAAGTAACTGAAATGTCAAAAAAAAAAAAAAAAGACCAAGAAGAAAAGAGAAGCTAGCCCAGACAAGTCACAAAAAGACCCAATTCTAATTCCATTTCTTGGGCCACGCAATCTACATATTAGTGTAAAAACCAGCTATAATTCAGAGGAAGATTATTTTTGCAACAGACATTTAAGGTCCTCAGCAGCATTTGGTAATGTGACTATTTTGCTGTTTTCACATCAAGATACTAACATGGAGTTTACAGTGCTCTGAAATCTCCAGAGGCACCAGATTTAGGTCTTACAATGTACAGGATGGCTCTTAAAGCACTGCTTTTTGCACTCTGCATAAAATCTGTAATTCAAATAGGAATCATTGAACTCTAATAAGGACTCCAATGAATTGCTTTAAATGGCACCAAACTTAAAAATTTCCATGATTCCATCCCATTTTTAAGAACCCAGCTGGGTTCTATAAGACACATTAGCCCTGAAATATTGATTTAACAAAATGTAGTCTGTCCACTAAAACCATAATAGACGCAGAGGCCTTTCCATATAAAGCCATTTACAATACACTTGATCCAATTCTCTAATATTCTGAGGCAAGTAGTGACACTAAACAGTTGTATCCAAGAATAATGAAACAGTGAGTATCTACAGTGTCTATTTTCCTGGTCCTAAATAATAATATCTAAAATTATAGTTATACATAGTAGAAAAATACAAGTGTATGTATGTAGGGAAATAAAACAGTGATTCAGTGTTTTACCTGTCAGTGCTCTTGTCCATCTGAATTTTCTCTCCATTGATCTGAACTTTAATAACAATAAAACTTAAAACCAGTATACATATATGTGTGTGTATACTTTTATATTCCTTAAAAAGTAACACTACTCAGTGAACTTTGTTAGATGGGTTCTTGGAAAACATCATTTATAGTTCAATCAAGTACAATAGCTCCTTCTCCATTTCTTGGTCATATATAGTCTTCTATGTTTGACTTTTGAAGTCCTTCAACACTTATTACACATTAGTCCCCTTCCCATACTCTACGATTTAGCCAAACTGTACTGCTTGCACTTTCTCACACAGAGTATTTCATTTCATATGTTCATGCCCCTTTGAAATGGTCCTCTTCATACCTGGTATGTACTCCTCTCTTGTCTCTACTTCTTAGAATACTGAGCTCCCTTGAAAGTGTGCCAGTCTACACAAGGCCTCTCCTGACTGCTCCTCCCCTGACTTACAGTCCCTCTTCCTCCTTGAAATTGTTATTTATTTACTTTTTGTGTAGATATTATAAACAGTATATATGTCATGTATACATGCTATATACATGTTTTGCTTTGATAGAATATAAGATGGCTGCAAAGGGAGAGTATTTTATTTTGGTTTTATCGCTAGCTTCTAGCTCAGCACCTAAAATATGATAGATACTTAGTAAATTTTTGGTAATTAAAGGTTTCAGATTTACCTTATGGTGGTAGTTTCATTTTTGTTTTCTTTTGAGGAAATTATGCAAGAATTGATGCTACACTAACAAAGCTTTCAGAAATCCAATACCACCTCCATGTTAGAGTGAGGAATTAGAATAGGATTTTAGTAGAGGTAAAAACATCTATGATTGCTTTTAGAGGAAAATTTTCAAAGATAAAAATGTAAGTGTTGATTTTTTTTAATTTGTACATATTTTTAGTTTATTTCTATCTTTACAAGTTATTCCCCCTTTTTCCCCAAGTGAATCTAAACTCCTTGAAAATAGGGACCATATACATATATCTTTGTATTTACAAATGCCTAACACATAGCAGCTACTTAAAGGTATATTAAATAAAGGAACAAATTAATACTTTTCTAATGTGGGCTTTGTAATGGCAAGGGCAGAAGTAGTTCACACCTTGTTTCAGCTATCGAATTAACACCTTGTTTTAGTTAAAGTTTCCTTTGAGTCTTGTATCAAGTCTGTTAAGAAACAGAACATGTGAACCCCAGAACTTGTGAACCCTAGAACTCATTAACTGCTGCAACAGGAAGGAGAGGGCCTAATGACCACATATAAGGAAAGGCCCAGGCCAGAGATAGCAGAACTGAGAAGAGGACTCTTGTGGTGGCAGAGGCAAGAAGGAGAAAACTCGTTTTATCCTGGCACTCTGTTTGTCTGCTCTTTCTGTGTTGATGTTTGTTTCTGATACTTTATATATAAGTTCTGGGACCTTACTGGAAGTCTCGAAAGAGGATTTTCCATTCGTATGTAAACAAAAGACCTGCAGGAGGGTTTTGGAGGTCCTGGGACTTTACTGATGATTTGTGCTGACCTCTGGACATTGTTTGTGGGTCTGTGTTAATTTTCTATGTTGATGATTTGTGTTGAGTTCTCATACCTTGTTGGTGGGTCTGAGTTGATTTCACAGACAGATAGTGAACTGATGGTGGTACTGGCAATATGTATGAATATTATTGTGGTTCTGTTAAGCTTTGTCTTTCCAGAAACAGGAAGTGTTAAGGACTTGAGGTGGACTAGACACTGTGAACTTCAATATGGAATTGGAACTGGATGAAGAACTGGAGAAGGAACTGGGAGCTGCCTGCCTTTGAACCCAGGTGACAATTGGAGCTGGGATGATGGAAGAGGAACCATGGAAACTGAGAGCTGAAATCCATGAAAACTGAAATCCAAGACTTTACTTGGATACTGTGTACTGGCTAAGGAGATATGATTTACTGTGATCTAGGGGTGGAGAACTTTGGGTTTTGTACAGTGTGTCCCTTAAGGTGGCAAGTCTCCTTAAAGATGATTGAATGATTGCATTACTAAATGACTGTGTTTTGTTGAAATCTATGTGAGAATTTTGGTGAAAATTATGTGGCCATTTTAGTGATAAGTTGTTGAGTTGTGACATGGTGAATGCTTTATTTTGATTATTTGTGATAAGTTGTAACATTGTGAATGCTGTATTTTGATTTTCTATGAATGTTTTGCTCTGATTTGTTATTGAATAGAGAGCTCACTATACTATATAATCAGAACCATGAAAGCTGTTTATAGCATCATTCCTCTGGAATGCTTCTCATGTGTGGCTTTACAGGCATTGAGAGGAGGCATAGACTTGAACTAGTGTTTGGCATTCGGTTAAGTGCATAGCCTACTATGGTAGGTGATATGGTATTCTTTGGTCCAGAAAATGCCTTGTAATTAGGCAATTTGATCTAATTAGATTGATATCTAGTTCATTGGTTGTTCAGGTCTCATGCAGGCTCACCCATTTAAGTATGATTGAGTGGAAGGATGGTCTTAGGGTAGGAGATGGGTAAAGCAGTCACAGGCAGAGACACTTTAACATTAGTGATCCAAGACTTTGGGAAACTTGTCTTAGAGATACTGGACTCATGGCATTGTTTAACATTTATAAGTATAATGGGGTTATGAATAAGACCTGGGGTTATGAATAAGTGGTGATCAGGACTAGATGAAAGGGTTGTCTATTGGTCTAAGCCAGGTAGTAGAGGGGACATGGGTTAGGTCCCCAGAAGTCTGTGGGTGGTGATGATGTCTATTAGCCTTGTCTCACAATGTACAGGATATTTAAGTTCATTGGAAATGTTACTATCATTGTAGGATTCAGTAGAATTCAGCACTGGGAATGTATGCCAGCAGCAACATCTTGGTGATTAATTCATTCTGGCACACTTTTATCTGGTGGTTCAGGAAGAAGTGAAGTATAGTCTAAAGTTCAGTATGCCATGCAGCTTAATTCCATTGGCCAAGACATAATGGGAGTTGTGGCCTAGGGTTCCCAAGTCATTTGAATCTTCACTTGTGACATTAGATTTAGAAACGGGGTTGGTACTTTTTTTTTTTATAAAACCTGATAGAGTACCTGGGTTTTAGATTCTATTGAATTATCTGTTTTGTGGTTTTTGCCCAGTCAAAAATTTTGTTGTTGTATTGGGACCAATACAACCTATGACTGGTGCTGGGGAGGTACTTTATTTATTTCCTTGTTAAATACTTGCTTTTTGGAAAAAGTAAGTTGAAGGAGGTCATTAAATTCTCCACTGAGCAACACCACCACACAAGTTAGGAGTGATGGGAGAGGTCAGCACTAAGATCCAGCATTTCAATCTCTTCCTCAACTTTTAAGAACAGGCTTGAGTACTGGGGCATACCCAGGTGGAAGATTTTGACTCAGTAGTCATGCTTAGAGACAAGTAGTAATGGACTGGCTAAACTTCCTGACTTTCCACTTGGAGTACACTTGAATTAAGCAGCTTGGCTCTTAGCCATGTCCTGGTTAATATTTCCTCTTGGGCAACCCGGACTTTTCTTTCTGCCCTGGGTCTTGATGGGAGATTCCTGTAGGATTTAGCCATAAGAGAAGTTCAGGGACCATAGCTTGTACAAGGGGCAGCTATTGATGGTGTTGAGACTGATGGAGGCATCCTCTTCCTCTGATACACAGACAGTAAGGTGATACCAGAGACTGAAGTAGGTAATGTCCGGGCAAGGGCAGTTACAATTTCCATTGCAGTCTTGGGAGGAAATTTAAACATGATATTTTTTTGTTTAATTTAGTTTAGTTTTTCTTTTTGAAGGTTTTATTATTTATTATTATTATTATTATTATTATTATTATTATTATTATTATTTAGAAGGATCTTTGTCCTGTAAATCAGGGGTAGGTAGTTATAAATTGGGATTGACTAAACCAAATTGTGATACCTCTGAAGTATCGCTTACCTTACCAAGAGTTCCTTAGGAGGACCTGCTTTGTGTTCAGGGCACATGAAGTTTTCAGATTAGGTTTTGACTCAGTTTCTCAAGATTAGTGATGGATTATTTTATTCTTTCAACCAAGATTTGAAGATTAGTTACAGTAAAACTACTGCCCTAGCTTGGTCTTTCAAACCCAGTAACAACACAGATGTGGCTGTCACACAATATTTGGAGCAAGGTGAATATACACTTGTGACTATGGTATTTTGATTAGGATATGATGAAAATGTAGTCTTGCAACTCTTCTGGTGATCAGGGCTGGTGATCAATAAAGTTATTGATGGAGGGTGGAGGTAAGAACTTGTTTTTCTGGTTTGTCACTTGACCCCATGGTCCACATTTGATACTCTCAAAGCTGGGGCTCTGAACCAGTGGCTTTGAACCAGTAGCAATCATAGCTCTGTTCTACATAGCTGTAGCCCTGGTCTTTTCTGTGGACCTCAAGGTCTCACCTTGTTGACAGGGGTAGGGGCTAGATGTGGCCCTGGCCTGATAGTCAGGACATATGAAGTTTATATATCTGGTCCTGGCCTTAAGATCTATAAATTGTGTAATCTTAGCCAAATTGGTAGAAAAATAGGTTGCTAGTTGAGATGTTACTTAGCTAGAGCAACAGAACTATGTAGAACTTTGGGCAGGTTCTCAAAGACATGAGGAACCTCTGACCAATGGTTGAGGCCCTGGCATGATTTAACATTGTTCATGAGATTTTAAAGAAGTAGCAGTTATCCTGGAAATGAGGAAGGAAAAGTTATGGGAAAGACTATGACTGTGGTACATTGTATTGTTTTTGTCTTTGTTTTTTATTTTTTCCCCTGGTGGGTTCAAGTTTTAGTGATGCTCTACCCAATATTTCAAAATGAGTATCAGGTAGAGTCATTGCCAAGCAGTCATGATTATAGTAACTGTATAAAGCATGGTAAGTACACAATTGTTGTTTTCATGCAAAAAAAGTGATTAATGCTTTGGCCTCATAGTTGAGGTGTGACATTTGCCTTTTGATGATTTTGTTACCACAGTGATTTAATCTAGTATGGAGTAAATGGAAACAACCCTGTCTTACAAGGTTGACTTGACTGACACTTTGGAGAGAAATGGACCCACTGAAATGATCATCTAAGTCCTCTACTTGAAAGTTTTCTTTTATATATCACATCAAAGAGACAATGAAGCTAGACTGTTGTATATACTGACTCATGTAGTCATTATAACTTTTTTCTTTTTTTGAGAATAGTGACTCTCTAAGATGGGGAGTAGATAGAACTGTCCAGGAATCAGGAGCTACAGTTCCCCTTAATTGTTGTCCTGAGTGATGAATTTCTAATGGAATTTTACCAGGGAAAATGAAAGAGGTATTAATGACTAAAGTATCTCCAAGATAATATTATAAAATCAGTAGCATTACCAAGCAGTTGGACAAAGAGCCTCTTACTCTCCTCTTAGTCCTAACACTTGGAAAGTACAATTATCCTTTCTACTTCATGACTTTTTCCATAGCATTTCATATGCTATGCGTGAGCAAAAGAAAATTTGGGGAATTTCAGGAAGTTTTGCGAAAAAACATAGAAAACATTCAAAGGCCAGCAGATGGCAAAAGAAAAAGTTTAGAAACTCAGAAATTGTATATATATTGTATATTTATTTATGCACACATATATGTATATACATATATATGCATGTATATAACTTCTACATTTCTGAACTTTTTGATATATATTAAATATTTTTAATATTTTTTAATTTTTTAGTTTAGAATTTGATATATATTATATTATATAGCATCAACATATTTCTTCTTTTAACAGCATAATAATTCTAAATTCTCTGTTATGAAGGGAGGGCCAAAAAAATTTCACATGGATTTTCCAGATTACAGGGGCACTACACCCCTAATCCACATAATGTGGAAGAGATAATTGCATTTATAATATTATCCTTTGAATACTTTGACTCCTCCAATATTCTCCACCACTATTCTACATTGAAGACACAACACTGACTTTTAGATCATACTCATAGGATTTCTGGACCAAGAAAGCTAAACTAATTGTGTTACTAGATCCAGTGCCTCACACTCCTATCCTGGAAAGCTAGGTTACCTTAAGACTGGGGTGGACCTGCTATATTGATGGAACAGTTTGAATTGAAAGAAGCTCCAAAGGTATAGCAGCCAAAGAAAAGGGTGAACTACAAATCAAGGGAAGAGAGAATTATTAAAAAAAACAAATGCTGTAAAAAGGTAAGAAAGGTAGAACAATGAGGTGTTTCCTTTACCCTTACCACATTAAAGAAATCATAATATTAGCAGGGGCATTATAGATTATTAAAGCCTCATAAAATAATTATTATGCTTTCATAAAATGGGTAATTTCTATTAAAAAACTCAAATATGATGAAAATAGAGAAACATGCACCATGAAATGGTGTAAAATAAATAAGCAGAGACAAGAAAGCAATATACACAGCAACTACCACAATGTGAATGGAAAGAATAATGACCAGAAAACACTGAGAAATTAATATTGCAAAATTATAAAGAATAAGCATACCCACAAAGAAGATATGTAGGAAGTTACCCTTCCTCATTCCTTTCCAGGGAGATGGGGGATTGTCCAAGATCATGGAATTTAGTATATGTTGTCTAATTTTTATTAATATGGTCCTTAGCTTTAATTTTTAAAAAAAATGAATGATTAAGCTGAGTTGCAGTTATCTGATCATCACTTTTCCCATCATAGCTTACAACAGATTGGGGTAGTTGGAATTTCTTTAAGGGGGAGGATCTTTTTTACTTATGAATATTTGAAAGAAAATTTGAAAGGAAAGAAAAAGAAAGGAGAGGAGAGGGGGGAAGGGGAGAGGGAAGAGGGAAGAAGAAGAGAGAGGAGTGGAGGGAAGGGGAAGGGGAGGAGAAGATAGGATATGGGAGAGGAGGAGAGAAGAGGAGAAGCAAGGGGAGATGAGGAGAGAGAAAAGGCCTAAATGTATATATCCAATATTGTAAACATGAATTTTGTTGTTTTCTTTTGTTTTTTCCCTAGACTCCCAGTTTTCTTCTTGGAATTTCATCTAGAAAGCAGAAAATTCAAATAAGGGACAGAATATAGGCCACCTTACCAAACAATACAAAAGGATGAAAGTTAAGTACATCTCAAAAATCTGCTCACATAAAATCGTAGCTACCATGCAGTCCAAATATATGCCTCTTTTTTCCTCAATAACATATAAATGTTTATGTTTTAACTTTTTAATTAAAATATAAGTAGTTTAATCATACTGGATCCCTGATGTGATCCTTTTTTTTTGATATGCAACTTTACAAGATTTATTTTTTAAATCACATCTTTTACTTATTTATTCATTTATTTTTTTGTTTATTTATTTATTTATTTTGCTTTTTGGAGGGAAATTGGGGTTAAGTGACTTGCCCAAGGTCACACGGCTACTTTTGTGTTTGTGTGTGTGTGTAAGTGTCTGAGGTCTGATTTGGACTCAGGTCCTCCTGACTCCAGGGCCAGTGCTCTATTAACTGTGCCACCTAGCCACCCCTTCAATATTTCTTTAAAACTTCAGTGAATTGATAATTTCATTAATTAAGCTATTCCCTTCTTTGGTATTAATAGGAGACCTTCCAAAAAGTTTCCTGTGATTCATGTTGCCAGAAGAATTTGAGAGTTAGAAGAAAATTTAGCAGTATCTAATCAATTGAGATATTAAAAAAGATTACCATCATAAGTCTGTAATTGTCAAGTCTCTCAAACACCTCCAAGGAGTGAAGAAACACATTTTTTCTAAGTGGTCCATTCCACTTTTATAAAGTTCACATCATTAGGAAAATAAATTGTATTTTCTGTTTTGTTTTTGATAGAGTGCCTAAATTTTTTCTTAGTAATTTCTACTTAGTGCTCATGGTTGGCTCCTCTAGGGCCAAACAAAACAAGTCTAACCAGTCTTCCTCATGACAGCCCTTCCAATATTTGAAGAAAGATATTTACCTACCTTGAGTCTCTGCCTCCAGGCTAAACCTAATGATTTTCTTCAACTAACCCTTACATATCAAAAAACTTAACCCATTTTTCAATCCTGTTTTCCTTACTCTGCAAACTATCAAATTATAAAAGTCCTTCTTAAACCATGCTATACATAATTCAAAACTTTTCTCCAGATGAGGTCTGATAAGGGAAAATCATAATAAAATTATTACCTCCTTATTCCTGGAAGCTATGCCCTTATCAATGTAGCCCAAGATCCCATTAGCTTTTTCAGTTGCCAAATCATAATGTGGACTCAAATTAAGCTGATGATGACTAAAACTTGAAACACTTTTCAGAACAACTGCCATCTAACTATGTCTTCTCTGTTTTGTGAGACTACAGCTTTATTGATGTGTTAGACATTAACCCTATTCAATTTCATTTGTTGTTCAGTTTGATATTCTAATATGTCAATGTCTTTTGGAATATTATTCTGTCATCCAGTATGTAAGTTATGTATTCTGGTTTTGTATATGCAGTCAATTCAATGACTATGCCAACCAAAATTTTAAACAGCCAGTCAGAGATCACTGGGGAACTCTACTAGAGTTCTGCTATGATGGCATTGAACCTTTAAGAACTACTTTTTGAGCCTGGTCATCTAAACAGCTTTGATTCCATCTCCTTGGATTATTGTCTAAATTTTTTTCTCCATCTTCCCCAGAAGAGTAATGTGAAATACTTGACAAAAAAAAAATTTAAAAAGCTTTGCTAAAATCAAGGTAAGCTATATCTGTAGCATTCCCTTGACCTACTATATAAACAACTCTCTCCACCAAGAAAAATCAGATAATTAACAAAAACTCTTCTAGATGAAACTATGTGGGCTCCTTGTAATCCCATTCCTTTCACAAGAGGTTCAGCAATGATCACTTGATGGTATGTTATAGTACTTCATAAAAAATCAAATTCAAGTTCAGGGGTCTAAATTTGTAGACTCTGATATTCTTTTTTTAAGATCAGGATATTTGCTCTACTTCAATTATTTTTCATCACCCTCATTTTCCACAGATTTTCCAATATTATGGACAAAGAATCAGCAGTAACATCTTCCAGTACTTTTAGGCATTGAACAGGTGTAGTTGATCTCATCCAAATCTCTTGAATTAAGGCAGATAGAGGCTCTCTTACTTTCTCATAATATATATTGGATATCATGTGTTTTTTGTCATGGTTTTCCTGGCATTTCTTCCAAGGCAAAGAAAACAGGAGCCTGGGTTCAATTAACTTTATTTATTAAACAATTTATTTCAATATAATAGGTGTCATTACCAGTCTTTTGTATTTTATTTTACATTAAAATTGTTATCAGAAGAGGTTCATAGTCTTCCAGACTCCCAAGGAGATCCATCATATACACAAAAATGGGTTCAACTGCTCTAATGGTAATCAGTTCTGTTTAGACAAAGAGCAATACATTATTCATGACAATAATAAATATTTAAATAATATATAATTCAATATTTAATGCCTTGTTTGTTGTAACCTTAATGTTTTTAAGTGTATGTCACTGGCCTCTGCACATATCTCACCATGTATTTGATCTGGTCCACCACTTTTCTGGAGTTCAACTTCCTAAATGTCATTTATAATTCTTCATAAAAGAAACAGGGGAAAGATGGGTTACGGCCCAAATGTGCTAGTTCTTTATGTTGATGATGCAAACAGATGCTATGGAAACATGAAGAGACATTACATTTTATTCATGTTTGACATACTCCTTCCATTTTCATCTATGAATATGCCTGGGATGCTGTGGCTCACTTGTGTCACACAAATTTTTATAGCTTTTTTTCCTTTTCCACTACTATTTGCTTGTTTGAAGCAAATACTGCTCACAATCCTCTACCACTGTCCTCAATAACATAGTATATAGGTTTCATATTCTGAAGCAGCTTCCCCTCAGCTACCTTGTCTAGCACAGAAAATGATATCAAATATGTGTTGGCTAAATCAGTTCCTGAGATCTTTCTTCCTGTTCATTGTGATGGCTATGAAATATCCATTATAGAAAATGGTTAAATAAAAAATGGGGAAATGTAATGCACTGTCTTTTGTCTGATACTTATCCTGCATCAGGCAGACCTGAAGTAATTACACTTAAATAGTAACTTCTTATTTTTTTAACTTTGTTCAAGTTTATGTTGATGTAAAGCTTTCCTCTAATGACTTAAATGTTTGAATGCAAATACCTGATTTGTATATGTCGCTAATGTCAGTAACTATTTTATTATTTTTTCTGATGCTTATCATGTACCTCATTATCCAAATCTCTTGGGAAAGAAGATATTCATGATATATAGTAATTAAAATTCTAAGTAATCTGCAAGCTTTTGCCTTCCTTTGTTTATCAAACCTGAACAAAATTTTTGAACATACATTTTTGCCATTAAATTTTATTCCTCCTATTATGGCAAAATTGTCATTTATAAAAGATGATGTTAGCATCATTTAAGCCATGCTTTTAAGTCATCGTAGATATGATTTATCTATCAGTCCAGTCCCTTTTTTAAGTGCTGAGTTATATGGCTCAATTGGGCAATGAAGTGGCAAGACGTATAGATCACTGGCCCTGGAGACAGGAACCTGAGTTCAAATCCAGTCTGAGACACTTACTAATAGAATTATCCAGGCAAGTCACTTAAACCTGTTTGTCTCATTTCCCTCATATGTAAAATAATCTAGAAATAGGAAATGACAAAACACTCTAGCACTTTGCCAAATGCAAAAAAAAAAAATTTAAACAAACAAATAAATGCGATCACAGTCAGTTAAACATGACTGAAACTACTCAACAGCAATAACGACAACATGCCATCACTAGATTCAAGGAACTCATTTTCTTTAGACTTACCATGATTATTAAAAGACAAGAAGAATTCATATATAATTAAATACCAATGCTTGTTTCCATTAGAAACATAAACTGGCCCTGAAAATTCCTTCATTTACTTCTCCAAGGAGATCTTTTGGTACATTCTTTCATTTATTTTTTTTTGTTTAATTTCATTTATCATGAGAATAACAATGCTGATGCATTAATATTTCATGTTAATATTTTAGTAAGTTAATGTTTATGACCTAAAGACTTTGTGATTATCAACACCTTTTTATTCTTTTTTCATGGCTTCTCTGATGTCTCTCAGAAGATAAATTATAGGCACAGATAACCAAGGGAATTTTAGTTGTTGTTTTTTAATTTTATGGATTCACCTGAAAAAAATAATTCTTCATCTTGGGACAACTTACTTGAAACAATCCTCTCCATTTTTTGTCTTGATTGGCCATCAGAGAGTATCCTTGGTCTGACTCTATTAATATATTCCAAGCTTTTCCATGTTATAGAATTTCCCAGGACTTATTTATTGCTGAGGTGTCTTTCAAATACCCAGGGTGACCTAGATGACATGATGAGTTATCACAATAATTAACTGTGGAAGAACATTTATAAAGAACACACATAGAAAAAATATACATATGTGTGTAATATACATGTGTGTATAAATGTACATGTAAATATATACATATATATATAAATTAACTAGTTCTGGTTTTTTTGTGTTTCATAGCTGAACTTAGGATATTTGGTTCCATAAAAGACTGAAAAAATAAGGATGACAGCTTAGCATTTTTCACCCTTTGATGGCTATGTTCCTTTATGTTTATTCATTACATTGTATATCACTCTACAGTCTTACATAGAAATGCATAGTGCTCAAATGAGCTTTTATTACATTCCAACTCAGTTTAATAGGTGCTGAAAGTAAAGGAGGGGAAAAGGCATTTAGCTTCAATTCTTGAAATGTGTTTTAAAATGAATTCTTTGTTTTTAGCAAAAGCAATTTCAGGTGCATATCACAGCACTCTATAGCTCATATTCTAGGTTATGTTACCATAAAACACAAAAGGTAGATCACCATCAGTGTTTTGAATTTGGATCAAAGAGAAGGTACTTTTTAAAATTGGCTCATTGCAAAAGCATTGTGCACTAAAAATGAATTCTGACAGTCAATTTTATAAATGTTATACACACCCAGTAATATAATTTTGTTGTGTACTTTTCACTGTGTATAATGAATATTTTCAATGTGCTTTGTTATAGAGTGAATTGCTGAACTCTCAAAACTTGCTTCCTTTGTTATATTAGAATTTGTCCTTTATTCTTCGTTAATTTGTATGCGTCTTGAGGACAGGTACTATATTTTCTTTGACCTTGGTCTCTCCCTAGTGAATATAGTAATTTGTTAATTTGTAAGCGTCTTGAGGACAGGTACTATATTTTCTTTGACCTTGGTCTCTCCCTAGTGAATATAGTACAATGTTCTACAAAGAGTAACTTTTCAATAAAGTATTGTACTTAAAAGAATTGATTAACAAATCTGTAAGACCATGGGATGAAATGGAGGAACCAACATTAGTCATCAAAAAAAACATAGAATAACCTAGTTCCAGAAAAGCCTAGGTTTCAAATAATTACTTCAAAGAGAATCTGTGTTGCTACTGCCTTCTGACTCCAAGGCCTTTATTGATTTATCCCCTGAGCTATAGGTGAAACACCAAAGCCTTTTGTAGCCTTGACACAAAGCAAATGAGTTTGGTTTGGGGTTTTAAGTCTCAAAGGTCACAAACACAGGAAAGGGGTGCTGTTGGCTCTAAGAGAGCTTTAAATCTCTTTTGTGTTGATATAACGTCTAGTCTATTGGTGTTACATCTTGAAGTATATCCAAGATGGACCTCTTTGCTAATTTCAGCATGTTTTGTTTTTGTTTTTGTTTTTTGAAATCTCAGTTCATTGGATTCCTCCTACAATGCGACTTTTTCTCTGATAAATTTCAGTCTTTCGGATCCTCTGACCTATTTACTGAGAGCACAAATGCCAATCTAAGCTTGATTTTTGGTCCATTACCTATTAGATTAAAGATGAATCACCTACACAATAATGGCCTTTATGTCTGTGATGTTCTTGTCCAGAAGACATGTGTTTGAAAGGTAGAATGACATGTACTGAAGGAAAAGCCATAGTTTGACAGTAGTTTCTCAATAACAAAAGATCACAAGGTGTAAACATATACATACATATATGTGCATTTACATATGTATGCATAAGCACTCGTGTGTATATGTGCATATATACATGTGTGTATGTGTGCATGCACACACATACACATGGTTTGAAGATATTTTAAGAGATACAGTTCCCAGAGGTGTGGGTATAGAGACAGAGCTGAGAGTTCCATTACTGTCAAAGGCATTGCTATCCTTCTACTCACCCAGGTTCCCAGTCACAGTACCATCCTTTACTCCTCACTCTCAAAAATCCCATATATTCAATCAATTCCTCTGACTCTGGGAATCTCTGGTTTTCTTGAAGAAACATAATAAGCTCAATATTTTTAGGAGGCCTTTCTTGGTCTTTCTGGTTATGAATGCTTCCCTCTGTAAGGAATTTGCCTTGCATTTTATCAATCTTTCTATCTGTCATCTATCTATCTATCTATCTATCTATCTATCTATCTATCTATCTATC
>NW_027186304.1:9914103-9992407 GCF_028583685.1 Petaurus breviceps papuanus | reverse complement strand
ATCTATCTATCTATCTATCTATCTATCTATCTATCTATCTATCTATCTATCTGTCTATCTCCTCCATTCATTTGTAAACTCTATCAGGACATTGATTGCTTTGATTTTTTTTCCCTTGTGTCTCCAATATTTATCAGAGTCTATTACATGATAGACATTTTAAAATATGCTTGAAATTTTACTGATTCTTTGATTTATGAAAGTTACTTTTTCATAGTTACTTAGGTTAGAAGTCATGTAGAATAGAGGACAGTGGTAGCTTTGGAGTCAGAAAGAGCTGAGCTAAAATCACATCTCAAATTCTTATTTGGAGAACATTGTCAAGCAACTACAACTAAGCTAACTTTTTAAATCTCCAGGTTTTGTTTGAGTGGTGATATATCACCACCTAAGACAAACTTATGCTAATAGGTGCCCTATTCCTATTAGTCAAATCAACAAGCCTTCATTAAGCAACTATTATGCGCTAAGCACTGTACACATTTAATTTTACCAATTCAGTAAGCAAAACTGAATTGTTCCACATCATTTTGTGTATCTGTAACCTTCTGCAATTATTACTACTTTCGTCTCCTAAACATGATGTACTGGCTATTTTTTCTCTTTTTTTGAAGATCATTTTCTGTGTATGAGGGCCTTACATTTTCTCTCCCTCAATCTATTTTCCTCCCAAAATATCCAGTCTGAAATGCTATTATTATCTGGGAAAAAAAGACACCAAAACAACTATTTCATTCACATAATTCTAATGAGGTTTGAACCATTTAGAAAAAAATACATGCAAAAATATAGTTGTTCATAATGTGCGGGGTTTAATAGTCTGAAAACTTTGTATGTTCTCAAAGATAATATCTAATGTAATCACCTTTTCCATTGAGGAGGGACACTGTGTTATTTCATAAAGAGCCAAGAACTTGTATTCCAAAGAACAGGGAGTGTTAAGTCAAAGAATAGGCAATGTGGTGAATTCTTTTAAAAGGAAAAAGAACAGGAAAAAACAAACAAACAAAAATTCTGGATTTCCAATGAGAAGGTGATTTGGGTACAGATCATATTTTTGTTACCTATTTCCTGACTGATTCTGGAGAAATGAACATGCCTGTGACTTAGATTTTAATCTACCAAATGTTGGGATTAGATTAGATGACCTTTGAAATCCTGTCAAATGTTTAATTTACGGTCCTATGATCTCATTTCTATCCTAGTTCTGTGTGTTACCTATGACCATAGGCAAGCAAATTAATCTCTGTGGACATCAATTTCCTCATTGGCAAAGTGAGCCAAATGGATTACATGATTTCTAAGATCTTTCTCTTATACAGGTTACTAACATGAGAAAACTATGTTTTAAGATGTGACGCACTTATGACTGCATAGCTAATTGGCAATTAGTTATTAAATCTTTATTTTCCTACCTAAAACTCCACAATCTGGATAGTGTATTGGAATGCATGTCTAGAAGACCTGAAATTCTTGCTTCAAATAATCACTAGCTATGTAGCCCTGGGGAAAAAAAAACTCTACTTTTCTCAGTCTATTTTCTAATCTGCAAAATGGGAATACTAATAGCACCTATGCCACACAGTTATTGTGAGGATATGTTTCAAACTCTATATTAATGTTAACTATTATATTGGTAGTGGTAGTGATGATGATGAGGAGGAGGAAGAGAATGGCAGTTTCATAAAGAAAAACCTCCAGAATGTGATGCAGACTCTTTACTTCATATGTGAAAACTGTTTAGATGCTCTATAAAATAATCGTGTTCATGTATGGGTTTGTCTTGGAAATTCCTTTAAAGCTTTAGATTCTGAGTTTTGGAGTTTTTAGGTTAGACTCCCTTCTCAATCTTCTATTAATCCCTTTTTATTTATCTCATTACTTTCTTTGGATTTATTATTTATCTCTCTTCCAATGTTTTGTAACTCTATGGATTCAGCTGCAATCACTCTTCTAAGCTCCCCCCCCCCCAATTGTTGTTTAGACATGAGTATGTGAATGCCATTTGGGATTCTCACACTCAATATATTGAAAACAGAATTATCTCATATCCTCAAAATGTGTTCTGCTCCCTAACTTTATCAGTTGTGTACATTATATCACTATGCTCCCAGTAACAAAATCTTTTGGCATTGAAACCATCATTGACTCTTTTTTCTCCCCAGCCTCCCCAACTCTCACACCAATCAACTGCCAATTCTTTTTTAAATTAATTTTTTTTCTCAATTACATGTAAACAAAAATTTTAACATTTTGTTTTTGGTTTTCAGATAAAATTCTCTCCCTCTACTCCATTTCCCCTCCTTGAGAAGGCAAGAAATTTCAAATAGATTACATATGAGTAGTCAAGCAAAATATGTCCATATTAGTCATTCTGCAAAAGAAAATGCAGAACCAAAAAATAAACCATATATGAATAATAAAGTGAAAATAGTATGATACATTCTTTATTCAGATTCTCAGTTCTTTATTTAGAGGTAGGTAGCATTTTTTTAACCATAAGTCCTGCAGAATTGTCTTGAATCATTTTAGCTAAGTTATACACAGTTGATCAACATATAATATTGTTTCTGCTCATATCACAGTATCAGTTAACTCAAGTCATCTCAGGTTTTTCTGCAAGCACTCTGCTTGTCATTTGTTACAGAACAAGAGTATTTCTTCATAATAATATGCCAAAACATGTTCAGCCTTTCCCTAAGTGATGGACATCTGGATCCTCAACTTCTAATTCCTTGCCATTATGAAGAGAGCTGATATATGTGTATATATATATATGTATATATATATATTCAAATGTAAATGTTCTTTTTCTTTTCTCTTTTGGGGATACAGACTTAAAAATAATATTGTTAAGTATGCACAGTTTTATAGCCCTTTGAACATAATTACAAATTTCTCTCAAGAATGGTTGAAATAGTGGCAGCTAGGTGGCACAGTGAATAGAGTACTGACCTTGAAGTTAAGAGGACCTGAGTTCGAATTTGACCTCAGACACTTAACACTTATTAGCTGTGTGACCTTGGGCAATTCACTTAACCCCAATTGACCTGCCCCCTTTAAAAAACAAGAAAAAGAATGATCAAAATAATTTACAACTCCACCAACAGTGCTTTAGTTAGTACCTCAGGTTTTCCATATCTTTTCCAATATTTCACATAATCCTTTTTGGTCATGTGATTCAATCTGATATATGTGAGGTAGTACCCTACAGTTATTTGAATTTGTAGTTATCAAATCAGTAATGATTCAGAACATTTTTCATAAGTTTTTAGATAGTTTTAATTTCTTTTTTTATATCCTTTGACCATTTATCAATTGTGTAAAGCCTCTTATTTTTATAAAATTGAATTAGTCCTCTGTATATTTGAGAATTTAGGCCTCTATCAGAAAAATTTGTTTTAATTTTTTCTTGGTTTCCTTCTTTTCTTCTAATATTGGATGAATTGGTTTTCTTTGTGCTAAAACTTTAATTTGATTTAATCACAATTAAACATTTTATATCTCCTAATGCTATGTATCTAATTTGGCCACAAAGTTTACTCATCCATAAATCTAATGGATAAAATATTTAATCCTCACATAACTTGCTTATGTCTTAATCATGTACATATTTTGAACTTATTTTGATATACTGTGTAAGATATTGGTCTATACCTAGTTTCTGCCCAACAGCTTTACAGGTTCTCCAGCAATTTTTGTCAAATAATGATTTCTTGTCCCAAAATCTGGTTCTCTTTTTTCTTAAACCTGTGCTCTGACCTTTCCCCCGAAAGGTATCTTGTTCCCTTATAGCCACCAATCCTGAGGCTGTGACCAGATCCCCACCCTCTCTTTCAGCCTCAATTTCTCCTCTTTGCCTCTGTCTTGTAATTGACAGCAGTGCCCCTATAAATAATCCTTTGAAATCATAAGTGCACTTATATGCCCTAGAACCATGACCAGGGACAGTGTTCTCCTGTAGCCATAAGGTATATCAATCATTTTGGCCCTGGGACTGCAACCCAAAAATGTATAGAGGAAAAATAATAGCATCCTGAAGCCTGTGCCATCAGTAGGTTCCTTGGAAATCTCTTCTGACCAGCTGTTGGATCCCTCTAACACATCTGTGTTTTTCAAAGCTTATGCTGGCACCAGTGCAGCCCCGACACTGTAGTCTGCAATGCACCTGAGGCTCAACCACCACCCTGATAAGACAAACCTTTCCTGGCAAACTCATTAGTGTTCTTAGCCTGGAATTTATTTTTTCACTCAACCTTTTGTTTGTTCTACTCCTCAAGAAATGGATTGGAAGCATTACTTTAGAGTTGTTCAGTGAGGAATTCAGGTGAGCTCAGCTGAGTGTCTCTCTACTCTGACAGATTGGCTCTGAATTCCTCTTCTCTTTTCTCCACTGTCAATTTTGGTCAATTATTCCTTCACCATATATTTTACAAATGTCTTCTTTTTTTCATTGATTGAGTCACAACTCCTATTTAGTGTGGACTATTGAAATAGTCTACTAAATAATTTCTCTCACTTTAATCTCTCCCCCAACCTATCTTCACAACTTTCAAATAAAATTTTAATAAAATATCCCAATACCACAAGGTAGAACATGTTACTTCCTTGTTCTAGAAGCCTGAGAAGCTTAATGTTGTCTCTACAGTAAAATATAAACTCTATTTAGCATTTATAGTCTTTCATAATCTGGCTTCAGCCTGACTTTCCAGAATCATTACTCATTACTCCCTTTCACATACTTTATATTTGAGGCAAACTTTTCTACTGTATGTTCCCTGTTCTGTATTTTTGCACAGCCTACTCTTAATTATAAAGTTCATTCTTTTTATCTGCATTTTTTAAAATGCTTAGCTTCTTTCAAATATTAGCTCAGGCATCATTCTTTTATACTAATACTATTCTGATCCCGTCAAATCATAGTACTTCCACAAATTATTTTGCGTTTAGTTTGAATATATTTTGTATTTACTTCCATTTCTACATATTATTTTTTAACTTTCGACTATATGTTCCTTGAGGGCAGAAACTATATCTGTGTCCTCAGTGGCTGGCCTGGTCTCTATAACAAAATAATCACTTAACTTATATCCATTAATTATTTCAGGGATTTGTTCTATGGTTGGGTAGGCAATCTTCAGAAGGTGGTCTCACAGAATAATTAATCACTTTTTATGAGTCTTTTTAAAATAAGCATAGGCTAATCCTTAAGTTATAGTGATCTAATTCATTGTTTGACCCTGAATGGATACTTTTCCTGCTTGATCAAAGCTGGTATATGTCATACCTTAAAAAACGTGTGATCTTCTCCATGCGTCAAAGATATATTGAAAGAAACTACGTCTATTTCTTGAAGAGGATTCCCAAATATTGTGCACATTATTAAGAAAAATTGGATAATATTCAGGAAGTCATTTATTCCCATAACAATTAGAGAATGAGGATTTGGTTCTAATGGGATCAACCAAAATGGGAATTTCTGGTTCATTATGTTATGAATTTTCACAAAGAATTATAATTATAAAGTTGCATCCACTATTTAATTTTGAGATGCTCCACAGTTGAAAATTTGCATGGATACACCTTAAAGGCATTGAAAAACACAAAAGCTGCTGCATCAAAATTCCAATTATCTCACTAAATACCTCATTAGTATTCATATTCACTCACTTCTCATTTTTAATTCACACATTTAATAACTGATTTATAAATTAATAATGTCTCTGAAAGTCACACTTCTAATGTTTACAGCTAAGAAAGAAATCCCCTTCAGAGTATTTTTTTTGACATGTCCTCTAGACATGCTTACAATTTGACAAGCAAATAATTTCAAAATATAAAATCAATATCCCAATTTTCATAATAAAATATTATTCAACTAAATAAACATTTTAAGCACCTACTATGTGCGAGGCACTATGCAAAGTCATGGGTATGCAAATAAAATAGAGTACCTGTCTTCAAGGAGTTTATAATCTAATGGGGGAAGAGAACACACACAAGGAAGCTGAAAGGGATTTGGATGTAAGGGGGTACCTGGAATGATGTGTCTTGTAGTGGAAACTAAATAATTTCTGCTGGACAGTGGAGAGTTACCTTGAAAGTTCAGATCCTAGCCACATATAAAGGAAGGCTTTGGGAGTTTATATGCAACCCTCTCTTTCCAATGAAAAGGGAAAGGTAAGTAAGAATTAAGAAAGGGTTGTCAAATACTATTCAATCAGCATGATGAGATTTTATATAATTAATTTATCCTTGATAGGGTAGCCAGGTGGTGCAGTGGATAGAAGACCAGCCCTAGAAACAAGAGAACCTGAATTCAAATATTACCTCAAACATTTGCCACTCTGTGATCCTTGGCAAGTCACAACCCCATTTGGCTCAGTTTCCACAATGAGCTGGAGAAAGAAATGACAAACAACTCCAGTATCTTTGCCAAGAAAACCCCAAATTTAGTTACAGAGAGTCACACATTAGTGAAAATAGTAAACAAAAGAAATGACAGCAAAGCATTATATTCTGTGGAGCTGAACTTAAGCAGATTAGCTGACTAAGAAATACTATTTGTTAATGGGCTTTATGAAGAAACCTAGCTTTTTATCTTGCATCTTAATTTCCAAAAATGTGAAGTCTCTCTTCATTTCTCTTTCTTTCTTTGTCTCTCTGTCATTCTCTGTCTCTTCACACACACATAAACACACTCACATCACTTCATATCATATCACACAAGAGGAAAGAAAGGAAACTCAACCCTTCAACAAGTAAAGTTGATAATAAACTGAAAAAGAAAACAAAAAATAACTTAAAAAAGCGCCAACATTTGAATGATTAAAAGTAGAGAAAGATCTTGTGAGATTTATCTATGATTTTTATTTCTCAGTAACTGGGGTTATAAAGTATTTCATTATGTGACAGTCATTGCTATTGTTTTACTTTTCTGAAATCAAATATGCCCAAAAGCCCAAATTGAATTGAAGTCTTTGTCATAATTATATGACTAATTTGGTCAAGGCTTCATGGTTGAACTTTTATTTGCTTTTTCTAGAATATACTTTGCCTACCTAACTTGCCCAAAGTAATTATGTAATGGACAGATCTTCACATAACTTTATGCAAGTAAGAAACTTTTAGAAAAAGCATGAATCTTGATTCTTAAAATTAAAATACCTGCAATTAAGAGATGATCATGACCCCTTGATGAAAAAGCTCTCTGTTCAACATGCAATTTTTATGGAATTATAACCATAAGCTTTCTGATAAGAGCACACTTTAAGTGCATGACAGAAGGATAGTCTATTAACCATTCTTGTCTAAAAATGTTTCACTGCTCTGATATATCTATATCTTTCTTAATTGTCAGATCATCAACTTCCCTCAAAAATTTCTATATAGTCACAGAATCCTGTGAAATTTACCTAAATCCAATAAAGTAAAATTGTGTTAAGTATCTGTCATGGAATTTGGATGAATAATATATAAAACTCAATCATCAATACCTGCATATAGCACATATTGTCTATCCTAAAAACATATATTGACACATTTGTACATGTATTCAATGTATGTACATATATAATATTAAACATATATATATGTATCTGTGTGTGTATAAAATACATATACATGAATAGAGAGACTAGTCCTGCAACTTTCTTAGTGTAGGGAGCTACCAGCAAAGAAAAACCTCTACCAATGCAATTAGGAGCTTTGTAATGAATAGTCTTAGAAAGTTCCATCTCAAGCTCTCTATATATACTGATATACATGTACTCACATCTTTACCTCCAACACATGTCAGAGTTAGAACTAGAAGCCCAATATTCCCATTTATAACCCAACTCTCTATTCTACCAGAGTAACTCCCATGTATTATTGTGTGTATGTGTGTGTGTGTTGGGTAGACACTGAAAATAGAGTGAAAGTTAGTTTGGAAAAGAATTGTACAAGGGTTAGAAAGTTATGAGTTGTCTTTTGGAAATTGTGAAATTATTTCCAAAAGCTAAACTACTCTCTGAAACAAATACCTAAATGTTTACTATCAGCATTCAACTACTAGTATTGGGAGAGTGTGAGTCATAAAACACATTAGTGTCTAAATATTTACAAATTAATATCCCCCAGAGGTCAGTAGAAAGACATGAGGGATGTGTATGGGTTGTAAAAATAATACAAATGAGAAATTATAAAAAAAATAATCTGTTTGGACTCTGTCATCAAAGAAATGTGTGATTTAAAAAACATAGGGGATGATTTTACAACAAAAGCAATGGCCAGATGTTAAACAGTCTTTGTGATCTCTTGGTATTGCAAAGATACATAGAGAAACAGAGTTACACTCATAAATGTGTTAGACAGATCTCCTGCGATAAATTTCTGATTAAGACATGGATGAGAGCTGCAGGATATGAGAAAGCATGAATGGGTTAAATCCACATTTTATTAAGAAATAAAAAAGTTAATAATACAACAGATCAATTCCAGTATTTATGTATCATTAGGTTTTCTACTAGGCATTAGAGATACAAAGGGTGGTATAAAACCAATTATTTCCATAACTTTGTTACACTGGAGAATAGGATAAATTAAATGAGATATCAAAGCAAAGTGTCACAAAGAATTTGAAAAGAAAGGGATCATATCTACATGGGGGATTTAGAATAAGGTAAAGAAAAAGTTTACTAGGAGTAGGCCATGACCTAACTTAAAAGAAGTGAGGGACTTCAACGTGTGAAGTTGGAAAGAAAGTCTATTCTAGGTATGATGAATCATCCAAATAGAGACCAAGAGAAAGCAATAAAATGATTATGATTTTGACATAGTCCAATTTGGATAGAATGAAAAATAAAGTAGAATAGTATTATATAAGTTTGGAAAGGTAGATTTGAAACCAAATTGTGAAGAGTAATGGGTATCTAGAACAAACAATGATGATCCACTAAAGGTTTTGAGGAAAGGAATAGCATGATTAGAATGATGTATTAGGAAACTATTGCATATAATTAAATAAAGGCCAGATTGATTTTTGATGGACTGACATCAATCAGTTCAGCTAGGAAACCATTACTATGGCTAGGATAAGAAAAAATGAAATCCACCAAGCTACTAGCAAAGATGACAAAAGATGGTAACAACAAGTGTTGGAGAGACTGTGGTAAGAGACACATTAATGTGTTCTTGGTGGGCTTATGAATTAGTATGATCATTCAGGAAAACGATTTGGAATTATGCAAATAAATTGATTAAACTGTCCTTGCACTTTTACCCAGATATTCTACTACTAGACATATAAAATGAAGAAATCAATAATAAAAACTAAAAATTCTCCATATACCACAAAATATTTTTGACAGTGCATGCTATTGGTAATAAAGATCTGGAGATGACAATCAAGTTAACAGCTAAGCTAAATATGGTACATGAATGTCAATAATGTATATAAGGAAAAATATAATGAGTAAAGAGAAGTGTAGAAAGACTTGCGTGAACTAATTGAAAGTATAGTAAAAAGATATAAGGAATATGACAATAGTACTCAGAACCGGATTATGTCATCTAAATGATGTTGAGGGCTGTGAGAGCTACAGCCCGATATTTCCATGATAAGAACATGCACTTTTCAGATGAAAAAATGAAAACTACCTATAATCATATGAAGATGTGCTCTAAATATTTTTTAAAGCAATTGGGATTAAGTAACTTGCCCAAGGTAAGAT
Source organism: Petaurus breviceps papuanus (assembly GCF_028583685.1). Lineage (NCBI taxonomy): Eukaryota > Metazoa > Chordata > Mammalia > Diprotodontia > Petauridae > Petaurus > Petaurus breviceps. The sequence continues at coordinate 9,982,694 of NW_027186304.1, read as the reverse complement.
GGCCAGTTGTTTTTGTTTGCATATGTGTGTGTGTTACATGTCTGAGGCCAGAACCAGTCCTGGGTCCTCCCGACTCTGGAGCTAGTGTTCTACTCACTATGCCACCTAGCCACCCCTCTAAATAAATTTTGATTGGAGAAATGCAAATTAAAGCAACTCTGAGATATCACCTCACACATATCAATTGGCTAATATAACATAAAAGTAAAAAGATAAATATTGGAGAGTATGTGCAAAAATTGGGCCACTAATGCATTGTTGGTGGAATTGTCAACTGATCCAACCATTCTGGAGAGCAAATTGGAGATATGCCCAAAAGGCAAACAAACCGTGCAAAACTTTTAATACAGCAATACCACTTCTAAGTCTATATCACAAGAAATAATAAGAAAGGGAAAAGGACCTACACATACAAAAATATTTATAGAAACCCTTTTTGTGACAGCAAAACTTTTGAAATCAAAGGGATGTCCATCAATTGGGGAATGGCTTAATAAGTGGAGGTAGATCAATGTAATGAAATGCTATTGTCAATAATAAATGATGAGCAGGCAGATGTCAGCAATACCTGGAAAGACATGTACGAACTGCTTTAGCAGCTTGCATCAGCAAAGTGTAATGAGTATGAACCAAGAAAACTTTTTACTCAGTAATAACAACATTGTGTCATGACCATCTATGAATAACTTTGCTCTTCTCAGAAATACAGTGATGCAAGAAAATTACAAAGGACCCTTGATGGAAAATGCTATCCATATAAAGATTAAAAACTGTTGGATTCTGAATCCAGATTGTAGCATTTTTTTTTCATTCTCATGTTTTTTTTTCCTTTTGATCTGTTTCTTCTTTCACAACCATGACTAATATGGAAATATGTTTTACATGATTACACACATATAACCTATACCAAATTGCTTACTATTTTAGGAAGGGGGAGAGGAGGAGGGAGAAAAATTTGAAACGCAAAATCTTGGCAAAATGAATACTAAAATTTGTCTTTATATATAATTGGAAAAAATCAAAATACTAGTTAAAAATAAAGGCCTTCTAAGAAAAAAAAATGATACTTCCAAGTTCCCGTGCCCCAGAGGCATTATTATTCTATTGCTTTCTATACTAAGACTGAAATGAAAGCTTCAAGTGCATATTATCTTTTACCTTCAAGCTTTAACACTGATTGTATGAATTTCATCTGGCTCTATCCTATTCCTGCTGATTTATGTGTTCAGAAAGATTAAATAGGGAGAAGCCTCGCCTTCTTGTGGAGGTGTGGAAGATGGCAATAATTTGTAATGGTGACTTTTTTAACATTCTTATTCTGTTTTAATTAAGTACATTGTTATTTTTGATTGGCATATCTTTACTGGATCTGACATAGAGATGTATTTTAGTGGTGGGTTGTAAAATTGTGTAAATAACCTAAGCACAGTCAAACCTGATGAAACTAATAATGGTGTTGTCTCTGTATGGAGTTATAAACATTTTAAATTTACATTTTCTTGGTAGTTTTCCTTCAACATACTTTTCTTTCAATAAAAGTATATTCAGTGTGTTGAGTGATATTCAGTCCATTAAAACATCCTACTGACTAAATATACAGGCTCCCAGAAGGTTAAAAAATAATCAGATTAAGACCCAGATCTTTTATTTTGTTTTGTTTTTAGTATTATATGTAATTAGAATATGGAGGGAATTCTATAAAGGTTGATAAAGGTAGTAATGGGAAATACTACACTGCAGATAGATCAAGAATGGGTCATTTTACATGGTGATAAGGCAGTAAGTGGTAATATTTCCCTAATTAATTTTTGGGAAAGCTTTGCTGGACTAGCTTTGGAGTTACCTGCTGCAAAGTCTACAGATAAAATATATTTGGTCAGGGTGACTAGCTGGTGCAGTGAATAGAACACCAACCCTGGAGTCAGGAGGACCTGAGTTCAAATCCGGCCTCAGACACAAAACAAAAACTAGCTATGTGATCTGGGTCAAGTTACTTAACCCCAAAATGCCCTCCAAAAAGCAAAAAAAAGAATATTTGTCAGATAGTAAATACCCTCAGAAACCATAACCTTCATACTTTATCTATCTACTATTTAACCTCAGTAGAATGGTAGTACTATGGGCCTCAAGCTAAAGCTATAGAATAGGGGTTTTTAATATAGTGTTTACTGATTTCAGGGTGTCTAAACTAGGATGAAAAATAATTACATGTATATTTTCACTAAACTCTAATTGAAATTTAGCATTTTCTTCAATTAGTTATTTTTTTCTGAATTCATAAAATTTATCAGACTGCTAAAGGTACGTATATCAGAAAAAACAAGTTAAGAATTGGTCTCCACTGATTTTTTTCCTATTTACCCTCTATCTGAAGAATATGGCTTCCTTCAGAAGTACCAAAGGCAACTGAGTGGCACAGTGGCCTACAGTGCTACACCTAGAATCAGGAAGACATGAGTTCAAATCCAACCTGGAATACTTATTAGCTTTAGCCAAGTCACTTAAGCTCTGTTTGTTTCATTTTCTTCAACTGTAAAATGAAGGTAATAATAGCACACATCTTGAAGGTTTGTGGGAATAAAATGAGAAAATATTTACTTAAAAAAATACTTAGCAAAGTGCTTAACACATAGTAGGTGGTATACAAATGCTCATTCCCTTCTCCCTTATGGCCCATTATAACACAAAGAATTTTCATAGTACTATAGATATATCATGTCTTTATAGAGAGACGGTTATTACAGGAACTTTGTCTATTACTAACTATCCAATTGAGTAAATAGAAAAATAAGACATTGGAAAATCTCTTATGTGTGAATAAAAATATATACTTGTAGGAACAACCCATAGAGTTTATCCACTAATACATATCATTTAGATAGATAATTGTTGTTCAGTTATTTTTTCAGTCACGCCTGACTCTTCATGACCCAATTTAGGGTTTTCTTGGCAGGCATACTAGAGTGGTTTTCCATTTCTATCTCCAGCTATTTTATGACTGTGGAGTTAACCCTGAGTTAAACAGGTTTGAATGACTTGTCCTGGGTTATACAGTTAGTAGGTAAATGGGGCCAGATTTGAATTCAGGAAGGTTAGTCTTCCTGATTCTAGGCTCAGCAATATATTCACTCTACCACCTTGCTGCCTCCTGGACCAACGGTAGAAATGATCTATTAGATGAGACTGCAATTTAATTGGAGATGAAAAGCTGGCTTGGTTGCCTTTGAGAAATTCTTCTATGCTCTTAATGATTTAATCCTTTTCCTGAAACAAAGAAAATTCTTTTCAATTTTTTCTTCTGGGAATGTTGTATTATTGCAAGTGATAGAATAGAATCGTCTCTGAAGACTTAAAATAAAGGGTCACACAAAGTGCAATATAGAAGGCACTGGACACCTAATGTATAAACTTCCCTTCCATTATCTGATGCATGAAATTGCTGAGAAATTCAAAACAATCTGAATTTCCAGCACACAGCTAATGGTATTTTGCCAGGAGGCAAGTGAAGCCTGCCTTGCTGTGTTGTTTGAGGACACCAAAACCACATACTCCAAACAATGAATACCATACCAAAACATGTCCAGTTATCATAATAGATATATGAAGAATGTAGAGAAATTTTACTGTGATGGGAAATATGTGATAGAGGGCACAGGACCTATTTAATATGAAGGAATGATTCTTAAAAGGTGAAATTAAGAGGTGAGAGAGGAATATAATGAGAGGAGATGGGGAGAGAGAGAATGGGGTAAACCATCTCATATAGAAGAGCCAAGGGAAAATGGTTACAATGGAGGGGAAGAACAGGAAGGCAAAAGGGAATGGGTCAAGCTTATTCTCATTGGATTTGGCTCAGGGACAGAATGACATACAAACTAAATAGTGTATCTCACCCTAAAGGAGAGTAGGGGGTAGGGGATAAGAGGGGAGATGATTGGAAGGGAGGGCAGGCTGGGGGGGAGGAGGAAAGTTGGAAGCACTCACTTTTGAAAAGGGATGGGATCAAATAGAGAATAGAACAAGTGGAAGGTGCGATAGGAAGGAGGGAAATATAGTCAGTCTTTTACACTATATCTACTATGTTATTGTTTTGCATTAGCTACACATGTAAAACCTATACTGAACTGCTTATTTTCCCAATAAGGGTGGGTGACAAGGGAGGAAGGGAATGAATCTGGAATTCAAAGTTTTAAAATTAAATGTTTAAAATTTGATATTTTTACACACACACACAAATATATATTTATATATATGTATATATATATGATTGATACTATTTTACATGTAATTGAGAAATAAGATATACAGGCACTGAGGCATAGAGATCCAATGGAAAAGTCGAAGGGGGTATGGGAGAAGATATGGGAGAGAGCAGATTGGAAGAGGGGATATCCTGTGGGACTGCTATTTTGGGGCGTTGGGTAGGGGAAAAACGGGGAGAAAATTTGTAACTCAAAATCTGGCAGAAAAAATAATGATGTAAATCAGAAGTTAATAAAGCATTTGAAAAAAAATAACATACAACCAGAAAATCCTCTTTCAGGACTTCTGGTAAAGTCCCACGACTTCTATACAAAGTATCACAAACATCAACACAGACAGAGCAGACAAACAGAGTGCCAGCATACCACAAGTTTTCTCCTTTTGGACTCTGCCACCACAAGAGTCCTCAGTTCTGCTTCTCTCTAGCCTGGGTCTCTCCTTATATATGGTCATTAGTTCCTTCCCTTCCTGTTGCAAGAGTTTATGAGTTCTAGGGTCCACAAGTTGCGGGGTTCAAACATTTATTATGTGCTAGGTGCTATGCTACATTTTGGTGCAAGGTCTAGCATCTGCTCAATAGCTTCATCATGCTATGCTCCAGTCATTTACTTTAGTTACCAATTATTTTATAGGGAGCATAATTCTAACCTATATTAAGTCTGTCAGCATGATAAAAAGCTGTTATAAAGGGGCCACTGGATTAGAGTGTAAAGCTTTTGAGGATAAGGATCATATTTTATATTTTTCATTTCTATGTCTGAGCTCTGAAAAAAAAATTACATCAAGAAATTATATAATTTATTAATTAATGTTCCCTTGTTTTTCATTTGAAAGTATGTCTCTTCTCTACTCCCCCAAATCACTGTACTAGTTTATCTGTACCACTCTCTCCCCTTGCCCTAAGACCTACTCCTGCCTCTCCAATCTTTCTTTCACACAGATACCAAAATAGCCTTCTCAAGGCATAATTTTAATTATGTCCCTACCTTTCTCAAAAAAGTTTCAGCAGTTCCTCATTGTCTTTTGTAGGAAATATTTTTAGTTTGCATAGCCTGTGTATATTACTCCAAATACCAGTCTAGGTTTATTTTTCATATATCCCCGCTTCATGAAGTATATATTCCAATCAATCTACACTTCTTAGTTCACCCCTCTCTCTCCCTTCTTTATGTATTTATGCATACTGACTCCCTGGCTAGTGCTTATACCTTCCCTATATCTCCCTGTTGAAATCCTCCTCTTTTCAAGGATCAACTTGGGGCTACATGCTAAATAAACCTTATTCACTTTGCCCCCAGCTGAAAGTTATCTTATCCTTTTCACTTTTTTTCTCAAATTACTATTTCTAAATCACTCTTTAAACCTATCACATTCTACCTTCTTTGATATGTACTAGTGTATATGTTGGATTCTTACTTTCAAAATGTAAACTCATTAAAATCAAATATTTTATCATTTGTGCCCCATCATATTACCTTAGTTCTCAGAAAAATGAATTATACATTGTAGGTGCTTAATAACTCTTAATCGAATTGAATTGACAAGCCTAAAGTTAACAGTAATGATTACAGTTTTATAATATATGAATTGAAAGCAAATTATACATCTACACACAGGTACTTGATATTCTTAATGATATAAAATACCATAAACATAATGGAAAGATCAGGAATCAAAGTTATTTTTTTCACCATTTGTTCCAGATTAAAAATATGTTTTCACCTTTTAGAGGTATATTATTAATCTACCATTTTTTCTAAATCAGTCTTTTTGATAGGCAAAGAAACTTTCTTGTAAGTTATTTCAGGATAAAGATTACTAAATCTTTCTCATCTAAATGCAGCCTCCAGTTCTAACTGCCTGCTTGCTTTGAAATGCTTCATTGCCATAATTGTTTCAGCTCTCAAGTCTAACACGTGTAATGTTTATCCATTAGCCGTTCCACCCCTCAGGCTACTTTTTATTTACTGTGCTTGAACTGATCTTTTGAAAAATTGCAACTCAATCTTTTTGACAATTTTTTGAAATGATTGAAAAAATAATGTCCACATAGTCCTCTAAGGCAATTTAAAAATCTATTTATACTTTTAAAAAATTGGCATTATGTAAGAGTTAAAGTAATGATGTACATATACATACATGGGGAAGCTCTTGTATACACACACACACACATATATGTATATATACATACATATATATGTATTCATGCATATGAAGATATGTGTTTTAGATTAATATAAATGGGTGTGTATATATACAATGCATATATCCATGTATATATTGTATGTGTAGATATAGCTATAGTATATTTAGTTTATATCCTTTCTTTTCATCATTTTATGATTGAAAATACCTTTCCTTTACCTTTTTTTAAAGCAGTATTATTTACTGTTTTCAGATCAGCGATGTATAAAAAGAAATTTTCAAGTAAATATTCATGGCTTCATGGGAGGAATTAAAGCAGTTTCATTATTTCCATTTCTTACCAGTTTAGATATGGAATGGGGTATAGAAAAAGGGATTGTGGGTATGTGACAATGGTTGACCAACCTAAGATCTTACCTAAGGTGGAAGAGAGCCAAGATAGAGGAGAAAAGGCACAGAATTCTTTGAGTTCACCCAAATTCCCTTCAAAATGACTTTATATAAATCCTCAGAATTAATTCTGCAGCAGCAAAGCTCACAAAAGGATTAGGTAAAACAACTTCTGGCTCAAGACATCATAGAAGGTCCACAAGAAAAGTCTGTTGCAAAGGGATGAAAGTAGAGACCAGTCCAGAAGAAACAACACGTCCACAAGACAGCAGCAGGAGGGGGCAACTGAGCCAGCAGCAGGGGCTTCTGGATTTCTCAGCCTACACACAGTATAGGAGTCAGACAAGTGATCAGAAGGAAATTATAGGGGTCCCAATGTTGTCATGAAATGTAGGACTCTATTGCATTGCCCATAGGTATATATGAATAGTAGTCCTACATGCCAGTCTCAAGAATGGAGGGCCCATAATCACATTTCCAGGGTGGGAAAGAATTCTTGTGGTCACTCACATACTAAAGTACAGGCAGGAAAGTAATAAATAAATTTCTCCTTCAGGTCAGACCACCTTTGATGAAATGAAAATTTACAGAACCCTAGAACTAGCTTTGAAAACACTTGAAAAATATTAAGCTTGCAACAGTGTCTCCCTCTTCCCCAGGATCAACACTCACATTTAGCATAAAGTTTAAAGTAAAAAATGGACTAGAAAAATGAGCAAACAACCACCACCAGCAAAGCAAAAGGGCCTGACCATGGAAAGTTACTGTGCTGACAGGGAACAAAAAAAAAAATAGAAACTCAGAAGACAATAAAGTCAGAGCAACTACTTTCAAAACGTCAAAAGAAAAAAATATTATATTTTATCTCAGGCCCTCCAAAAAGCATTCTTCAAAGAACTCCAAAAGAATTTTAAAAATCAAAAAAGAAGGGTGGAGTAAAAAACAGGAAAAATAATGAGAGTGATGGAAGAAAATCATCAAAAAAAGTCAACAGCTTAGTAAAGGAGGCACAAAAATTCTGAAGGAAATAACATCTCAAAAAAAAGCATAGACAAAATTATAAAGAGGCACCAAAATCCACTGAAAAGAATGCCTTCAAGGGCAAATTGTCCACCTAGAAAAAATGTACAAAAGTTCACTGAAGAAAAGATTTCCTTGAAAAGTAGAGTCAAATGGAAAAGGAAGCATAAAAGGTCACTGAAGATATACCTGTCAGATTGGATAATATCAAAGAAATGCAAATTGACAGATGTTGGTAGGGAGGTACAAAAATTCAGACACTACCACATTGTTGGTGGAGTTGTGAATGATTCAACCATTCTTTTTTAAATTTATTTTTTGTCTTTTTTATAGGGGAGAAGGCAGGACAGTTGGGGATAAGTGACTTTCCCAAAATCATATGACTAGAAAATGTTAATTGTGTGATGCTGGATTTGAACTCAGGGCCTCCTGACTCCAGGACTAGTGCTTTATTCATTTTACCACCTACCCGCCCCTGATTCAACAATTATGAAGAAGAATTAGCAACTATGCCCAAAGGACTATAAAACTGTGCATATATTTTGATCCAACAATACCACTACTATGTCTGTATCCTAATGAGATTTAAGAAGAAAAAGAAAAGGACCTATATGTACAAAAATATGTATTGCACCTCTTTTGTGATAGCAAATCATTGGAAAGTGAGCATATAGCCTACAACTGGGCAATGACTAAACAAGTTGTGGTAAGTGATTGTAAGGGATAGCTATTGTACTATAGGAAACGACAGCAGAATGTTTTCAGAATAAAAAAACATAGCCTGGAAAGACTTAGATGAACTGATGCAAATTGAAGTAAGCAGAATCAGGAGAACATTGTACATAGTAATAGCAATATTGTGTGATGATCAGCTGTGAATGACTCACCTATTCTCAGCAACACAAAGATCTAAAACTATTCTGACAGGTTCATGATGAAAAGTGCTATCCATTTCCAGACAAAAATCTGTTGAACTCTCAATGCAAATTAAGGTATATTTTAATTTTATTTTTCTTCTTTTATTTTCACAACATGACTTATGGGAAATAGGTTTTGCATTACTATACATGTACAATCTATATCATATTGCTTGCCTTCTGAATGAGAGGAGAAGGCCAGAGGAAGGGAAGAATTTGGAACTTAATTTTTTAATGAATAATAAAAATTGTTTTTTTTTTATTTGTAGCCTGGAAAATACAATATCAAAGAAATATAGTTTAAATGTTATGTAACTCTAGGAGACTCTTTGTGACATAAGACATTGAAGTCAGAAATACAAACACTCATTAAGCATATATAATATTGTTAGCAACAATTAAATACATTTCCAAGTATTTCTAAAATTCAGGCTTCCTTCAGTCTAAGTCTTCCCACAAAAATCTTAATGCTTTTACCCCTTAGTAAATAGTTTCAATTAAAATAGTTACTTTTCTAAAGCTTCAGTGTTTCCCCTTCCACTAACACAGCTCAACAGCACATTACATAGTAGATGCTTTTTGAGAGAAGGCTCTAACCAGAAATATCACTGCTGAGTGGTCAACTTGTTGATGACCCTTTCTATTTTAGGGTGGCAGCTCCTAGAAAAGAAAATTGCAGTCTAATTTCAGAATGTTACTTTTGAAAGTCTTTCCAGCAGGGTAGAACATAAAAGTACACTATATATATATATGTATATATACACACACACATACATATTTTTTTCTGTAGCCTTCAACAAAGCAAGGTGACATTTATAACCATGATAAGACGATGGAGTAGGATGCCAACAGCAATAAAATAATTCTTAAAAATAATAAAATGTATGTAGCACTCAAAATTTTATGCAGCCTGACCTTCTAAGATATGCCATTTCCAGAATATATATCATTTGACGTTTGGGAGAAAATTTATGTGAGGTTATGTGTGTAGGTGATTTGGGATTAGTTTGAGAGAGTTCAGGGAAGATGGTAGGAGACAAGAAACACAGATTTGAAGAGAAGGAGATGATGTTCTCCATCTTGAAAAAGAGATATGGAAGACAGAGTCAGTATCACTGAGTTGCTTTCTCTCCAGTTTAATCTCCAATTGCAAATATGAAGTGCTGTTAGGGTGATGATGGAGAGGGGGTGTCTGCTGAATCTGCTTTTGGTGAGACAAGTCTCTTCAATTAAATTCTTGAAGATGCCTAATTACTCTCCCCAATTGGCAGTATCTAAGCAGAATGCCTTACCCATCTCTTTACAGTAAAAGAAATCCCTTTCCCCAGTGTTGTTTAGTTTGTCTTCTCCACACAGATTGCTCTGCTCACTTCTGTTCTGATTCATTCATTCTGAAAAGTAAAGGTACTTTAACACAAAAGACTTGGGGTTTTTTTTGTTATTCTGGAGGTCAGGAATTAGAATAGGTCTAGGAAAAAAATAATCCATCATCCGCAAATGGGTGCACAAGTCAGGACTGGCAGAAGTAGAAGCACAGGTTCAAATGTTTTCTAAAGCAGTCCAAGTGGGTAATAGCAGAAATAGACAAAATTAGATGATTTATAATCTGAATATTAATTCTTTAAACAAAAATATATATTTTTTCATATATTGGTGAGAGAGCAGGAGGGAGAGAGGAAGAGACAGAGAGAGAGAGAGAGAGAGAGACAGAGAGAGAGAGAGAGAGTTGGGGGAGGGGAATCTCATAGGTACAAGCAATCTTGCATGGGGAGGCAGCTTGCCCTTAAAACAACTCTGGGTATAGGTGAAGAGGGCAAGGTCAGGGCAGCAACTCCACAGTGATGGTGTCTAGAGGTGAAGGATGTACAACCAGTGGGCAAAAACAAGCAAATGACTACAGGTTAAGGTTTGATGATGTCAGTCATCAAAGGGACAAAATGTTCTCTACTTCCCCACAAAGCAAGGAATCCCCTCCCAACAACCGCAGGTGTCAGCAGCTTAGGACAAATGCTCTTTCCAAATGCTAGTTATGTTTTTGTGCCCTGGTATCCCCTAATAGGCATTTTTATCCTTCCTATGCTCTTAAACATGGATTTTTTCCAGAACAATAGAAGAGAGATTTCATGCCAGTCACTTCTGATATAAATAGAAACCTTCTAAATTTGGAAGTCTCCAGAATTTGCCATCATTTTTTTGGCTAATATTTTCATATCATTTGTGAATTGGTAGCTCAGCACCAAGAAAATTAGATAAGGTACAGTTACTAGAAAGGACAGTCCGCTTTCCTTTTACTACCTCTCCCTCTGTCTTTTTGTTACTGTCCACAATGATTTCAGAGGTAGAATTGCTTTGAAGGATATGTGTAGTTAGAGAAAAGTTAGAGAAAAGACGAAGTCATTAACTTTTAACTAAAGCATCTTTTTTTTTCTTTCTCACAAGCACAGAAGTCATTTGCTATGGTTCTGTTAAGCCGTTTATCTTATATTCCAATGAACACTTAAACAATATTTCTAATTCAATGATTTGTTGTTGCTCATGTCTAACTCTTTATGAAGCAATTTGGGGTTTTCTAGGAAAGGTACAAGAGTGATTTCTACGAATGTAAACTGCTAATATCTTCTAATAACATACTCAAAACTTTGCTCTGTCAGAATAGATAGAATCGAATATATGGGAACTATCACATAATACCTCCAACTCCTCCTTTCACCTTTTAGAGTTGAAGATGGCAACCCACTTATACATGAATGATTGTGTGTGTGAGTGTGTGTGTGTGTGTGTGTATGTAAGTGTGGATGTTTATATGGTTAGGGTGAACCATAGGCAAAATTTTGAAAAAGGCAAGCTGATCTTTGTCATTTGCTCACTCTGACTTTGATCTCACTTAGCAGCCTTGAAACTTTCCTCTCTGGACAATGTCTCTAGCTTCAGGCTATCCTCTCTCTCCTACCCAATAAAGTCTAACTTGTATCACATTCCCTTTGAGAATGTTCTCTACTATTACAAAGGAATAGATAAATTAGAAAATACTTATATTATTCATTATTAGAAGTTATTAGAAGTCTATGAATCAGTAATTCTAAATTATTAGCAATTCTAGGACCAAGACTGTCTTCTGAGAACAGAAATATTTTAATTTTGAGAAGCTTATCACCAGATTTTCTGCAGACTAAGAAAAATTATAGTAAAATCAGCTCTAAGGACCATCTAATAGCATGGTTAGGATTTGTGACCTTTGTCAGTGGAAGGAATGGTCACACTGACTAATCATAGATGATTTCATTACTGAGTATCAGTCACTACTCATTCGACTTTGTTATCTACCAGCCAACCAAGTCTCACTTTTTGCTGCCAGAAGCTCTCCCATGTACAGCAGTCACACCATTGTAAACTGTCTCAGCAGATGGGCTAAACCAGTTTGACGTTAACTGAAAGCCCTCATTCAAACCTTTCCTTTAATTGGGGGCATGTCTATTTCAAGGATGGGAAAGCTTTCCCCAGTGGAATCAGCTGATGAGTACAATTTGTAATAGTGGCCACGGACGAACTGAAGCAGGCTGTGGATCCCTTATACCTTGGTCAGATATCAAAGATGAAAAAGTCCTCTAATACAATGCACACCATCACCAGTTTTCCTGGCTTTCGTGCTGCCATGGGACTTTGATGACTCTGGAAGAGAGAGTGAGGCTGATGAATTTGTGCAACCCTGACTCATTTAAATCCAATTTACATGCTATTCAAGACATCTCCCCATGATGTCATTAGTCCTGTTCGAAAAGAAGGATGAACAGGCATTAGTATTTTTAATTGTTATGTTTTTAATCAGCTAGTATTCAAAAAAATGTTTGATCTTGATAAGACATGTGCTTCTTTGAAATTGTCTCAAAAGAGCTCCAATGCTGATGGTTCTAGCATGTGGAAAAGACTTTGAATACAATTCCAATGACATACTTATTGTTGTACTTACCAACCACAAAGCTAGCTAAATAAGATGAGGCTCTTTGCCATCATGCAAGTGACTATCTAATAAACTCTATCTTATTTTATACAGGAAACAATAATTTTAAAATGTCTTCCATTCTTGCACTTCCCTTTTCTGCATCCACAAAGACTGGGACAAGACGGAGGAAAGTGTGATAAGAAGCACACAATTTTTGATCAGTTGTGAGCATTTGCCTAAGTGTAAACATAAGATCCTTGTTCAATAAGTCTTCCAGAACTACTGGAATGGGTAGAAGCATGACCTTACCATGGCTCTGACTTCCACCTTCCCCAATCCATGTAAAAAGGGGACTCTAAAAAAACTTTGGAGCTGCGGAACCCACAAAATGACACACAGAAGCGAACCTCCTGCCGAGGACAGCCCAGCAGGCCAGCAGGAATCCAACGTAGTGCTCTGAGAGCTGAGCCCAGCCCCACACGTAGGCTTTAGCCCTAGGTTGAGCTTGACCAGCCACCAGCAAGAGGAACTCCACATCAGCAGAAGCTGTGGCCATTTCCAGATTTATCAACACTTAGATGTGAAGGACAAAGTGAGAGGTCAGTGCAGTCGGGACTTTGAGATCAGTAATTGGGAGTGTGTGGCTTTTACCCTGGAGGCGAGAAGCCGCTGAGACAACAGCACAGCCAGCCAGTGCCATGTGGGGGCTTCAGCTGCTGGCCTGCAGAGTGTAGGGGGTCCAAGCACCCATCTGAGGGGTAATCACTCTTGCTTTAACCTGCTTGGATCTGGATTGCAGTCTAAGGTGGAGGTCCTGGGGTGTGCATCCAGCTTGCCAGAGCGTGTGGAGACCTCAGAGAGGGCACCCATCTAATACCTCCGGCAGCTGAGAAAACCCCATCGTTGGGGATGAAAGCTACCCTGTCTGGTGGCAGAGTCCTACTGTGGATAAAAGCACAAAAGTCAAGTAATTGAGAGGCAAAATGAGCAGGCAAAGGAAACAAAGCAGACAGAAGATTCCAACATTACACTCCTATTTTGGGGACAAAAAGGAGCAAAGCATGGAACAGGAGGAAAACAATGAAGTCAGAACTCCTGCACCAAAAGCTTCAAAGGAAAATACGAGCTTGTTACAGGCCATAAATCACCTTAAGAAGCACATAAGAGAAGTGTAGGAAAAATTGGTAAGAGAAATGAGAACAATGCAAGAAAATTATGAAATGAGAGTCAACAGCCTGACTGAGGAAAATAATATGTTAAAAAACAGACTGACTCAAATGGCAAAGGAGGCTCAAAAAGGCAATGAGGAGAAGAATGCCTTAAAAAGCCAAATTTGCCAGATGGAAAAAAGAATCTCAAAAACTCAAGGAGGAGAATCATTGCTTCAGAATTAGATTGGAGCAAATGGAAGCTAATGACTTTATGAGAACTCAAGTTGCTGTTAAACAGATCCAAACAAATGAAAGAATAGAAGGCAATGTGAAATATCTCATGGGAAAAAATGACTGACCTGGAAAATAGATCCAGGAGAAATAATTTAAAAATTATTGGAATACCTGAAAGTCATGGCCAAAGTAAGAACCTAGAAATCATCCTCCAGGAAGTTCTCAAAGAAAACTGCCCTGATGTTTTTGTACCAGAGGACAAAATAGAGGTTGAAAGAATCCACCGATCACCTCCTCAACTAGGTCCCAAAAAGAAAACTCCTTAGGTATATTATACCCAGGTTCCAGGATTCCAAGATTAAGGAGAGAATATTACAAGCAGCCAGGAAGAAACAATTTGAATATTGTGGAAACACAATCAGGATAACCAATGATCTGGCAGCTTCCACACTGAGGAATCGAAGGGCTTGGAAAAAATATTCCAGAGGGCAAAGGAGCTGGCATTAAAACCAAGAGTCACCTACCCAGCAAAACTGAGTATCATCTTTCAGGGGAAAATATGGTAATTCAGTGGAATAGAAGACTTTCAAGCATTCTTGATGAAAAAACCAAAGTTGAATAGAAAATTTGTCATTCAGATACAAGAAGCAAGGGAAGCATGAGAATGTAAACAGGGAAAAGAAATCATAAGGAACTTATCAATGTTGAACTATTAACATTCCTACATGGAAAAACAATAATTGTAACTAATGAAACTTTTCTCAGTAGCTGAAGGGATTAGAAATATATACATAAGTCGATATATGAGGGTATATGGGCATATGAATACATATGTGAATGTGTCTATATATGTTTACAGGTATACATAGATAGAGGGCACAGGACCAATTTAACAGGAAGGGATGATACTTAAAAGGTGAAATTAAGAGGTGAGAAGAATATAATGAGAAGAGATGGAGAAAGACAGTTTGGGATAAACTATCTCATACAGAAGAGGCAAGGAAAAATGGTTACAATGGAGGGGAAGAATAGGAAGGCAAAAGGGAATGGGTCAATCTTATTCCCATTGAATCTGGCTTGAGGAGGAAGTTAAATACACACTAAATAGGGTATCTCACCCTCCAGGAGAGTAGAGAGAGAAATGGAGGAGAGGGGGGATGATGGGAGGGAGGGCAGGCTCATGGGGGAGGGAAGTTTGAAGCACCCACTTTTGAAAAGGGACAGGATCAAACTAGAGAATAGAACAAGTGGGAGGTGGGATAGGAGGGAGAAAATATAGTCATTCTTTTACAATAAATCTACTATGTTATTGTTTTGCATTAGCCACACATGTACAACCTATACTGAACTGCTTATCTTCCCAGTAAGGGTGGGTGACAAGGAAGGAAGGAAATGAATCTGGAATTGAAAGTTTTAAAATCAAATATTCAAATATATGTGTGTGTATGTGTATATATATATATATACATACATGTATATATATATAATATTATTAATACCATCTTACATGTAATTGGGAAATAAGATATACAGGCACTGAGGCATAGAGATCCAATGGAAAAGTCAAAAGTGGTATGGGAGAGAGCAGATTGGAGGAGGGGATATCCTGTGGGACTGGTATTTTGGGGTGGTGAATAGGGGAAAAATGGGGAGAAAATTTGTAGTTCAAAATCTGGCGGAAACAAATGATGTAAATCATAATTTAATAAAGCATTAAAAAAAGAACTACTGGAATGGAATCGTATATATATTTAATTTCATAAGTTCTATAAACAAAATAAGACAAAAGGAACTTAAAATTAAATAAGAAGGTGGCTTACAGAGTTTTCTTGCTTAGGCAAATACAATAATTGGAGTAGTTCATCCAAAGGTATAGAGGGAGAAAAGAGCTCAGCATAGAATCCTGTGAGATGTTTAGTCTTCATGAGCATCATCTGGTTTAAGATTCAGCAAGGAAGCAGTTAAATATATTGGACATTTAAGAGTCATGTGATGAAAACTTTGAGAAGAAAATATCCAGGAGAAAAGTAATTCACTATGTCAGACACTGCGGAAATTTCAAGAAAGATGAAGGTTAAGAATAGGCCATTAGATTTTCCAATTATGTGATCATTGATAATTTAGGAGAAAGTAGTTTCAGTTGAATGATAAGGATATAAGCAAGATAAGACAATTAAGAAGAGAGTGAGAGGAAAGAAAATGAAGGAATTAAATTTATGGACATCTCAAAGAGTTTAGCCTCATGGAGGAGATATGGAGGACAAAAGCTAATTGGGACCAAAAGATGAAGTGAATATATGTCTTTGTTTTATTTTGTTTTGTTTTTAAGAATGAGGGGAACATGTTTGCAGGCAGTAGGGAAGAAACTAGGAGACAAAAAGAGAAGAGGGATGAGGAAGAAGTCAGTTTGCTTGAAAACATATGATGGAAAAGGATCACTTGTGCATGTAGAGGCCATTGCCGGCACAAAGGGAAGGGACACTTCATCACATGAGATCGAGGTGAAGGAAGAGCTAGTGGCAGAAGGCATTTGGGTGATGTGAGATGAGGAGAGGAGAAGAATGAAAAAGAAAACATACAAGAGTTCTAAGTATAATTATGGATCAATTCTCATGGTAAATGAAAGAGGAGAATACCAAATTCCTGGGGGGAAAAGGATAAATATGTTCTACAGAAGGGGGTATTCAAGAAAATATCAGTAACTTCCAAATTGGAAAATAATTTTCCATCCATAAAAGAACTTAATGAGAATAATCTTTATACATTCTTGAAGAAAATCTAGGAAAGGAAAATATAGGTTGCAAACAAGGTTTTATAGCAGATCATAATTTAAGAAAGAAGAAATTGATCAAAAGGTTCATGGAACACAAAATACCACTTAGATTTTTGTTTGTTGACTACAAAAATATTTTATTAAGTAGACCAAATATTGGTCCATAATTGCTTTTCTAAAAAGATATTTTACTTGAATATATTAAAATATGCAAAAACAAAGATGTGATTATACAGCCAATTTTATGCAGAAGCAGCAGTCAGATTAATAATACCAATAGAAAAATAAAGTGGAAAAATTGTGCTCACTAAATCTTTTCCTCTGTCATTATTATTATGATTAAAAATGCTAACGACATCCAGAGAAAATACTAGGAATTATGAATGCCGATTGAAGCTTTCTGTTTTCATTTTCTTTTGGCCCTTTTTATTGTCTCTTTCCCATGGTTTTTCTTTTCTGTTCTATTTTTTAGTCATGTTGTGGAAGAAGAATCAGAATACAATAGAAAAACCTTGAGAAAGAGACAATAAAAAGGGCCAAAAGAAAATGAAAACAGAAAGCTTCAATCGGCATTCATACTTCCTAGTATTTTCTCTGCATGTGGTTAGCATTTTTTATCATAAGTCTTTCGGAATTGTGTTGGATCATTGTATTGCTGAAAAGAGGTTAGACTATTACAGTTAATCCACTTATCCAATGTTGCTGTTATTGTGTATAATATTCTCCTGGTTCTGCTCACTTCACTCAGCATCAGTTTATATAAGTTTTTCCGGGTTTTTCTGAAATCTATCTGCACATCATTTTCATAGCATAAGAGTATTCAGTTACATTCATATACAACAATTTTTTCAGCCATTCCCCAATTGGTGGGCATTGCCTAAATGTTTTTTTTTTCTCTACGTAGATAATTTTCCTTTATTATGAACTCTTTGGGATACAGATCTAATAGTGGTATTGCTAGATCAAAGGGTATGCACAATGTTATAGCTCTTCGGTCATAGTTCCAAATTGCCCTCCAGATGGTTAAATCAGCTCACAACTCCACCAACAATGCAATATTGTTCCAATTTTTTCACATCGTCTCAAAATTTATCATTTCCCTTTTCTGTCATATTAGCCAATCTGATAGGTGTATTTTACCTCAGTCTGATGTGGTAACTCACAGTTAATTTTTTTTAGTTCCATTTCCCTAATAAATAGTGATTAAGAGCATTTTATTTTCATATGGTTACAGCTAGCTTTAATTCCTTCCACTGATAGCTTCCTGTTCATATACTTGGGCCAGTTACCCATTGGGGAATAACTTGTAGCCGTAAAAATTTGGCTCATTTCTCTGTATATTTTATAAATGAGGTCTTTATAAGAAACATTGGCTATATTTTTTCCCCAGATTTCTGTTTTTTTCTTCTAATTTTGGTTGCATTGGTTATCTTTGTGTAAAACATTTTTTTAATTTAATGCAATCAAAATTTTAAATTTCACATTGCACAATGTTTCCTATCTCTTATTTGGTCATAAATTCTTCCCTTTACCATAGATATGACAGGTAAACTACTCTTTGTTCTCCTAATTTGCTTATGGTATTATCACTTATGTATAAATCATGTATAAATGTTGACCTTATCTTGGCATATGGTGTAAGATGTCAATCTATACCCAGTTTCTGTCATCCTATTCTCCAGTTTTCCCAGCAATCTTTGTCAAATAGAGAGTTTTCATACCAGAATTGGAGTCTCTAGGTTTATCATATAGTAGATTACAATAGTCATTCACTATTGTGTCTTGTGTACCTAGCCTATTTCACTGATCCGCTACTATATTTCTTATCCTCTACATGATAGTTTTGATGACTGTGGCTTTTTAATACAATTTTAGATCTGGGATGGCTAGGTCACCTTCCCTTTCATTTCCTTTTATTACTTCCCTTCACATTCTTGACTTTTTGTTGTTCCAGATGATTTTGTTATGATTTCTTTCTAGATGCATAATGCAATTTTTGGTCATTTGGTATGACACTGAATATGTAAATAAATTTAGATGGAATTATCATCTTTATGATATTAACTGAACCTAAGCATGAGCAATTGATTTTTTTTTCCCAATCACTTATATATGACTTTGATTCTGTAAAAAGTGCTTTCTAATTATGTTCATATAGTTTTTGTAATGGGAATGTAAATTTTAAAAGATCTTCTCTGCTCCTAGGCTAAAGTGCACCTGGAGCCTGGAGTGGGAGGCTTGTTTTTCAGTAGATACTTTTTGATTGGCCAGTGGGTCCAGAACATTGTTACATTCTCTGAGCCAGGAGAAGGCTATATAAACCCTAATTTGAGGCTTTGTTTTGGGGGCTCATTTTGAGAAGTGTTCTGTGATTTGATCAGATGAAACTCTGGGAAGCTGCTGTTGAGAGCTGCCCCCCCCCCTTTGAAAAACCCAGATGTTGATTTGGTTTGGATGTAATGGTTGGACAGTTTGGAAACTGTCTCCTTGATCTGTTTCTCTGTCTTGATAATTCTGTCTGTATATTCTGAAGTTTGAGGTGTTGAACTTTTTCCCCTGAACTAGGTAAACGATACATATTTGAGTAATTAAAGTAAGCTTGATAACCCATTTTGAGTTGCTTTCCTTTAACAAAGCAGATCTAAGAACCTGTGTCGGCAGAGACCCTGGGGATGCCGGGGTGCTTGCTGCTACAGGTTTCTGGGTTACTTTTTCTTTCTTTCAAATTTGTTTTATTGTTTCTTGAAGTCTCATGAACTTATTACCTGCCACTTGCCCATTTTTAATGTTTATAAGCATAATTTTCATAAGAGGATTATGGGAAGATGGCAGACTAAGTCAGAAAATTTAAGTTCATAAGATTTTCCTGCACAAAAGAGATAATATAGCACCTCTGGTAATACATAGGGCTGTGAAAAAAAATAAGAATAGGGCCAGAAAAGGGGTCTTCTTGGGACGATCAGAGAAGACCTGAAGAAAATTCCCAGAACTAGATTTCCTCCCTGCACAGAGTAAACACGTCCAGGATAGGTGCCCATTAACAACTAGTGGCAAGCTGCCTAAACAATGAGCCTCAACCCTGGAGTTCATTGGTTCGAGAGGCTGCCTCAGCCTTAGTCACTCCTGGGAGAGGGACAGAAGTTGAGAGTCTGATCAGAGGAAGATCAAGGGAACCTCTGCTGGCAAGTAATACCAGACCCAGCTGTGCTGCAAAGAAAAGTGTGGGCAAGAAAGCACCAGGACACACCTGGGGAGAGCAGAAGCACTACAGCAGAAAGCCACTGATTGTGCGCACTTACAGGAGGCTACACATCTTGATAGGACTTCAAGGTCAGAGATGAGAACCGAACAGCAACAGAGGCAAGAGGCACCGTTCCCCATTCCCCAGGACTAGAGGTGATTATAAAAACTAAATTATTACCAAAAAAATGAACATGCATAGAGATCTACTATGGGAAAAGAGAAGGGTTCATCTTCAGAGAAGGATATTGAAATAAAGAAAACCTCTTTTATTCTAAAGAGTAATGTCAAATGTCCACCTGCACAAAAATAATTCATTGAAGAACATAAAAAAAGACTTTAAAAATCCAGTGAGAGAGATGGAGAAAATGTTTAAAAGAAAAATAAGAATAATAAAGGAAAAAGAAGAAGATTGTGACAAGCAAGTCAAACAAATAGAAAAGGAGATCCAGAACCTTAAGGAAGAAAATGACTACTTAAAAATCAGAATGAGGGAAGAGGAAGCCTGCAAAATTATGAGATGAAGAAATTAAAAACAAAATATAAAGAATGGAAGAATAGAAGAGAATGTGAAACATCTCATAAGAAAAACAACTGATCTAGGAAACAGATCCAGAGGAGAAAACAAGAATACTTAGATTGTCTGAAAGTTCTGATTGAAACAAGAATCTTGATACAATAATACAAGAAGTAATGGAAGAAAATTGTCCCGAAACATTAGAACAAGAGGGGAAAGTGCAAATCAAAAATAAATCTATCAATCACCTCCTGAAAGACATCCTAAAAGGAAAACTCACAAAAATATTATTGTTAAATTTAGAAACCCCCATATCAAGGACAAAATATTATGAGTAACAAGAAAAAACAATTATAAGAAAATAATTTGTTCAAAATTAGATTGGAGCAAATGGAAGCTAATGACTTTATAAGAAACCTAGATTATATAAAACAGATCCAAATAAATGAAAAAAATAGAAGGCAAGGTGAAATATATCATTTGAAAAACCACTGACCTGGAAAATAGATCCAGGAGAGATAATTTAAAAATTATTGGGCTACCTGAAAGCCATGATCAAAAAAAGGACCTAGAAATCATCCTTCAAGAAATTGTCAAGGAAAATTGCCATGATATTCTAGAAACAGCAGGCAAAATAGAAATTGAAAGACTTTATCGATCACCTCTTGAAAAAGATTCCCGAAAGAAAACTCCTAGGAATATTATGGCCAATGCAATATTCCCAGTGACTACGGCAACTATAAATATGCTGATGAGCTTATTAATCAAAAAGTATACCAGGCTCTCTACATTGGGGATAAAGCTAGAACATTTATTAAAATACCAGAAAACAGTCCCAAAACCAGAAAGTCAAGACCATCACAGTAGTTATAAAATTGGCACACGTAGTTAATGTAATAAGGACCCACATTCTAAAGCCTTTGAAAGAGAACAGTCTACCTCAGGCAAAAGTCCTCTACTCCCCACTCACAGCAACTGCTCAGCATCCAGGAAGCATGCTCCCAGCAGCTCCAGACCCCCACAATTCTGGTCCCTAGCAGTCCTCAGCAGAAATTTTGGTTGTCTCAGAAAAAGGGGGTTCTCACCTCCACCTCATCTTCTACTGCTATCACTCCTGCTGCCTCTGCTGGCCACTGCTGCTGCTATGGCCACTGCCAGTCACTGCAGGAAATCTAGCTTGGCTTCTGATTCCTCTTGCCCAACCTCTTCCTGCTATATCAGCAAATCCAACGGGGCATGAAAAATCTTTAAATCCCATAACCCTTACATTCAGCCCTATGATCTTTCATGAGTCTTTCTTGGCAAAAATATATTAGTAATAACTGGTGTCAACAGATTTTCACAAGAATATAACAAGGATAGCACACAATAAACACAGAAAACAATATTTTAGGGTGGGGCTTGAGCACAAGTTCCCAATCATCCCCTCCCCTGAATAAATAGGTCCCCAAAATCTTGGGGTAAGGGGCAAAGGTCTCTTCTTCCATGGCTACTTGCTGCTGACATCAGACGTAGAGCTATCCCTGTCCCAAGGGGTCCCATTTGAGAGGTCAGTTCTTAATATACTTGATGCCAGGTTCAAGGATGACACATCACAGTTGCAGGCAAGGGGTGACATCCAGCTTAAGCTATCAGGCATCTACAGGTGGAGGGTACCAACCCTGCAGAAACAAATCTAGCAAACAAGGTAAACAGAAAAAAAGCTAAGAAGAAGCAAAGAGAAAATAACCAAACTATTGTAGCCTCACTTAAGGTAGAATATATGAGTTAAGGTTACAATTTTGTAATCATCTTCTCCAGAATAAACAATAGTTACAGTGTTATCCCTCCCATGTGCTATAATCTCTGCAGCCTTTGGAACATCATCTGGCTTCCATTTTACCCATACTTTAGCTCCCAATTCTATTCTCTCTATAGAACCAAATCCTTCAGTTTCTCTGACAGTCATTTTGGAAGGAGGGTCAGTTTTTTACAAGTGGTATTGTTTTACAAGGAACGATAATCACTTGAACTATCCTATCATTTTTGTGAATCTCTATGGGCCCTTCACCTAAATTATGGAATGTTACAACAATTTCTCCTTGATAATTAGATTCTATTACTCCAGCCAATACATGTATTCCTTGAACTACTAATTCTGATTTGGGTAAAATCTGTCCAAAGTGATTTTTAGGGATTCTTATGCATATCCCAGTGGAGATTTTTCTTATTTCTTTTTTGTCCAACCAAAAGTCCTCTAAACAATGTAAACCATACCCCAACGAACCAGGTGTTCCTGGGCATGGTGCTGGGACATCTGGCCTCAAGGTCCAATACTCAATATTTGGGATCTTGTGTGTTTGTTGTTTTCCAATTTTCAGATTTGGGGTCATCATTCTGGCTAGAGGTGTACTTCCTCCCAATGGTCTATTATGCAAATTACATAAATCCATGAACAAATTATCCTTTCAATGTTGATATGAATAATTGGAACTTAACTTCCTCAACTGTTCTTTCAGTAATCCATTCATTTTTTCAAGTAACCCAGATGCTTGTACATAATATGGAATATAATATACCCATTCTATATTGTTAAGTATACAATACTTCTTCATTTCATTACCTTTGAAATGTGACCCATTGTCACTAAAATCTGCATTGGAGTTCCATAACATAGACCTATGAGATAATAGAGTTTTACAAGTGTTTTTCTGGGTTGCATTCTTATAAGGACAAGCTACTAGTACACCTGAATAGGTATCAACACAAGTACATATAAATCTGCATCCTTTATCCAGTGGTAGTGGACCAATATAATCTATTTGCCAGATTTGGGCTGGGACTTTTCCTCTTGCTATCTCTCCATTTATTACCCAAGGAAGAGTTCGCTCCTTTTCCAATTGACATATATGACATTCTTCTGCTATCTGTTTTAACAGTGAATGAGAGAAACTAATACCTCTATCTTGTGCCCACTGGTGTGTGGCCTGGACCCCCAAATGGCCTGCTGTTTGGTGAACCCATTTTGCTAATACCAGATCATCAGTTGTTGTCAAAGTAGGGACAATATGTTCGGTAGCAATATTTGCCAGTCAATTAGAATGAGCATTGTATTTACTTTGTGGCATGGTGAAGGCCATGTGAGCATCTACATGAAAAACTTACAAGTCAGTGAGTGATCAAAGTTATGTTGCAGATATATTCCCATAATTCTTTGCCCCAGACTTGTTTGCCATGAATTTCCCAAATTTCATTTTTCCACATGGGCATCCGTGTAGCTAACCCATTAGCTACCTTCCATGAATCAGTGAATATATGACACTGTCCTCCTTGTTCTATTTTGATGGCTTGACATACTGCCATAAGTTCAGCATATTGGCTACTTGCACCTATCCCAGTACTTTCCAAAGTCCTTCTAGTACATGGGTTATAGGCCACTGCTTTCCAATGTCTTTTTTGGCCCAAATATTTTGCTGTCCCATCAGTAAACCATGCATGTCTCTTTTATTCTTCAGTTAACCCATCATATCCCTCATTCCATTTTACAGAGGACTGTATCAACTTTGACTCAGGGGTTGTGTCATTCCTCTCAATTTCTATGTTTGCTATATATTCATGTAGAGCAGAAACTCTGCTTTTGCATGTTTTCACTCTATTTTGAATATGTCACTGCCATTTGATTACACTAGCCTTTTGGGCATGTCCAATTCTGTGAGAAGCTGGGGTACTCATTACCCAGGTCATAATTGGGATTCCAGGTCTTAATATCACTTCATGGCCCACAGTCAGTTGTTCAGTCTCCACCAAATTCCAATATGCAGCTAACAACTGCTTTTCAAAAGGTGTATACTAGACTCAAGATGAAGGGAGTTTCCTACACCAAAACCCCGAGGGTACATTTCAGCTTTGTTGTTTTTGCCATAAGCTCAGTTTGCATAATCATCTTGTACAGTCACTTTCAATTCCACTGGACCATTTTGAATGGGCCACGAATCTAGGGCCAATTGTATGGCAGCCTTGGCTCCTTCGAAAGTTTTACTCTGCTCAAGTCCCCAATCGAATTCCTATTTCTTCTGAGTGACTCTATATAAAGGTTTCAAAATCTGTACCAAATGTGGAATGTGGTGCCTCCAGTATCCAAACAATCCTATGAACTTTTGGGCCTCCTTCTTATTGGTTGGGGTAGGAAAATCCTGAATCTTTTGCTGGGCTTGCAGAATAATCTCTTGTAGACCCTTGTTCCATTGTATACCCCAAAATTTTACATTTTGAGCTGATCCTTGAACCTTTGCAGGGTTAATTTCCCACCCTTTACTTTTCATATGCTCAATTAGAAGGATCAAACTCCTCTCCACTTTTTTTGAATCTTTTCCCTGTATCATATCATTAATGTAGAGGGTAAGCTGTACACCAGTAGCTTTAATACATCCAAATGTTCAGCCACAATCCTGTGACAAATAGTGGGGCTATGTATGTACCTTTGTGGCAAGCGGGTGAAAGTATATTGTCTACCCTTCCAAGTGAAAGCAAACTTGTCCCATATTTAGGGTCTATTAGGATGGTGAATAAGGCATTTGCCTAGTCAATAACTGCATACCAAGTCCCATAATATTTCTGGATCCTTTCTACTAGGGTGATGGTATCTGGAACAGCAGCATACAAAGGAGGAGTCATATTATTCAACTGTCTATAATCCACAGTCATTCTCCATGTCCCATCTGATTTTCTTATTGGCCAGACAGGATTATTCCATCTTGTGGTTGTAGGGACTAACACTCTTGCTTCAACATATTCCTTTATAGTAGTGGTAATTTCATCTTGCCCACCTGGCACATGATACTGTTTTAAAGGAATTACTTCAGAAGGTTCAGGTAAAGTGATTGGGTCCATTTTTATTTTTCCCACTAAACTGTATTAATTCCTATCTTCCTTACAGCAAATTGGTATCTCCCTTCAGATAAATTCAGAGTCGTGCCTCTCAATACATCTATTCTTTCTTAGTTAACTGCCCAATTTTTATTGTTATTTTAACTTCTCTGGCTGATATTTCAGCACCTCCTAGACCTGTAAAGGTAATAGGAGTTCCATGTTTAAACTTATCAGGGATTCCATAGATAAGTGTGGCCTCAGCCCCAGTATCAAGCAGTGCCCTAGTCACAGTAGTTGATCCATTCTTCCAATATATTGTTAAACCAATATGGGGTCTGCAATCTCTTCTGCATATTTCTTTAATCTGGGTTGGGGCTTGGCCTATTTCCTATTCTTCCTGAAGGTGGGGCAAACTTGGATACAAAGATTCAGATTCAGGAGTACCTGCAGGGGTGGTTCCTACTTCCCTATTCATTCTAATGCTAAGTACCTTTTCTTGGTACAGCTTATGCAGCTCTTCAGTTGGAATACCATCTATTCTTCTAAAGTCCACCCCTGCTCTCAATAGAAAAGTGAAAAGTTCCCTTCTTTTTGGTTTATTTTGTTTCTGAATCCTCTGGCTGTTTACTCTTCTCTCTTGAGGCAATTTATCTTGTCCCCATTCCCCTAAGTCACTTAATTGTGAAATCTTATCCAGCACCTCTGAAAGAGGGTGCCCTATTTCTCCAATTAAAAGAGTCAGAATTAGGTGTTTATATGCAGGAGGAGCCGTCTTCACTATGATATTTCTATGAGGAACTCCTAGGGGGGTGTCATAATATGCATTTGCATCTCCAATCAGGATAGCAGTTTTCATTACCTCCTCCTTTAGCTTTCTCATACAGTCTCTAAGTGAGTACCAGGGTCTGTCTCCCCTAGGCCCCACAGAGTCAGTAGGATATTGCTTTCTGCATCCTTCTGCAGCTAACACTAGCAGATTAGTTCTGTTGAGGCCTCCTCACATATGGTGTTCCCTAAAAGTTTGGTGTACAAAAGGATTCTGACAGATACCTTTGAATTTTAAGTAATCCACATTGTCCAGTGTTATTCCTCCAGTGCTTTCATCAGTGATTCTTACTATCCCAGACACTAAAGACTCCCCCATTCTTTGAGTAAATCTACTCAATATATTGGTAATCTGCTGTTGAGTGAAATCCTCAATTGTCTCCCTGGACTCTGTTTTGCCCCGGTGGTTCTCCTGTCTTCTTCTTCATATGGGGAGAGCTTCTACATTAGAAGTCTCCTCATCTAACCTTGCTCCATTCTCCTCACACACATTCTCCTGGAAGCTGTCAGGGCAACTCTGCCTAGCCTGTACAAAAGCTGCATGCACATTCCTTCTGCTAGTTTTCTCTTCCTTTAGCTACATGAATAGTAGCTTGTTCCTGGACGACCTGAATCCCTCTGGTTTGCTCTTCTGAGTGCTGTGACACAGAAGAATCTTCAGGCAAACCATCTGACTTCCTAGATATCTGAGATTTTTCCTCCAAAACTTATCCCAAATTTTACACATACAATGATAACTTGTTAACAGGACCCAGCCTCTCCTGCACACTCCTGCCAGTTCTTTCCCTGGTTCTATGGGTATTCCTTGCAAAATCTTTCCAAATATCAAGGTTCTACCTCTTTTAGCCTGGGTTTCCAGTTTTCACAAGTCCCTGTGCTTTTGGCCCATTCTCTGGCTAGAGAGGAATAAGGCAAATCCTCCCATCCTGGGATAGCCATTTCTCCCTCTAAAGCCCCCCTGCTTCCAATTAGAGGCCTGACATTTTGTGTCTTCATCCCCGCCCTCATCACCAAATATATCAGCAATGCAATATTCACAATGCCTACAGCAACCATAAATATGCTGATGTGGTTATTAATCACAAAATATACCAGGCTCTCTACATGGGGGGTAAAGCTAGAACATTTATTAAAATACCAGAAAACTGAGTCCCAAAACCAGAAAGTCAAAGACATTATAGTAGTTACAAAATTGACACACGTAGTTAATGTAGTAAGCACCCACATTCTCAAGCCTTTAAAATACAACGGGCTACCCCAGGCAAAGGTCCTCCTCTCCCCACTCTCAGCAACTGCTCAGAATCCAGGAAACATGCTCCCAGCAGCTCCCAGTACCCCACAGTTCTGGTCCCTAGCAGTACTCAGCAGAAATTCTGGCTGGCTCAAAAAAAAGGGGGTTTGCACTTCAAACTCCACCTCAGCCTCTACCACTACCACTGCAGCTGCTCCTGCTGGCCACTGCTGCTCCCCCAGCTGCTGCCAGTCATTGCAAGAACTCTAGCTTGGCTTTTACTTCCTCTTGCCCCACTCCTTGCTGCTATGTCAGCAAGTCCGGCAGGACATGGAAGACCTTTAAATCTCATATCCTTTACACAGGTCAAGGAGGAAATATTACAAGCAGCCAGGAAGAAACAATTTGAGTATTGTGGAAACATGATCAGGATAACACAAGATCTAGCAACTTCTACATTAAGGATGAGAGGACTTAGAATATGACTTTCCAGAAGTCAAAGGAGCTATGATTAAAACCAGGAATCACCTATCCAGCAAAACTGAGTATCATGTTTCAGGGGAAAACATGGTCATTCAATGAAATAGAGAATTTTCAAACATTCTTGATGAAAAAACCAGAGTTGAATAGAAATTTTGACTTTCAAATACAAGAAGCAAGAGAAGCATGAGAAGGTAAACAGGGAAAAGAAATCATAAGGAATTTATTAAAATTGAACTACTTACATTCCTACATGGTAAAATGATAATTGTAACTCATGAGACTTTTCTCAATATGAGGATAGTTGATGGGAATATATGTGTGTATGTGTTTTATATGATGGTATACATGCATATAAATACATATGTGAGTATGTGTGTATATATATGTACATGTATACATAGACAGAGGGCACAGGATCAATTGAATAGGAAGGGATGATATCTAAAAAAATACAATTAAGAGGTGAGAGAGGAATATAATGAGAGGAGATAGGGAGAGATAGAATAGAGTAAAGTACCTCATATAAAAGAGGCAAGACAAAACTGTTACAATGGAGAGAAATAACAGGAAGGAGAAAGGGAATGGGTCAACCTTACTCTCATTGAATTTGGCTTGAGGAGGGAATAACATACACACTAAACTGTGTATCTTACCCTACAGGAAAGTAGGGGGGAAGGGAATAAGAGGGGTTATTATAGAAGGGAGGGCAGATTGGGGGGCATAGGGTAGTAAGAAGTACCCACTTTTGAATAGGGACAGGGTCGAAGTAGAAAACCTATATTGAATCACTTATCTTCCCAGTAGTGGTGGGTGAGGAAGGAAGAAGGTAAAGAATTTAGATATGAAAGTTTTAAAATAAAATGTTAAAAAAAATATATATTGTTATTTTTATAAGCAGCTGGAAAAAAAAACATACACAGGCACTGGAGTATAGAAATCCATTTTGCCCTAGTAGAAAGTCAGAGGGAGTATGGGGAAGGATATAAGAGAGGGCAGATTGGGGGAAGGGGTATTAGGTAGAATCGCTATTTTGGGGAAGGTGCTAGGGGAAAGATGGGGAGAAAATTTGTAACTCAAAATCTGTTGCAAATGAATGTTAAGAAATAAAAAATCAACAAATTAAACAAAAATAAAAGAATTTATGTAAGATGGTAACACAACTAGAATCACATAAGACCTAGTGCTGGCAACACTGAAAGATCACAGGTCTCAGAACACTATACATCAAAGTACAGAAGAACTGGGTTTCCAAACAAAAATATTATACCCAGCAAAGTTGAGCATAATTCTCAATGTAAAAGAAATAAAAGGACATTTCATCTACTGCCAGATTTTGAGGACTCTGTTAAATAAAACCCTAAACTTAATAGAAGATTTTATATACAAAAGCCAAGAGGAATAAAAAGCACATACCAATGACCAATTAAAAGGGACTAAATAATAATAGAATATCTACCCTTTATGTATGGAAAAAGTAAAGCCTATGTCTAAGATTGTGACTAGTAACTAAATAGTTTATAAGAAAGTTTGAAGTAGACTTGAGTATGATATAACTTCAAAAAGTAAAACCCCTCAAGAACAGTTAAAAGTGTAATTATCTGATACAAATGTGGTAGAAGTGGAAGAACCAATAGAGAGGAATTAGATGGGGGGGGGAGTGTTAATTCTGGAAACCTACTTTCATTGGGAGTGGATTTAAGAAGGAGAAATACATATACATCTAAAACAGTATAAAAGTCTTCGACATTTAGAAATAAAAATTCTAAGGCAATACAGAGGGGGGAGAAGATAAAGGAAGGATCTTTAGAGGGAAGGATGAGGGAATAGTTTGAAAGGGGGATATAGAAGGATGTTTAGATTTACATGAATGGGAGCATAAAGGAGGGAGCTTTAGAGGGGAAGGAGGCACAATAGATCAAAGGGGTGTAAAAAGGGTGTTTAAATTTAGGGGGATGGGAGGACAAGATAGGAATTGCTCAAGTGAGTGTACATTAGGTAATAAGAGGGCAAGGTAGCAGGTAGAACTAAAGTAGAGCAGTTAGAAGAGATAATAAAATTATATGCACAAGCATAAAAATAAGATTAGGGTGTAATCTCTTAAGTATATATTAAGGTATCTGTGTTTGTATGTATGTGTATGTATACCACTATGTATATATCAATACCAATATATAAATATATCCATAGTCAATTATAGCCTTGGGTTGTCAGGTAAGGGGGAGAAAGGAGAAAAAAAAAATCAAAGTAAAAAGTATACAGCAGAGAAGGAAAAGAACCTACCAGGAAACAAAAAGAAAAGACGGACAGCTTTCAACATAATATACAATATTTAATATGTAGATTTTCTTGAAATAGTAAGTTATTCCTATATATTCTGAATCCACTCCTATGTACTGCTGTGCACATTTTTTTCTTTTTTATTTCATATTTAAGTCTATAATGTTTCTTTTTTTCCTTATTATGTATTTAAATTTTAATATTTGTCTAAAAGGAAAAAATAATTATTTTTCTCAGTGAGCTTTTGTACCTCCTTTTCCTTTTTAGCCAATTCAGCTTTTTAAGGATGTCTTTTCTTCAGTTTATTTTTTGTACCTCCTCTTTCGACTATTTTGCTTTTTACTGTTCAGTAATTTCAGTCATGTCCCAATCTTTATAATGCCATTTATTTTTTGTTTGGGGTCTTTTGTTTTGGGGTTTTTATTTTTTGTTTTGTTTGTTTTTGGCAAAGATACTCATGTGGTTAGCCATTTCCTTCTCTAGACCATTTCACAGATGAGGTGGTAAGGCAAAGAGGAATAAGTGACTTGACCAGTGTCACATAGTTAGTGAGTGCCTGACATATGGTTTGAACTCAGGAAAATGAGTTTTACTGACTCTAGGCACAGTACTTTATCCATTATAACACGTAGCAGCACTATTTTGCTTGTGAAGTTCTTTACAATGCATTTTTGTGCCTTTTGTACCATTAGGCTGATTCTGGAGGGTTTTAGGGTTAATTTTCTTCAAGATATTTTGTGACTCTTAATCAAGCTGTTGATTCTCTATTCATAATGTTCTTATATCCTCTTAATCACGTTTCTCAATTTGTCTCCTACTACATTTAGTTCTTTCTTTAATTTTTCTAAGAATTCTTGCTGGGCTTTGAGCCCCTTAGCATTTTTCTTTGAGGCTTTGTTTATAGTTTTTTTTGCATATTCTTGTTTTCTTCTAAATGTATGTCTTGGTCTTCCTTGTCACTCTTGTAGGTTTTTATGGCCAAGTTCTTTGGTTTTTGTTTGCTCATTTTTCCAGCCTCTTTCTTCACTTTGAACTTTATGTTAAAATTGGACTCTACCCTGCTGGGGTTTGGGGTAGAGGATGGGAATACTGTGTTAAGTTTCAGGGTTTTTTTTTTTGTTGTTGTTGTTGTTGCTGTTTTCAGAGGTAGGGCATGGGTTCTTCAAGTTTTCAGGACTTCCAAGGTAATTTGATTTTGGAGGAGCTTTGGCACTGCTGTGCTGGTCTGTGCTCTGATCTTTATCCAGGAAGAGCTTTTGCTCTTCTGCAGTCACAAATACTGGGGTTATTCTTAGTCCTTAAACTATGACCAGAGAAGGAGACCTTTGTTACTCATTATCAGCACTCCTCTCCATCCTAGAATTTTGTGACCCAGCACTACTAATGGGAAGTACAGTTGCCAGTCAGTACCCCCTAATCCCAATACTCTCAAAGGGTACCCTGCAATTTCTTTCTGACCAGTTGTCAGACCCCCCTTACCATTTTTAAACTGAAAACTCCTAAAGTTGTCAATGCTACTGTTCCAGACACTTGTAAGGCCCATCACAGGTACTCCTACTGAGCTCAGGGAGGGTCTGCACACAACCCAGTGTTACAAACCTCTCCTGTGAATCTCCTAATTTGTCTTAGGAAAGAACAACATAATACTCTGACCTTTTCTTGGCCCTTTTGCTCCAAAAAAGTTTTTTGAAGTGTTATTTTAAAGGTTTTGGGAGAGGAATATTTTGAGATTTCAGTTGTATCTGGGCTTCTACTCTGCCATCTTGGTTCCAAATCAAAATATTTTATTTTTCAAACAGAATTTGGTATATACCTGGGTATAGAAATGGTAATCTTCAGTAAGAATATGCATATATGAAAAATTTTGACAGGTTGCTAAAATTACTAAGACTTTATATGGAAGAGTCATCATATTTTACCATAAGATAAAAAAGATATATATATATATATATATATTTCTAATTTAACACAAATACTCAATTTAAGATTTTAGGTAAGAGCATTTTGAAGAGATTATTCATGTAAACAGAGGCATGAGGTTCCCTTAAAGAAACATATCAACTTGCAATAACTGTTTACAGGACTTCTAAAATCAATAATCATACAAGTAAAAAGATACTTGAAAGATTACCTTATGTAAACTTTTTTCTACTCTATTTACTTCCTACAAGTTTTTGAATACTTTGAAGATTAGAAAACTCATTACTTCAAAACTTTATTCCATTTCTGAACAGTTATAATTAGTTGAAAGTTTTTTTTCTTTCCTCCCATTTTTTGAGTTGAACTCTCCCTGAAATTTCTATACATTCCTACACAGAGTAAGTCAAATCTTCTATCTAGATTGTTGTTCTTTTAAACTTCTGAAAATGTCTATAATAGCCCATTCTACTTTTTTTCTTCAAGACAAGCATTTCCATGTTTACACAAATTGATATAAGTGAAATGCATTGTAATTGTAGATATTTTACTAGTGATGAGTAGTAGTTCCACCTTCCAGACTTCTTTAAAATTTTAGATTAATATCAATATATTCAATGATTCCTTCCTGATCTTATCTGACAATCTGTAGACAGTTATATGGATAAGTAATATTGCTATATCTCTACAATTTTAAATTATCTCCCACATAAACCATTAAACAAATAAGAACACAGTTCCTAACAGTGGTATCTGAGTTGGAAAATATGACTTTAAGAAGTTATGTGTTCCTTCTTCCTAGATTTTTTCAGGTAAAAGAAAGGAGTAATGAATATTTGATGGGGTTATGGAGGCAAGATTCCTATTCAGGTATAGGTTGGGTGAGACGGTCCCTGAGATTCCAACAAATACCTAAGATTCTGTGAAATTTTGCAGAAGCAGGGTTTCCTTTATTACCAGTTGGGCCTGATCAGGAGACCTACACATGTTAAGTTAATTCTGTGCATAGTTTGCCACAATTTCACACCATAATTCTCTTTTCAAAGTTCTGACATACTTTTTGTTCTCTGGATTCCATCAGTAAGACACACAATAACTGAGAATTTCTCCAACTCCTTTTACACTAGTTTTATAATTGAATGTGGTTCTCCAGCACTTTAAAAGATTAAATATGAGAAATGTTTAAGAAATTGTTATCAAAGTATTAAAGTGAGATAATATTCTTCAGGAGACAGGCAGCTGGCCTCATAGACAGGAAGAAATGGATTAAAGCCCCCCTTTTCTCACAAGCTGATTGTTTGACTCTAAATGTCAGTTAACATCTTAAGATGCCCTAGAAAACTCTGTAATATAAATTGCATAAAAAGTGCTCATTTGCACACTTTCTCTTTTGGAACCCTATGAACTAATCAAAGCATAGGTACAAGAAAAAAGAAAAGACTGCACTTTAAATGAATAATGATATTGTAGATTTTATCCAATAATGGGGTAAAAAGAAAACCAGGAAAGAGTAGACATGGAAAAACATATGAATTATAAAATATAAATTCTTATATGTTTTTATGTGTCTCAAAGGAGAAATTTGTCATAAATTTCTTAAGAAAGTGGAAAGAAAGCACGAAGTTAAAACTAAAATATCTTAACTAATGAAAATAATCTGCAAATATTTCCCCAATTAACTATCATAACAACATACTTTTGGTAAGTTGTGCTGCCAAGGATAAAACTTGAATAAATCTAAGTATTCTACTCTATCAGTACCACTGCTCTCTTTGATGATGTAGTAATCTCTAGAAGAAAATCCATCAAGCCAAACTTATAAACAGACATTGGTTCACATAATTTCAGATTACTATAATTCAGGAGCTTGGAATTATGGTCATAATTCTTCATAATCTGTTGCCATTCAATGAAGAAGCAGGAATTTCTTCTTAAGACAAAATCATTTGCAAGGAGTCCTGGAAACAGAGAGAGCCCAGGTTATGCATTCTTCTTGTCCAATTAAAAAAAACTAGGGCAAAAATTCCATGTAAGTTTCTATCTTTGCAATTCTCCCATGAACATAAGAATTCAAGTGAGGATAAACATGCTATGTGTCATTTTACTTTCTTTTTTTATTTTTTTAAAGTCAGTATTCTAACAGATTGATGGTAAACATTATATCCTTTGGAATCTGACCTGATGTTTTACTTGTTTTTATTGTTTTGAATCATTAAACAGTAAGCTCTAAAGTAAAAATATTACTTTGATTGCAGATATAAAAAATGCATAACAGTGACTTGAAATATATTTTCAGGAGCACCAAAAATAAACAAGAAATGGCAGTGTAATCAAAGCTATATTAGAAAAAAGCATCAGTATAAAAATAAACTACCTAGAGCAAAGTTATATTAGAAAGGAGTATATGAAAAAGTTGAATTAGAGCAAAAATCTATATTGTAATAAAATACTCAGTTCCAATAAGTAAAGAAAGTAATGCAAACAAACCAATATAGTAACCTCAAAGGAGTCAATATTGAAAAGAAACTCTAATATGGAAATGAATATAGAAAAAAATACTACAAAAATGTCACCAGAAATACAAAGGAGAGATAAATAAAAGTTAAGAACTATAACTACCAATGATGCGGTATGTTCTTTCAGATAGAACCCCTAAACTAAAGGAATTCTAAAGAAGAATAATATTGTAAAAGTACTTGGAAAAATAAAATGGATTCTGATAAATTAATCAACAGTATTTGGTTAAATTCAAATTCAATTCAATGCACATTTATTCTAGGCCTTTTATTTTCATAGGGCTACTATAAGTATTAAGGAGACTTTGTAATTTCAAACATGTCAATCTTTCATTAAGCACTTAAAACTGCTTGCTCTGTAACTAGCCAATTTGTACAAATTTCTTAATACTATTGCTATTTAAATGGCTTAGCACATAAGTTCCACTGCAAATATATGATTTTTATTATCAATTAAGAAATATCTTCTGTGTTATTTCACACTAATGTAAAGATTCTAGTGCCACAAAAAACTTGGAATTATCAAAAATATTATTCTTGTTAAGTGAACTATTTAAAAGGGTGGGTTGAAAATTTATATTAAAATTTATCAATTCAATGATTAAGCATACCATTTCTACCTTTCATTTAAGGTCTTGCTTTTTTGTTCCTATTTCGTAAAACCAAATTAAAGACAAGTTTATGAATGTGAGAAGGGAACAAAAATTGTAAAATTTAAGAACTTCAACATGGAAACTTAATAGGAAAGTAAGAGATCTATTATTGGAGAATCTCAACTGGGTAAAGATGATCAATGAATATAGGATTGTCTTGCTCTACTGAGATGAAAATATCTGTAGAATGTTATGCAATAAGAGATCCAGATACTCAAAGTGTCTTTCATTCACTTTGCATACACACTTAACATTGAAAAATTCTGTCAAACTAGAAGGCTAATGAAAAAAAGTCATTCAATTTAATCTTTAGTGACTAATACACATATATACATCATAAGTCAAGGATTTGAATGCAAGCATTTGTGTATATGCATATCTATACACAGACATGCACACTTATATCGGATATCACAGTCAAAAGACAAATGAAATAGGGTATATTTTGGCATATGAAGTGATTCATTACTGATATGGGCATTAATACCGATTTAATCAGTCAGTAGCAGTAGCAATCCAACAATTTGTCAAAGCAAAGACCAAAATTATTTCTAAGCTTGAAGGACAATAAAAGTCTAAAAACCTAAAATATGCAACTAAAACAATTACTGTTTAACTTATTTAAACAACTTATTTATTACCACAAAATGGTATGCAAATGGAGAAAAAGAAGTCAACACCAACAGATGATATGTTTGCAGAAAATATAAGTTGAGTGTATTTCTGCATCTTGGGTAAATTGTCCTTACTCTTTTTGTTTTCTTAATTTTTTTTCTGCAATGAATCTGTGAGTTTACTGAAATAAGAAACCATTGAAGGAGAAATTGTTCTAATATTGTAGATCATCATATTAGCTGGATTTTGTAGTCTCGGCGTTATCTGGGGGCTGAGGAACTAAGTAGTTAAGAGACTTGTTCTTTGTCACAATGGCAGTACATGTAATTGCAAGAACCTGAACTCAGTGCTTTCGGACTCCAAGTCCAGTTTTCTGTCCATTATATCATATTTGTTCATTTTTCTTTTGTTCATCATTACAAAGTAGATGAGAATGCCATGTCAAAATATGTAATGTGAAAAGTTTCCTCACTTGTATCTTTAAAAAATGATAGAAACTTCATTATTAATATTATATAGCAAAAGAAATTACCTTGTTTGGCAATGATTTTATTATTATACAATATAAGTCAAGATATAAATCAGGGAAGTGATATCTAGAAGAGAATTCAAGTAAATATGGACTCCTGACAGCTGGTTAAGTCCTCCAAGTGCTACTGTTGGCAAATTACATTGTGTGAATGAATCAAGACTAAGAACATTGAAAAGCTTCCTGGGTAAGGTGTATAACTGTGTATAAATGTGAACTACTAGGCAATCAGATGAAAAACCTGTAGAGCTTATTTGCTGCAAATGGAAAATGAATTAGACTGAAGATTAAATAGGAGGAAGAAAGCAGAACAGATTGCCTTAGATAAATAAAAAAAATTGTAATGAACTCAAGCTTTTCCTCAAAACAATGCTCTTTTAAAAAATTTCAATATCTATTTTATTGATGATTTTAAGTTATATAAAATAAAAATAAATCCTCAGAAAAACTGGACTTTAATATCATCCAGAGTGCAAAAGATACATGGTGGATGTGAGTGTACTGCAGACTGTCTTAACAAGGATGAATGATGCTCTCACAAGTATACTATAAAATTTATAAAGAATGTTAGTCATGAATAAATCAATAAATGGAATGGCATGTTAAGTACTTATTATGTCCCAAACTCTGAATATACAGAGAAAAGCAAGTAAGATAGTCCCTGCCCTTAAAGAGTTGGCATTCTAATGAGGAAGAGAATACCTTAAGGAAAGCTGAATGTGGTTTAGGGGTGAACAGGACATAGTATGCATGTAATGTCATTTTATAGATATCCTAAAACCAGATATAACTGGTTCAGGAGGCAAATTGTTAAATTTTCAATGTTAACATTTACATCTTGATGATTGGCAAACACCAAAAATCAGGGTTTGATTTATTATTTTAGTATTAGTATAGACTTTAAAATGATTGAAAAGAGTTATATATATATATATATATATATATATATATATATATTCTATATGTGTGTATATATATGTATACACACATAATGTTTGCTGTATATACATTTTTTTTCAGAGACATGTCTCATCCATTTATCAGCATACTGCTCATAAGGCATGGTTTGACAATGATTGAGAAGAGGTGTGTTCTTCTGCCTCTGGGAAAGATAAGGGTAAAGCTTAACTCAAAGAGCCCTGATTCCCGTGGCTATGTGGCAAGAGTAAGAAAATATGTTTACTGTGTTTCTCTGCTATCTTAAGAATATAAAGAATAAATGGTGAATTCAAGTCTTTTAATGTGGAAGAGAGGTGTGGGAGATGCGTAGGTGAGATACATTGCATATAATAAGTCATTTTTGATATATTGATCATTTTCCTTAATTTTACTTCCTCTTCATATTCTCATTTAAACCCAAATAGTTTTTCATTTGATATGTATCTCTGAGAAGGGTTAGGGGAGGGAAATTGTGAAATATATGTACTGTATAAACAAAATATATCAATAAAAATGTATTTTATAAATGAATGATAGGAAGGTCCCTGCATATATGGTAAACTTAGGCTGGAGTGAGTGTGTTGGTGTTGAGCAAGAGCTGGACAAAGTGGCCAGGCATGAAATGGTTTTCCATCCTCATCTTCAAAAGCCCATCATATTCCTGATACATGGCAAGATCTTCCAGGTAATAGTGTTTATAGATTATAATACTCAGATCACAGATTTGAGCATTTCTTTTATAGTTAACAAGTACAATGGAGATTAATTCATAATTCTTAATTGACTGCATAAATAACATGCATAATTCATTTATAATGTGTATTTTGACAAACCATTTAAATGTTTTTTTTTCCCTTTAATTAGGAGCCAAAGACTAGCTGCTCATATGATGATTTTATAAGACAAACATGGGCTTTTACTTAGTGGTGATTTAATCTCTAGTCAAACTTCTTAAATGCTGATATTTTCCTTGTTTGGGTAAAGGATGTAAATGGAGCTTGAATAGTGGTAATTTAGGTATTTATATTTTATATAAAGCATGTGTGATTTTCCTTGCTTGCTTCCAATCAGAAAAAAAAAGGCATAGAGTGAATCTACTTCTGTCCATGAATTACTGAAATCCTGGGGTTTTGTGGAGATTCAACTCAGTTCAATAAACATTTATAAAATACCATCTATATGCTGGACACTGTTCTGTATACTGGGGATACAAATAAGAAAAAGAAAGTCATCTTCTGCTCTGACAGACCTTGCAATCTAGATGGGAAGAATATACATAAAAGGAAACTTAAAAGGGAGATATGTAAAGTATATACACAGCCTGGGGGCTGTAGCAGCAAGCACCCTACCATAGCCAGGATGGCTGCCAACACAGGTTCTTCAATCTGGTTCTCCAAAGGAAAGCAACTCAAAATGGGTTAACAATCTTTCTTTAATCAATAAAACAGAGAACGATCAGCAGACAGGCTTCCAGCTGTCTGACCATTACATCCATACCTGGTCAGTCTCCAGAGAGGGAAGCACCAATACCTGGGTTTTTAAAGCTGGGGGACTCAACGTCTGCCCAGAGTCTCATCTGGTGAAATCACACAACTCTTCCCAAAGTAAGCCCCAAAGAAAACCTAGTATAAGGGTATATATAGCCTTCTCCTGGATCAGAGAAAATCACAACCTCTTGACCCACTGCCCAGTCACAAAGTAACAAGGTGTGGACAGTCCTAAAAATGAGCCTCTAGCCACAGGCTCCATGTGACCACATTCAGCAGAGTATATTTTCAAATCAGGGAAGGGCCAAGGGGCAGGAAAGATCTTCAAATTCCCATTCCCATAACAGGGGAATGACGCACTAGAAATCAAGTAAAGCTACTAACAGACAATGAAGACTTAACTAGAAAATCCTGAGCTCTCTACAAAGGAAAGTTTAAGGGAGACTTTTTTTTGCTATGGCTTCCCATGGAGGGGAGAGGCAACTAAGGGAGTTGATAAGTTGCTGAATATCAAAAGCAGCATTAATCTGTTGAGTGAGAAATTTACAAGTAATCAGCTCATCTTGGAGAAAGGAAGATGTTCCATAGAGTGGATGGGTACAAAGTAGAGAAACTGAAGGAAACTTGAGTTAACTAGAAAGTTCTGAGGGGTAATGAGAAACCTTATGGGACTGCAGAGACAGGATAACTTAGGAGGCAGTCAGAAATGAGTTCCAGTATAAAAGGATTGTTATGCCCCCTTCACATGGCCCTTTATGTATTTTTGTTTCATGATGGCAACTGAGTCAAAACTGCTGTGAGCTACCATATGGATGAAGGGGCACTGATTGTCCTGTCACATAATCACCTGCCAGATGTGAATACATGGAAATCTTATTGTGTTTATAATTCTCTGACCTTAGGAAATTTAGTATTCTAAGAAATGAGTGTCCAGGCTAACAGTGAGATTAGGAGATCCATCAAAGCCATCAGAAGTGCAACTAACAGCTAAAATACATAGTTAAGTAACTTGCTTACTCAGTTCAGTAGCAGAGACCACACTTTGCAAAGGGTTAATCAAGCTGAGTAAGACTGTCTTTTCACAATGCTTCACCTTGAAGGAATATTGGTGGAAACTGTATGAAGAAAGAAAAGAATTCCCAGATACAGAAATTGCAAGGTATGCCTTGGCCCCTATACTGCCTACATTTGTTAATTTGTACTTAATCTGTAATTTCTATTTGATCACTCTCTATCATAAGGACTTTTTTTGTTTTGTTATTCTTTTTTGTCCTTAAGAAGAGAAGACACCTAATTTGGATGAATTACTTTGTAGCAAATGTTTTTTCCCAGTAGACTTTTTTTTTAATAAATATATTTTACAAAAGCTAATAAATATCAATTGATTGATCAATTTGGAGAGAACACCAGATAGGAACTTGTGAGCATAGTAAGAGAAACCCCAACCATTCAAGCTTACTTCTTAGTCTGAGGGCAGCAATAGTAATTACTCTCTGGGTAACATAAATCTAATCCAGTTTACATTGGGAGATAAATTGAGAGTGCTTGTTATAGTCATAAAGAAATAAAATCGCAGACATAAAGGCAGATTATAAAATGGATAATTATCAGAACTCAGTGCTAGTTTTCTAAGATATTTACTTCCCCAAAAAAGTGTCACTAGAGACTAAATCATTAATATAACCATGCAAGCCCAACCTAGGCCCTCACCCAGGAACAAGTCTCCTTGTCCTTGGTATTCCCTGCATCAATATTTGGGGTCACCTTGTTTTGGGTTTGTTGTTGTTTTTGTTGTTGTTGATGTTTTAAGGGAGACCAAACCAGTAAAAAGAAAATGGTGATAGTTTTGGGGAAAGGATGGGAGAACTTTTTACTTTTAACAATTTGGGTCAAGTAACTTGCTCAAGGTTACAAGGCCAGTTATTTCTGGTTGTGGTGCGAAATATCTGAGCCCAGATTCAATCCCCAGGTCATCCCGACACTGGGGCCAGTGCTCTTACTCACCAAGCCACCTGGCCACCCCTAAACAATTGGGGTTAAGTAACTTGCTCAAAGTTACATGACCAGGTGTTTCTGGGTGGGTGCTAAGTGTCTGAGCCCGGATTCGATCCCCAGGTCATCCTGACACTGGGGCCTGTGCTCTTACTCACTGTACTACCTGGCCACTCCAGGATGGGAGAGTTTTACAAATGATATGTAATAGGATATGGAGAATGATACAAGTAAAAAAAGTATGAGTTTATTCAAAGAAACTATATATAAATTTCTTCTTTGACATTTACTATTTTAATAAACTTGGCAAGTAATTTAATCATTCTGGACTCTTTTTTGTGACCTGTAAAATGAAGCATTTGTATTAAAGATATCCTCTAGCATCCATTCTAGCTTTATATCTATGATCTCATTTACCTTGTAATATAAACATATTCATTTTATTTCCAAAAGCCCAAGTCTTCTGAGGTTTTCAACACTGAATATTCCTCTACACAAGGAAGCATATGAATGTCATTCAGAAATCACAAGGATACTTCATCAAATCAAACTTACATAGAATATTAAAATGGGCAAGATATAAAAGCTGTAATTTGGGTCTGGTCACAACTCCTAGTTTAGATTTCTCTTTTCTCTTTTTTCAGTGTCTCACTCTCTTTTAAAATGACTCTCTGAACATCACCTTCTTATATCAATAAACCATGTCAATAATAGATGGGCAGCTCATTAAAAACTATGAGGTTAAGAAAGGCATCTGAAATATTGACAAGTTACAGAACTGAAAGGTAAAAAGAACATGTTCTATAAGACTATGAAGACTAAAGAATACTTTTAAGAATTTTCCAGAGATTACTCTAATTGAGAATTACAAGAGTAAACCTCTAAGCTCTATGCATAGAAACATTGTTAAATATGGTAAGAAAAAGGTTGCTGTCTGAAGCTGACAATTAGAATATTTATGAGTCATTGGATAGTTTTCAACAATCCTTATAAAACTTCACCCTCCATGTAATCATGCACAGTCCTCAAACAACTTGCAAGAAAATCTCTATATAATGGGCAGATTCAGTAGAGACAGGACCCGTCTCCATAATTCCAGGTAGTGGGCATTGTGTTAAATAT
Organism: Petaurus breviceps papuanus; assembly: GCF_028583685.1. Classification (NCBI taxonomy): domain Eukaryota; kingdom Metazoa; phylum Chordata; class Mammalia; order Diprotodontia; family Petauridae; genus Petaurus; species Petaurus breviceps. The sequence continues at coordinate 9,940,670 of NW_027186304.1, read as the reverse complement.
GCCTTAATTTATGAGGCACATGATTTTTCATATTCTATTTCTAGATTTAGTTTAAGAAATTAAAAGATAGTATAGAAAAGTGGGGGAAAGTGAAATTGGAAGTAGAAAAACTCAGTTTTGAATATTTTTGACAATAGTAATTAGACCATGGACAAGTCACAGCATCTTTGTGCACCTCAATTTTTTTTTTCATCTGTGAAGTAGAAATAATAAAACAAACAGTGGTACTTTGTTATAGCATTTAATAAGGTTTTATATGAGATATGAAATCATGTATGTAAAATATTTTGCACTATATAGACACTTTTTGTTAGTAATACTGCTATCTTATACTCTATAATTTTTTATGAAATTCAGTTAGAGATGCTGTAAAAACAAGTTCTATCCTACAATTATTCACTTATATTTAATGTTCAAAAGACATGTGAAAATGCTGGTAGGAGTTTATGTGAAAGTACTGTTTGGTTCTATTTTTGTTTTTGTTTTATTTTTTTTTTACTGAGATATAAAGTAATTTTCAGTAAAATCACTGAAAGCATCTTTGAGATAACTCTAGCCTCAAATATGAACATTTGTATATCACATATCTCACCCTTTGACTACATAGTTTTAATTTCTTCGTGCCTTTATATTTTAAAAATTTAGACGATATAACTTGAAATCTTTGAGGATTTAGTATGGTTATACCAATTTAAACACTAGTCATAACATTTTATAAAACAATTTAATTATGGTCACTACTTCTGTTTGTAATGACGATCAGACTCCATTGTAGATTATTTGACACACTCTCAAGTGCTCTGTTGCAATAGCATATGTCTTGTACTAACTAAAAAAGACCCAGCTTTTAATGTTTAATTCTAGGCATGTGTTAGTGTCTCTGTCATTTTGTTGTTCATTTTTCAATTTTAAAGAGGATCAATGACATCATGGTTGATGTCTTGACTTGTGAATGAACTGGATTTATGTAAGGCAGAGTTGCCCAAAGTCATCAGTTTCACTCTCTCTTCCACGATCATCAAAGCCCAGTCAGAACAAAAGTCAAAAATACTGGTGATGTCCCAGGGTGCAGAAGATGAACTTGACATCTTTGATATCTGAACAAGCTCCCTCCTCTGTTCCTGCCTCACTTGTCTTCATGACCATTATTGCTCTCATCCACTTGTTCCACTAGGGAAAGGCTTCATATGCTCAAAGTAAACATCCCTCTAATTCACTGATAAGTTCAAATCCAATGGGTTGCCCTTTACCTGTTTTAGCCAATCTGCTGAGATGATGAATTTCATAAAAAAATGTAGAGTACATGATAGCAGTACTACTAACAAAACAGTGTCTATACAGTGCAAAGTATTTTACATACATGACTTACTAAAATGTTAAACCTTACTAAATGTTAAAACAAGGTGCCACTGTTTATTTTATTATTCCTACTTCACAGATGAAAAAGAAATGGAGGTGCACAGAGACTATGTGACTTGTCCATGGTCTAACTGCTATTGTCAAAATATTCATCTGTGTGACTATTGCAAATGTTTTCTTGTTTTTGTTGTTGTTGCTTTGGGTTTTTCTATTTTTTTAACTATTTCATTGATATATATATATGTGTGTGTGTGTGTGTATGCTTATATGTTTGTGTGTTGTATGTATATATGTATACATATATATGTGATTCTAACTTCTTGAAGAATAACTTGTATATAATTTCTGGTATAAGCTATGAATCTGTTCCTCAACTCAGTTTTTCTATAGATAAAAACACAACTCAGCCATTTCTTGTACATTTTTTTTGTTAATGCATGATGTTTCAGTTCTTGGGGATATCACCCATAGAATATACTTTTATTTCTCAGCTTACTTGGTTATGATAATTTACTGATTCTGTATGGAGATCAGTCAAAATGTGTGTATATGTGTATACATATACATGCATGACAATATGAAATATATAGATATAACTTTAGATATTTATATATGTTATTGTGTGTTTTCTTGGTGTTAATGGTTAGGTCAACATTAATACAGACAATAGAGAATCAATCTATATTTTGATGAATCTCAGCTTCAGAGGCTCCATTGAGTGCACAATCATCTGTGAATAAAAAATCATGCACCAACTATTCCTCCACTTTAGCCTTGGCTTGTAACCTTTTCAAGTTAAAAAATTTACTTTCATTCTGGTAGCTGACCTCAATGTTATGTTTGTCCTCACTAAAGTGAAGATGTCTGACAATATTGCTGAAAATATTAAGATAAAAAGCATGGGAGCAAGTACACAGTCTTGCTTCACTCAATTGGTGACTAAGAAAGCATGTATTCATCCATTATCCATAAATGGGCAGGCATCCTGAAAAGAAAACATAGGCACTCCATAAACCACCATCACACCATTCATACATAGAACCATTGCTTACAGCAAATGCAAAAATATTGAATGCTGGGGATAAATTCATTTACCTTGACAGAATACTTTCCAGGGATGTTGACACACAATGCCAAAGTCAGCTCAGTTTTTGGGATACTCTGAAGGATAATGTGAGAGAGAAGAGGTATTAGACTGAACATTAAACTGAAGATCTACAGAGCCACTTCTCTGGCCTCATAGTTGTGTTCCTATGGAACCTGAACAGTATACCAGTGACATGAATCCCTTCGATTTGAATTGTCATAAGAAGATTATGAAAATCACCTAGCAGGATCAATAACAGACACTGAGGTTCTTTCTTGGACTCAATTGCCATTCATTCAAGCTCTGCTAAAGAGAATGTACCTCTGATGGGTTGGCCATGCATGTTGTTTGAATTACATATGTATGCTTATTTAAAATACTATTTTATAGAGAAGTCACAGGCATCAAGAGCTCACATGGTAGTCAAGAGAAGTGAAGCAAGTATACTCTCAAGATCTCTCTGAAGAACTTTGGAGTTGATAGCATGACATGTGAGATGCTGGCAATGGACCTCCTATGATGGCATACCTGCATCAAAGAAGACCCTGTGCTCTATGAGCAAAGTATATTTGAAGTTCAATTGAAGTTCAAAAGAAATGTGAGATATGCATATTTAGAGAATTCACCCTAAATATTCACATGGACTATTTGTTCCTGACCTGTGGTAGAGAATTCCAAGCTCATATTGGTCTGATCAATCACAGTCTGATGCTATAACTTTATTCTAACACAGTGATACTATTTTGGTGCTCTTTGAGAATGAAAGACAACAAACAAAAAAATAAACCCATCATTGTGCATATTTTATTAGCTTTTACTATTGCTTTGTGCAGTGAGAACTGTTTATTCCATGAATATTTCTTTAAAATTTTAACTTTTTGTAATATGTTCTCAGAATATCCCCTATGTTTTTTTGATTAGGGTATTCAATCTTAAAAATTACATAGCTGTCTCAAAATTCAGAGTATCTTTGTTCATTACTCTGATTGACATTTGTTTCATTGCTATTGACTGGTTTCCACCAATATAGATGATAGATTGAGATTTTGAGGTGTTTGGGCATCACCACCACCACCATCATCATCATCATCTTCAATATGATCCCAATAGCTTTTCTGCCTTATATACACTGGCAACACAATCACATTCTTTGAAATTGAAAGTACATTGTCACCTAAGAATCTATTTTCACAAAACCAAAACATGTCAAAGTTTAATAAAAACTTAGAGATCATCTAGGATAATTTCAATTTCAATGTATAGTCCTTGGGGAATGGACACAGTCACTATTTGAAAACAATTATTATGGATACAGAACAAATTATGATAAAACTGAGATTTTTTTCTTCTCTTTTTTATTTGATTTAACATTCTTTTTATTCATCAATTCCCTGTCTTCCATGTGTCCCTTTTGCACTCATTTATAATGCAACAAAGATAAAACCTATTAAAAATATGTATAGTCAAGCAAAACAAATTCCCAAATTAGACATTTCCTCTTCTCCCTTCCTAAAAAAAAAAAAAAAAAAAGCTTCAGCCTGCACTCTGAGTCCTTCACTCTCTATTTGGAGATAGAAAGCATGTTTTATCATGAGTCCTCTGAAATTATGGTTGTTTCCATTATGTTAATCCAAGTTTCTAAGGATCATTTTTAATTTTTTTTGTCTTTACAGCATGGTTGTTGTATAAATTGTCCTGCAGATTCTGCTCACTTCACTTTATATCCACTTTAAAAAATTTTCCTTGGATTTTATTAAGTTATTACTTTCATTATTTTTAGAGTACAATTATATTCTATCTCCTTTGCATATCAGCCATTATGCAATCAATATGTAATACCTCAGTTTCTAAAATCTACTTCAACATACTTGTATATCTATGTATAAATGGATATGTGTGTATACATATACATATAGTAGGAATGCATGTAATAGAAATATGTATATAATAAGCATGTATATCTATATCAAACTATCATCTATCTATCCACATATATGTCTTTTGTATCTTATTTTGGGAACAGGATTAGTAGAAGCATTTCAAGGTAAAAGCATAGGCAGAATTTAATAACTCTATGGCCATATTTATAAATAGCTTTCCAGAGTGACTGTAAAAGTTCACAGTTCAACAAACAATGTATTAATTTACCTATTTTTTTCAACAGTCCCTCCAGAATTTGAGATTTTTTAGTTTTTATCAACTTTATCAATTTGATAGGTAGTAATCCAGAGTTGTGTTAATAGGCATTTTTCTAATTGTCAATGATTTAAAATATGTTTTCATTTGATTTTTGTAGCCTATATTTCATCCTCTGAAAACTGCCTATTCATATCCTGATTTGACTACTTATTAATTGGGAAATGGATATTATTATTAATTTGAATCAGTTCCTCACATATCTTAGAAATGAAAGAGGGCTTTGTCACAAAAACTTGCTGCAGTCAATTTCATTTTCAAACAACTGAAGTGTTCTTTCTCACATTTAGCTAAAATCTGTTTCTTTGTAACTTTTACTGTAACACATTGGTCTTAGTTATCTTCTCAGGAGGTCTGCCGCATTATTAACCACTTAATAGAGAATAGTATCTTTGAAAATAAATTGATTTGCAAGGGAATCTATTGAAGCCAGGACAAGGCATTTCTATGACCTAAGTAAGTTTTGAGTTTTGTTCTACCTGTGTGTTACTCCTTAAAGGAGTCTTTGCACTTCCAATATAAATTATGCATCTTGACTTATTACACACACATACACACACACACACACACACACACACATGCACACAAACCTACCAAGGGGACCAGTATCTATTAGCATTTTAAAACTATACATTTATAAAGGGGACTATTTATATTTCCCCTCATTGTGTCTAGCTAACACTCTGCAGAGAAACGTTTCCTCCCTGTGTTCTGTGATCCAGGTAGCAGTCTACAACACATACCCCACCTGTTTCTCAAGAATATCTACTATTCATGGTTCATAATTTAAAAATAAATAGAAATAAGAGCTGCAGCCTGAAAACCCAGATGGTAAAATTTGAATACTGATACTGAACTGGATAAATTGTTTCTGAGAAGTGTGTTACTAAGCAAATCCATGACCTATTAAACATATTATCTTCAAAAGACTAATATACCCTCTTCCCTGGAACTTGGAATTTATAAGATGCTAAAATTAAATAGTATTGCCATGTTGCTAACTACTTGAGTTGTGTCTTGGTTTATACACATGACCAATTTTCTCTATATTTGTTTCCTCCCAAGAAAATAAGAGCTGATGTTTATCAAAGACCTGAACAGGATGGTCAAAACAGTTATAGTAGAAAATATGAAAATGTTTCTCCTGCACTCACTTCCTTTTATGATGAGCGCTATTGAAATGAAGTGATTCTGCTCCTTTCCAATACTGGAACACAATACCTGAATAATAAGAATACTGCAGAATATCTCTACTGGGAAAGATCTCTTGGATCATCCAATCCTATGAAACTCAACAAGGAACTACTACAAACATAAGAAGTGCTCATCCAATTTCAATTTGAAGAAATCCAATGAGAGGACATCTAATACAAGACTGTTCATTGCATTTTTGAATAGCTTTCATTGTTTAGAAGTTATTTCTTTCCTTAATTATAAATTTGATTGTTTGCAATACCAACCTATTACTCATAGTTCTACAATTTGGAATGAAACAAGAAAAAAAAAAGCAAAGCCTTCTTCTACTGACCATCTTTCAAGTACTTGAAGATGTTTGTCATTGCCCCTTCTCCAAGCTAAGTGACACTAATATCCTAAAATTATCCTCATGTGGCAGAAACTTGAGGTCATTCGCCATTTTATCATGATTGTCATTTTCTGCTCTCCGGCTTATCAATGTCCTTTCTAAAATGTGGCACCTACTATCAAACACAATACTTTTGACTAGGGCATTACACTGTGAAACAATTTCCTCCAACTTCCCAGAATCTATGCTTCTCCCAATGAACTAAAACATTTTATTAGAATACACCAAATCTTTTTTTTCAAACAACTGCTATCTTTCTACACCATCTTATATTTGTGAAGTTTCTTGAACTTAAGCATAAGCATTTATTTTTATCACTAATAAATTTCATTTTATTAGATTCAACTTAAGTTTTAAGTCTGTCATCAAGAGCATTCAAAAGCAGTGCTGCATAAATTTTTAATATTATAATTCAATTCAGTGATAAACAAAAGTGTTAATGACAACATAAACACAACTCCATGTGATATTTTCCTGGAATCTCCTTTCCAAGTTCATTTCAGTAAGTCAGTCAGTTAACAAACATTTATTAACCACCTACCACAGTATAAACACTGTGCTCAGCACTCAAACTATAAAGAAAAGTAGTTAGTTCCTGAATGCAAAGAGCTTAATGTGTAATGGGAGAGATAATATGAAAACAATTCCATCCGGACAAGCTATATGCCAGATAAAATGAGAATAATAAATAGAGGGAGGGTAATAGAATCAAGGGGAGAGTATTTCTGTAGACATTTTTATTTGAGGCTTGAAGAAAAACAGGAAATCCAGAAGAATGATATGAGGAAAAAGAATGTTTTAGGAATATAAAATATGGGAAGAATGAACAGCAAGGAAGCCGATGTCACTGCATTTCAGAGTATGTTGCATGTGTATGGACAAAGGGGTGTAGTCATTAGGGAATAGGAATGGAAAATAAGTCACAGAATGATTTTGAATGCTAAATGATTTTATATGAAATCATGTAGGTGAGAGTGAGCCACTGAAGGTTACTGCATTGAGGAGACATGGACTTTAGGAAGATCTCTCTGATAGCTGAATGGAGGATGGACTCTAGGAGAAGAGATATAAAACCATTAATGATTATTCCTTTTGGCTGATCATTTAACCAGGTCAAATACTATGTATTTTCTTGAACACAACTTCTGTCTCACATTGACCTCTATAGATGTGTCCTTTTTGGTCAGACATATTACTGGAAAAAACCAAAGAAATAGGCAGTAAAGAAGAGGATAAATAGAAAAATTTTAGAGAGGTCATTTCCTATACATAGAATATTAAAGAATATGTCTTCAAACATTTAACACTTACTAGCCATGTGACCTTGGGCAAGTCATTTAACCCCAACTGCTCTCCAAAAAAAAAATAGCAAAGAAAAAAAAAGAATGCATCTTGAAATAAATTGAACAAAATGATTCCCTAAAATATTTTAAATGACATCTGAAATAATCAATTAAAATGAAAATGACACTACCTACATCTATTACTTTTCTTAAACTTAGCTGTTTGATAGAAGTACTTAAGCACTAAGCACTCTTCTGTAGAACTCTACAGACATTTTCCATGATGTTGTTACATGACCAGAAAGAGTATATTGCAACAAAAGTACCATGTTAATTTCAAGCTCCATTAGAAACAGGGTTGGAGGGAAAGCAACTGTTTTCCAATTGTAAAGGATAAAATTAGTAGGGAAAGAAAATTTCTATTTAAGCTCTTAAGAGGGGATTACAAGAAAAAAAGAAGTATTAAAAAAACCAAACTATGAAAAACTATTTGACAGTATCATTTTAAGGCACATTATCTCACTTAATGGAAATAGAGAACTCTCACTTAATTTCATCAATTTCCATAAAATAAGGTAATGTGCTATAAAAGTTAAATACTCAAAAGGGGCGATTACAATTTACAGTTTGTCTCAAGCTGAATGTTAGACCCCTACATTATATCATTTATGTGCATCTGTATATTCCAAAGCATTCACTCCCAAGGCTGAAATAATCGGTCCTAAGGTTTTATGATGATAGATGTAATTGGTGTGCTCAGTTGGCGTCCTCAACCTTTTTGCTAGCTAAATTACAACAACTTAAGAGAAAAATATATGATACTTGAGAGAGTTATTTTAGATATTGGGGGAAATGAATCACAATAACACCTGAAAAAAATCACTCAAAAATAGTTAAATGTACACTTCTATTTATTTCTATTTGATTTTAAAATAAATCTACATAAATCTTTGGCAAACTGTCATCATTATCACCATCATCAATAATTATTCATTTAACAATAAATATTAGCTTTATTCAAATATTTTTTCTCCTTTCAATATTTTGCAACACTTTAAATGCAATTAATAACTACTGACAAATATTAAATGACAAAATGCTAGGAACTTACATGCTTGCTTTTTTTTGACAAAGGAACCATTTCTATGACCTTTATAATGAATTTCATTGGTGAAGTCTCTCTGGAAATAGCAATGCTATACAGTCATTCATATTCTTAGAATTAAAGAAATTCTGCTTTCCAAAGAAGATGTCTTATTTGACCTTTATTTAAACTGGTAGGTTAATTTAATTGTGTATAACTACACATGATTTTCAAAGGGTGATGCATCATTTTACCCCAACTAAAATTGAAATTCAGTATTTTGTTAAATATGACTTCCAACTTTTTCATGGACCCTGAAACATAAATTACCACTGATTAGTAGCATAATCTCATCTTTTTTGGTGAATACTTCATAGCATAACTGGAAAAATTGACTAACTGGCATCAATTTTTGAATAACAGTTCACTTTAAAAATATTTATGAAAGCAATGAACTAAATGTTTTCTCATGCTACACAGTATTGTGTGGGTAGAATCAAAGTGCATATCTTCCATAATTTTTTTCTAAATTAAGCACTGATTGCTTTGAAGATAAAAATGGGAAATAATCATTAAATGCTTTTTTGTTAAAAATGCTTATTATTATTATTAAAAGAATGAAATCTTTGAACATCCTGATACTATTAGACACCAGATTAAACTCTACCCTGCTTTTTTTGTGTCATTCTAGTAACAGACACAAAATAACAGAAGTGATGTGTCCAAATCAAACATCCATCCTAAGTGAATATAACTGTGTACTTGTGTTTAGTAATCTTTAGTAGAAACATTAATAAACAAATTCTAAATATGTTATCATCCATTTTATACTTTAAAGTTTTTGTATCATATAGCTAACTCCCTAACATGTGGGGCTTTGCAGACAGTTTCTGAATTTTCCCACAATATATTCCTGCAAACATTATTATAGAGTAGATCATGTTTTCCATGTTATTTTCAAGGATTGCATTTCTGTCAATGATGGAACACCCAAATATCATATAATGTGAAGAAAATGGAAAAAAAATTACTAGAAAGAAAATTCCTAAATAAAAAGACAGCATGAAAATTGTAAATATGGGTAACTGAGAAATTGATGTTGAAGTTGTCAGTAATAGAAAATTAGAAAGAAAGAAAATTTGAAATATAGATTGATTTGGGGAATGTTGAGTTTGAAATGTCTATGGGACAACCAGTTCGAGGTCCAAAAGGCAGGCAAATAAGAAACTAGATCTTAGAAGTGATACTAAGGAAAGATACATAATCTTGGGATGAACTGCATAGAATTGATATTGAAACTTTGGGAACTTATAAAATCACCAACTTATATACTATAGAAGGAAAAGAGAAAAGGCTCTATGTAATGGTAATGGAAATTTAAAGGTTTTCCCTGTCCCTTAATAAGTTTAAGGGAATTTGAAGACCTTCCCTGCTGATTTGAAATTTTCCCTACCCTCAACTGGGAGAAAGTAATCACATGGAGAATGTGGTGTGAGGAGTTTTATGAAGTGGGGAGCAGAGCCCATTGGAAGATGGGAGTCAGAGCAGCTATATTATGGGAAAGAGAGAGGACACACCCAGGGAGACAGCTAGGGTTGTGACTGCTGGTTTGTGGGAAGGCTAAAGGATGGTGTAGCTTCATACTGTGTTATGGTATATTAACTTCTTTTCTAATATGATGGATTTGACTTCTGGTGTTGGGAATTGGTTTCCTGGCATCTGAATATTTTGCTTCTGTCTTCTATATGGAGAGTCTGTTATATTTTGTGATTAAGAACTAGGCCAGCATACTTACTGTTACTGTCAGTGCTGTGAATATTGTGTTGGTGCTACACTCTAAGAAAGAGTCTTGGGGTTCACTCCATTTTAGTGGTATGACTTGGGCTGAAATCTAGCAAAAAGGACTGAAAAAGCTGTAAAATTGGTAGACAAAACAGAATTGTGTCATGCACATCTAGAGAAGGGCAAGTATCCAGAAGAAAGTAATGATCAACAGTTTCAAAAGTTTCAGGTAGTTAAAGAATGAAAAAGAGTTGGGGAAAAATGATTGGCTTTGACAATTAGGAATCATTGATAACTTTTTGGAATTAGTTTTTGTTTAAAGATGATGTTGGAAGCTATACTGTGGAAAATTTAAAAGCAAATGAGAATAGAGAAAGTGTAGGCACCTAGAGAAGGGCTATCTTAAGGACATTAGGTGAGAGGTAGAAAAGGAATATAGCATGACAGTTCATCTCTGTAAAAGCATTAAATGAAGCTCTCTTAAAGAAGAGGAATAAATGAAGATTTTTGTAGACAGAAGATAATAAATGAGTAGATAGGGAGATATTGAAGAAAAAAGAATAGGGAAGATAGTTGGAGCAAGCCATTAAAAATATTGGGTGGGATGGGATTGGGGATACATTAAGAAAACTTTCTTGGCTCTCAATGTGTAAACTTCTTTATCAGAAATAGCAGTGAAGGAGGAAGTGGTGAGGGAAGATTCCTGAGTGATGCTAGGTAATTCAGAGCCTTGTTTTTGCTTTGTTTTGTTTTGTTTTCTAGTATGTATGAACCAGAGCCCTCATCATAAAGGTCTTTAAGTATAAGGTAGAGTGGGATGCTTGATAGGGGCCAAAAATATTTAGAAGTCATTATGGTCAGTGAGATAATGAATAGATTAAGGTGGTAAAAATTATTTTGCTACAGTGAGGGTCCAGTTGAGGTTATGTTACATAAATTGGAATGGCTTCAATAAGCAAAATTTTTTTGTGAATTTTCTCTATCTCCATTCATCAGCATAAAAGTAAGAGTGAAGGAGATGGCATGAGTTACACATGGAAGCTATATTACAAGAAATGTTAAGAGATAGGACAAGGAGTAAAAGGATTTCACAGGGAAAAAGTTGGAAGAGTTGAACTGTTTCACCAAAGTTTGGAATAGAAAGGGAGAACACCTTAACCAGTTCAGGAAAGATATACTGGTGGAAGGAGTAGGAAAATTGAGGAGTAGAAAAAAAAATTATTTAAAAGGGAGACCAAGGTAGAATGAGGGAGAACAAGAATTATTTTTTAATGATCAAAGATTATACTCAGATAAAGGAATTTTAGAGCTGAAAAATTGAGAAGTAGAAGAGGTGTGGATGATGCCAAGATCAAGGGCAGGATCCTTGTGTGTAGCTGAGTTGAAGTTGAGAAGTAGATCAAGATGTGGAAATACATTTTGAACCTGGGTATTTAGAATATTTGATGGAGCTTGAATATGAATATTGACATGTATTATTATAAAAGAAAGAATTGGTTTAGAGATGAAGAATGTGGACAAAGCATGGAATTCATTGGTAAAGAAAGGCTCGTGGGCTTATGGTCAGTAGATAACAATTACCAAAATCTTGATGGGGTAATAATTGGATTCAATGTATTTGATGCACTTCAAGAAGGAGAGAATGTTTAATAATAATGGCAGAGAGAGATTCGGGATTTGGCAACAAATGGACCAAAGAGTACTCCCTTTTCCCCATGAGGAGAAGTAAATGTTCAACATGGAGACAGTAGTTCCAGTCTTGTTGGTTTATTTCTTGATGATGTAAACTCATTGCCAGGAATGAGTCTAGAGGAAGAATGAATAGAGCTGAGCTATAAATTAAATTTTGAATAACAAATATTTGGGGGTCATATTATGGGGAGTTTTAAATGCCAAACTGAGGAGTTTATATTTGATTCTCTAAGAAAAAGGGAGAAATGTGATTATGTTGCACAGGAGTGACAAGGTCAGACCTGTGCTTTAGGGAAAGCAATAATTTCATTTTTATCATTCTGCGCTTCAAATACTAATGGAACATCCAAAATGACAAGTCCAAGAGGCAGCCCAAATCATAGAACTGAAAAGCTTTAGAGAATTCTACAGATAATTTTGTCCAACATTCCTGTTTCACAGATATGAACACTGAGCTCCAAATAAGGTATGACTTATTCAAAGCCCTGTAACTATTAGTGTTACAGCTTCTACCTCAATTCACATATAGAATAGGTAGAATACAAAGCAAAGATAACTAAAAGCATATTTTCAATGAGAATCTAGTTCTTCTGATTTTGGGTCCAAATACCCATTTTACTGTATTGTCTCCCTTCTTCATATATCTTTTTAAATTTTTATATAAATCAACTTCAAATCAAATCATATTTTAGAGAAATATGAAAAAGAGGATGGAGTTTGATAATTTGAGCATGTCTAATAGAGGATAAATCTCTAGAATCAGACAGCTATCCTCCTGGACATTTTTTTCCCCACTCACTAAGTAGCAGACTCATCACATAGCTCTGTGATGTAGCTACTAAAATGTTATCATAATGACTTTATGCATGAGGAAACAGACTCCAGATTATGTAACTGACACATGGTCAAACAATTAGTATCATAGACAGGATTTGAATTAGAAGTCACTTCACCAGGTCAAATGAATTATGAGTAAAATCTATCCTATATGGGAGAGGATTGTTATGGAGAAAAAACATATTTTAATCAGAAAATACTTTTGAAAGAAGATTACTTTTTATTTATTAAAAACTTTAGAAATATTTATTTAGATAATATACTCTGGAAGAGTGTTCTGTTAAGGGCTAAGGAAAAGAGAAAGACCAGACAAGTCACAGTGTTCTTGGCATAGCTTATAATATCTAGCAAATATCAGAATTGCAACCCTCTTGATGATTAAAATAATTCTTTAAGTTATTGAATGGTTCTTTGGTGGATCAAAGAGAAAGTGTGTCAGAAGGGGAAAAAGATGGTATCTGTATACCCAGTATAATCAATTATGATAACTATAATACTACTGCTATAAAATAACAATGGTACTAATTATATACTTTTAAAAATCAAGCTTTTTTTTACCTAGTGCTTTAAGATTTTTAAATCTGTTTCTTTACCACCACCTTATGAGGTCTTTAGTCAAGGTTAGTATTATCCTTGTTTTGCAGATGAAGAAATGAAAAAAAACAAATAATTAACTTTGCCAAAGGTCACAAAGTTGGTCAATGATAAAGGAAGAAATTTGTGACAAAATTAAAAACTCAATGTTAAATAGTACCTGATTAAAAATTATTAGGTTTTTTTTTTTTTAAATCTATTCACTTTAAAAATGTCTCTATGTGGGGAAGCTAGGTGGCACAGTGAGTAAAGCACCGGCCCCGGAGTCAGGAGGACCTGAGTTTGGTTCCAGCCTCAGACACTTCACACAAAAAAACTATCTGTGTAACCTTCGGCAAGTTACTTAACCCCAATTGCCCTCCAAAAAAAAAGGCAAAAAAATGTCTTTATGCTAACATATATTGTTTTCAATGAAACATATGCTTGCTACTAGGTTATGGTCACTAAATGTTTCAATTAGAAGAGAGCTGGGTAAGCCAATGCAATAGCCATGGCCTTGTGGTACATAAAATCTTGCTCAAACTATGTATTTCAATAAAATAGACTAGAAATGGTTCCTTTTGTGCATTTAAATAACCCCATTAGAACACCATTAGCTTGAAAACAATTTCCCTCCCAAATATATCCAGCAATTCCATTTGTGTTAAAATCATTAATATTTAAAAGAGAAAATTTTCTTTAGCAATGTTTAGTGTATGAGTCTACTACAATTTCTGCCTTGCATTATATCAGTAATAAAAGCAGCTTCAGTATTCCATTTACTTTGCCATATTCCATGTTTAAAGGAGTATTTGTCTTGGAGTTAAGAAAACTTTCATTCAATTCTTAGTCTCATCATTTCCTAGCTATGCTCACTTGCTCTATCCAAGTTATTTAAGCTTTTGGAGTCTCAGCTTCCTTGAGTTTAAAATAAAAACAATATTATTAGCAAGGCTTTACAAGGCTGTCATGAAGAAACTGTTTTGAAACATTAAATGTTTGTCATTATTATTGTCATAATCAATATGATCATCATCATTATCATCATCACGCAGTTACAGTTTGCATATGTAAGGACACATCATCTCAGTTCCATGTTTTTTTAGTCATAAATTTTAGGGGGATAACTGGAATATAAATTAAATTCAATGCATTATATACACAATTGCCAAGAAAGAATCAATATTATGAAATAATTTTTCCTTCTATACTTATGGGTCCTAGACAACTAGTTACCATAAAGAATAAATACCTTATTTTCTTTTGTTCCTATATAGAGCAGTTATTCTTAATAAAAATATAATCTTGGAAATGCTAAAAATCCAGGGCAAACTCAAGGTTATGATGAATTCCACATGATTCTAAATGATTAAAAATTACTTGCTTTGGGGGGACAAGAGTAGAGTTAAATAAAGCTCTGTTGGGCACAGATTTCATGATATTCATAAACTACAGAGTAGACACTGTTGCTTAATTCTTATGTTTTTGCCTTTTCTGGGGAGCGATTACGGTTAAGTAACTTACCCAAGGTTACACGGCTAGTATTTCTGTTTGGGTGTTAAGTGTCTGAGGCCAGAACCAAACTCGGGTCCTCCTGATTCCAGGGCCAACTCTCGACTCAGTGCACCACCTAGCCTCTGATGTCACTTAACTCTTATGAAATGCTGTTTAGTGTTCTCTGTTCCATGTCACCCTGATAATCATGAAAACAATGTCAAGAACAGTGGTTGCTTTTCTCAGTACCTTAAAGGCAAATCTTTGGATTGAAATACTCCTAACATTGTATCTCCTTATCCCACAGCAGGGCTTTCTCATTAAGAATCAGTCAGGAGAGTAATTTCTTTAATAAAGCCATTGACACAAATTGCATAGTAGGAGTAGCAGTTATAAAAAGATTACCTCAAACTATTTTATATATTTTAACAAATATACATGGTCATGGATGAGAATGGGTTTGAAGGCACGAACTTAAAGTATAAACATGTGCATATATTTAGGGAACACATAATAAAGAGAATTTACAATCCTGGAATTGCAAAGTATTTGTGTATTTTCTTTTCCTGAAGCATCTTCTTGAAATGCAAAACTTGGCATTGGTTTTGGAAAAAAATTCTTTTCTTGTCATTGGGCGGGCCCCTTGTAGGATATGGCATCTAACTGCATAGCTCGATATCCTGCTAGACTCATTCAGTCTGGTCAATGGACTTCTGAGTTGTCTATTTAAAATACAGGAACCTAGATGAAGACATTAAAGCTATCTATAGTCATATAAAAATGCTTTCAATCACTATTGATTAGAGAAATGCAAATTAAAACAACCCTGAGGTACCGTGTCATACCTCTCAGATTGGCTAATGTGACAGAAAAGGGAAATTATAATTATTGGAGAAGATATGGAAAATTGAAAAAGTAATGCCTTCTTGGTGGAGTTGTGAACTGATCCAACCATTCCAGAGAACAATTTGGACCTATGTCCAAAGGGCTATGAAAGTGTGCATACCCTTTGTTCCAGCAATACCACTACTAGGTCTGTATCTCAAAGAGATCACAAAAAAAGGGGAATGGGCCCCCACGTATAGAAACATATAGCAGCTCTTTTTGTGGTAGCAAAGAAATAGAAATTGAGGGAATGTGAATCAAGGGGAATGATTGAACAAGTTTTGGTATATGAATGCGGTAGAATACTATTGTGGTACAAGAAATTATAAGCAGGGGGATTTCAGAAAAAAACCTGAAAAAACTTGCATGAATTGATGCTGAATGAAGGGAACAGAACCTACATTGTATACAGTAGCATCAACATTGAGCTATGAAAAACATTTGAAAGACTTGACTCTTTGCAGCAATACAGTGATCTAAGATAACTCCAAAAGACAAATGATGGAAAACGCTATCCACATCCAGAGAAAGAACTACAGAGTCTGAATGCAGATCAAAGCATACTATTTTCACTGTTTTGGTTTTTTCTTCTTCTGTTTTTTTCCCTTTTGTTTTGATTTTTTTTCTTTCACAACATGACTAATGTGGATACGTGTTTAAAGTGATTGCACATATATAACCTACATCAGATTGCTTGCCATCTTGGGGAGCATGAGGGAAGAGGAAGAGAGGGAAAATTGGAACTCAATGTCTCTTGTGAAAGTTGAAAATTAAAATAAATATTTTTAAAGCATTCATACTGCTGGAATGAACAGCTTTGCTTAGCTTCTGGACTGTTTCTTCTAAATTGATTAGAGCAAGTAGATCAAGTTTTGTTCTGATGGATTAGACAAGGCAAGTTGCTTGCCCACCAGGCAGCAGCTACTATGACTGACCAAGGTGTTAGCTCAATCTCTGGGATCTTCTCAAAGGATAACACTTCAGTCATATCAGTCAATGTACTAGACTCTTTGTGCTCTTTTTCCAATGAACAGCTGAAATAATCTCTCTCTTTTGGCCACTAGATCGATTCAGTGCGATGGCACACTCGTACGGAATGCTGCAATGCTAATTCAGCTAGACAATAATCTACCAAGCATTTGCAATAGCTTTTCCTCATTGACTCCTTCATAACCTTGTAATAGAGGCTAATTAGTTACCTCCAGGGAGGGGATGGAAGAGGCCTAGCTTTTATTTTTTGATAGCACTTCTTGATTCAAGGAAAATTATCATAGTCATAGACTCAACGTCTGCTATTGATCAGACTTAATTAAGTTACTTAAAACTTCCAGGCTCCTCTTGGGAACTGATTCAGATGAGTGGCTAAACACAAGAGTATCAATGTAGTCTGAGAACTGCAATTCTTCTTTATAGCTGTGCTCTTCATATACAAATGAGATATTAAAACCTCAGATCCTTTCTTTTTTGGGTATTGAGTGTTTCCTCTTCATCTGAATGGACGTGTCTGTATATTTCAATATGTCATTATTTTTCATATGTCCATTTAGCTTTCTTAAATCTCAGTCGGGGAAAATTTAAACTTAGTTTGCTTCTTTTTTTCTGCATAGAGAGTGATCATCAAATTAGGAAGCATGAATAAAAATAAACTGTTAAAAATGACATTGAAATCCAATAAAAGGTGATAAAACTCCTAGATACTTTCAATTCACTTCTACTAAATAAACATTAAGTTCTTATTATACATAATTCTGCCAAAACTATTTCTAGTCTGTAGGCTTGTAATACTACATTCCAGATTAATGAAAAGCTGCAGATCTGGATACTGATGAATCATTGTTAATCTTTGACAAATTTTGGAAAAAAAAGCAAGGGGACACAGGACAAAAAAAAGAAACCTATTTCCTCAATTTTCAAAATAGGGAAAATAATGATTCTTCGAACTGTATTCCAGTCAGCTCAAATTAAATTGCTAGAAAATCTTTGAATGTATTATAATAGGGATGGTATGAGAGCATATAGGAAACTTAGTTTGTTACAAACAGGTCATTATAGACTAGACTCATTTTTACACAGACAAAAAAGGCAATTCCATATAGATAGTATGACTGGATTTTAGCCATTTAAAAAGCTTCTTATAGTAAGCTTTTGACCAAGAGGAAAGGTAGTGAGCTGAAAAAAAAAAATAGGTAAGTATGATTCAGAGTATGATAAATGCCCTTACTTGTTATAAATAAATTACTATTAACCTGAGATCATACTTTTACAGGCACATGATTAAGAGATGAATAGGATATGCTTTGCTATTATATGTCTGAATTATTTTTTTAATCTCCTAAAGAGATTTCGTAAAGAAAAGTTCTGCTTTAAAGTCTGACTAATGATGTCTAAAGACCTGTGAGGTCTAGGGCAACATTACCCATAACTTAAGATCAAAACATGATGATAATAATAATATTAAGCTGCTAAAAATAAAATGAGACAATTTAAAAATAAAAGTGAATAAGCAAAGGAAAAAGAAACCAACCACTGATAGGTACTTTGGTGTAAAAAAGGATCTGGGTTCATATTCATAGGAAAATGGTGATGTTAAAAAAAAAAAAAAACTCTTCTACCCTAACAAATAATGTCAAAATTCCAAAAGATTCATGATGGAAAAAGTGAACCACATCCATAGGAAGATCTATGGAGTCTATGCATAACATTTTCACCTTTTTTTTTGTTTTCCTGTCATTTTTTTCCCTTTTGTTCTGGTTCTACTTTCACAGTATAACTAATGGGGAAATATATTTAGCACGATTGCATATGTAAAATTTATATCATATTACTTGCTGTTTTGAGAATGGAGAGGGGAGATGGAAGAAGAAGAATACAGAACTCAAATTTTTACACATTTAAATGTTGAAAAAAAATTTTACATATAATTGGGGAAAAAAAAAACATTATTAAGGATGACAAAAAATCATTAAGGAATATTAAATGATCACAAAACCAAAAATAAATCTTAGACGAACATAATAAGGAATTCAAAAATTAAATAACTAAAAAAGGAAGAAAAATTAGAAACAGTTTCAATAAAATTATGAAAATAAAGTTAACCAATTGGATAAAGTTACAAAATCATAATGAAGAAAATAAAAATAAATTCAAAAATCATATAATAGAGAACAAGGAAAAATTAGAAGAATAAAAAGAATACAAGAAAATTATGAAAAGAAAGTTCACCAATTATAAAAGGATATACAAAATCTTAAGGAAGAAAATAACTTCTGGAAAACAAGACTTCAGCAAGTAGAATCAAATGATATTATAATACACCCAGAATTTTTTTTTGTTAGAAAAAGGAAAGATGAGAGTCTGAAAATTATCATTAGAAAAACAACTGATCTAGAGAAAGATAAAGGAAAGGCAGTATAAAATTTGTCAGACTACCTTACACCTTATAATAATGAAAAAGGAATATGGATATAGTATTACAAGAAATTATTAAAGAAAATTACCCTGAAGTTCTAGAAAAAGAAAGTAAAGTAGAAGTAGACAGAATCCACCAATCACCACCTGAAGGAGATCCTAGGAAGAAAAATTAAAGGACTGACAGCCATGTTTCAAAATTCCCAGAGTTAAAGAGGAAATGTTGCAAGGAATAAAAAAAAAATTAAATACTACAGCAAAGCAATGTAGATTCCACAAGCCCTAGCAGCTTCTACCATCTGAGAAGAACTTGTGCAGCAAAGTTGAATATAATCCACATTGGGGGAAAAAATGTACATTTGACAAACTGAAAGACTTCAGGTATGTGTAAAAATTAAAAACAAAACTGAATGGAGAATTCAATGTAAAAGAACCAGAAGAAATATAAGGAAATCATTAAAGACTAATTAATTATAAGGTGCAGACAAAGGTCAAACTATTTACTTATGATAAAGGAAATGGTATCAGTATTTCTCAAACTGTTATCATTACTAAGGTAGTTTGAAAGAAATGTTCTGGTTGAATTTTGTATGATATGATGATTCTAAAAAACAAAATTGGGTAGGAAAAGGAAAAAAGGAAAAATTATCTCCTAATGGGGCATGAGAAAATTAACTAATACAGAGGAAACAGTTAGGGGTGGAGTGTTGGTAATGTTGGAACATGAATCTGAGTTGAAGATGAAATAGTGTACACCTGAAGAGGTTTAAAAGTATTTTGCACTTCTATAGAGGTGAGAACACTGTGGAATACGGGAGGGGAGGGACTTTGAAAAGGGTGGAAAGCGTGAGGATGGGAAGGTTGCAGGGAGAGTGTAACGGAGAGAATTTTAGAGGAGAGGGTAAAATAGGGAATAAGAGGGTAAGGGAGAAAGATAAGGCAACGGAATAGGATAAAAAGAAAGTCTAAGAAGGAAAATAGTGAGGAAAATATGTTGGAGGAGAAGCACAAGTATTTAGAACTTTATCAAATCTAAGAATATTAGTCATTCTCCAAGCGATAAATGTTTGAAGGATATGAACGGGCAGTTTCCTAATGAAGAAATGAAAACAATTTATAGTCACATGAAAAAAAAATGTTCTAAATCATTGACTAGAGAAATGCAGATTAAAAACAAGCTGGAGATATCATTTACTCCTACCAGACTGTCTAAAATCATAGAAGGGGAAAGTAAAAGATGTTACAGGGAATATAGAAAAATGGAACACTAATTCATTGTTTGTGAAATTGTAAATTGATCTAGTCATTTTGGAGAGAAATCTGGAAATGTGCCCCAAACTAACTATATCCATTAACCCAGCAGTAACACTACTTGTATTTCCAAAGGGAAAAAGGAAAAGAACTTCTATGTTCCAAAAACTTTATAGCAGCTCTCTTTGTGATGGCAAAGAATTGGAAATTGCAGGGATGCCCATTAACTGGGGAGTAGCTAACAAGTTGTGGTACATGATTGTGATGGAATACTACTGTGCTTTAAGCAATTATGAACTCAACAATTTTGGGGGGGAAAACATGGAAAGAGTTGCACAAAATAATGGAGACCAAAATGAGAATGAAGAGAATATTGTATACAGTAGCAGCAATATATTTTTAAGAACAACTTTTAGTGAATATTATTTTGTCTATCATAAATACTCAAACTAACAATAAAGGACATATAAAGAAAGACACTATTCATATCCAGAGAAAGAACTAATAAGTAGAAGATAGAAGTATATAGAATAGTTGCATATATATATACATATATATGTATACATTACATATAATATCAAAACCTCTTTGTGTCTAATAGTGGCCAACTCTATGGCAAGGGGGGAGGAAAGGAAAAAAAAAGAAAAGGAATACAGATGATAATTTTTGTTGTATATTTGAAAGGAATATCAAATTTTGCATAGTAGATTTGTAGTTTTATTTACAATCATCTTTTTATTGTACTATTTTAGAAAATGCTTCTTTTTTTCCACAAATAAAACATAAAATTTATAAAAGAAAAAATAAAGTCACTCATGAAACTAAATAGTTTCTATTCATATATTCAAATAATATAAGATATATTGAAAAATATATCTATAATAATAAGTTTGTTCAATGATGAGCTTACCCAAATATCAACCAATTTCTTATATACTAGTGGGATAGTAATGGCAATTAAAGATTCCCCTGTATTGGCTTGGTTTTCAAATTGATTGTGTTAAAACCCAGAGCTTGTTAATCCCACCTGTGGGATGGACTTGTTGATGTGAAAAGAAAGTCCTGAACTGGGAGGAGCTGGTGACATAGATTTGGAGAGACAAGAGAGAGGCAGGACTTTTTGGAAGCAGCAACTTGTGGAGGCAGAGAGAGAGACTGAGAAAGATTGCTGAGGGCCACTTTGAAATGCCCTGGACTTTTGAGACCTGCCCCCTGAGCTGCCAAGGACTGAGGAGACATGGCTGTTTTGCTGGTACTTTGTCTGTCTGTTTTGATGTTGTTTTGCCAGATGTGTCCACTGGTGAAAGACAGTCCTGTTTTTGAAGAAGTCCTGGAACCTGGCTTTTGGTTAAGAAGCCCTGAGACTATCCTGCAGACAGAGAGTGAATACTATCCACTGGTGAAGGACAGTACTGTTGTTGCAGTAGTCTGGGAACCTTTCTGTTGGTTCAGAAGCCCTGAAGAAGGATTTTCTTGTTGTATGTTTACAGAAATCCTGGGAGAGGGTTTTGCTAATGTTTTCAGGGGTTCTAGGACTGTTCTACAGACAGAAGATGAATTAATGAAGGGACTGGCAATTTATCTTGTGGCCTTGCTAAGCCTTGTCTCCCCAGGAACTAAGATTGCTGATAACTTGCCTCCTGTCAAGATGAAGAAAAGACCTCCATTTGGGTATTAAGTGCTGAGCTTAAACTTGATGTAACTCTGGGGTAGATTCAATTGTGATCCAGGGGTGGGGAACTTTTGACCTTTTTGTGTTCTATGGTTGAGCAAATGAATGTATTTTACTTATGTTTGGAAACTAATCTCCATTTGAGAAGAGGGGCTTTGTGGTGGACTAAATGAAGGTATAGCCTAGGGGTGGAGAAGTATTTAGAACAGAGACTTTGTAATTGATTGAATGATTGGAAGGTCCTGGGGTGGGGTAGTCCTTGGAGATTATTTAATCACATTTAGTAAATGCTGTGTTTTGAATGATGTCATGTTTTGACCTTCTCTGTTCTTACTTTGTCACTGAATAAAATGGGGAGCACCTATGCTGGTATTCTGAACCTTGGGAAGTTGCCTTTCCTTGGTGTTACATTACAACTAGTGAGAGTTTCATAATGTCCCCAATTAATACATGACATTATAATAATTATAACAATATTCAGATCAGTGCAAACTTTCTCCTTCTAATATATAGTCATCTAAGAGATTGATGTAGATAAAGGTGTAGGCCCAGAGATAAATAGGTGGAGCTCAAGCTGAATTGAATTCACAGAATTGTGTAATCAATTCGAAGATACACAGCTACTTGTTGCTACAAAAATAATCTCAAACTTAATACTATCCACCTCCAGAGGGAGAATTGATGAACAGACTCAAAGTGCAGATGGAAACATATCATAATCCACTTTCTTTACATTTTCTTGCTCTTTTGCAACATGGCTAATATGGAAAATTTTAACATAATTTCAAGTATACAGTGGGTATCATATTCTTTGCTTTTTCAATGGGGGGAAGGGACTAAGGACTGGAAAGAAGGAGAGAATTGGAAGCTTAAATTTTCTCAAATATTGTAAATAAGCATTTTTGCTTCTGCAAAAGGATGTTTACTAGGAAGACATAAGAAAATGTCATCGTCCCTCTGTTGATTGCGTACAATTTAGTCTGCATGTGTCTTGTTTGTATGTCTGATCTACTCCAGGATACTATAAGCTCCCTGAAAGCAGGGACTGTTGTTGTTGTGGTTGCTTTGCTTTACATTGCATCCCTAGTGCTCAATACTGTGCCTGTCACATAGTGGGTGCTTAATAATTGCATGCTAGTGAACAGAAGGACAAGAATTGAAGTGCAATAATATTACTCCAAACCAGGGCAATCTTTCTCCTCTTGACACTAAAACACTCTTCCTGACAAGTTCCCTTGTAACCATGGCAGTGCCGATCAAATTAGTCCCTCCCTCACTTATCGAACATGATGTCTTGGTTCTTTTGTCTGTTCAGTGTTGAGCTCGGTTATGCAGGTCATTCCTCCAAGCTGGCTCCTCACCATACTAGCTACTGCTACTGTGCTGACATTTGATGGTTCTAATAGCTTTTTAAATATCACAAACACATGACCTAGTCAATTCTGTTTCTTGTACTCATTCACCTAACATCAAAAAAGATGAATTGGAAACAGAGTAAAGAATATCATGCGTTCTTGGTCAGATAGTGGCCAAGTAGAAAATAAGGCAACTAAGGCAAGTTTCTACTTTTATCTCTGTCCCACCCAGAGGTCCAGAGAATTTCTTCTTACTCATGATAAAAGATAAATGTAGATGAGTAGGTAATGTAAATCAGCATTTCCCACAACTGCCATGATGGTGTGCTTTAAAAAGGAATTTGTTTGTTTCTCACTGGAACTGATTTAAATTCTTCCAGACTCTTTGTTTTAGTGACTACTTCATGATAGCTAAATTTCTATAAGAAGTAATTGTAATCTGATCCAATGTCTATTTTTGCCATTTCTCATTTTGCAAAATCAATAAAGTGAAACAAATAAACCAGAATAACATAATATGTAAGCAAATATGCACAAGTATATTACAATATATAAAAAGGAATAAAGACAATTGCATATGAAATCATTAACACAAGTAGCTTGATTTTTCTAAAGCATATATTAAATTCAATATGATAATATCAGCACCATTGAACTTCTCATCATTCCCTTATGAACTTTTTCTACTCTGTTCTGTATACTTTTTTAGTTTTTATTTGATATTTATTTCCTTGTTTTCCTATTTTATGGCATTATTATCATTCCCTGTACCCCCACAATAAAAATCTTTCCTTATCACAAATAATTACATTCAAATTAATCAAGTTAACACAGTCATCATCTTTATAAATGTCATATTTTGCACCTTCAGTTCACCACCTCCATGTCAAGAAGTGAGAAACATGCTTTATCATATGTCTTTTTGAGTCATAACTTATTATTGAATTAATCAGAAATCTTAGGTCTTTCAAAGCCTTATTTCTTAAAATTTTTGTTTTGATTATATAGAGACCATTGACCTAGTTTATATTCCTTTCACAATGAATCAGTTCTTTGAAGTACTCATTTTTTCTGAATCTTTCTTTTCATCATTTCTTAGAGTATGGATGTTGCATTATATTCATATTCCTTTATTTTTTCATCCCTTCCATTTCTGGTAAGTGTCCATTTGATGCATATTCCCTTGCTACAAGAAGGCCTATTAGAAATAATTTGCTTCATATGAATACGTTCCCTCTACCTCTCTCCTCTTCAGGATAAATGTCTTGTAGAGTTATGCTGGAATCAATGGTATTTACAGTTTGATGACTTTGAAGGGAAAGATACAAATTGCTTTTCATAATGGTTGGACAAATCCAAAGCCTCAGCAACATTTCATTAGTATATCAATATGGATGTAGTTCACTTCCTCTAGGAGCATATGTTAATTCATTATTCATTTTTTTTTCAAAGATCAAACATTGACAGTATTAAAAGCTAAAATAATATTCATGGGTGGCCTAAAATGTTATGATTTGATCTCATCACTACAGAAGGAGCAGATCACAAAGCTGAGGCACTCAGCTACGGGTCATTTACAAATCTGTCCATTTCATAATTCATTTTAGCCAAAAAATAAATTTTCTTTATTTGAAATCTGGAATGAAAATCATACATGAGGTATTTTTGAGATACACTTAAACAATTTAAGTAGGCCCTAAGCTACCTCCACAATTCTGCATACACTCTATGATCCAGGTAAACTGTCTTCTTTACTGTTCTCTGAATGACTCTGGTGTTCACAATCTTTATGCAATTTCTTATGTTGTTCCCTCTTCTAGAATGCCCCCTGTTTCAAATCTTTCTTATTCCTAACCATCTTTAAAAGTTAAACATCTTCCTTTCAATAAAATCTTCCCTTATGTTCTTAGATGAGAAATATTTCTGCCATCACTACCATGTTCATTCATTAACACCCTTCAATGAATATTGGCATTGTGTTTGCATTGTGTTATTCTTCTGGTGTGTGTTTCGCTTAATTAAATGATAGAATGACAGGGAGTTTGGATGTTTTTGTACTCCTCTCTCAGGCCCTAGCACAATGCTTTCCATGTGAATGGATAAATGAAACCAAAGACAGATCACAAAATGAATTTTGTCTCGGAGTCTGTATGTGCTTCATATCTCTCAAATATTAAGAGTACCTCCCTTACAACTCATAAGAGTGGAACATATATATATATATATATATATATATATATATATATATATATATGTATGTATGTATGTATGTAGGACCTTGTTGGGAGCCAAAGAGGCCTAAGCCAGGACTTCAGATAATTAACTTGATGTCAGTGGACCTGAATATCAAAGACCTCTTTGAGAAGCGACTTTTCCTCAAGTTAGCTGCTGAGTTCTTTTGAAATGGGTTACACTTATAAGGATGTTGTTTGAGTTCTGAGAACAACAGGCTCTGCCCCAAGACTTTAGTTGTTCAAAACCAAAATATTTGAATTCTTAAGTGGTCAGTTCCTATGCAGATGTACTTGATGATGCAGCTTTGGCTGCAGGCCTTGAAGCCAGATCTCAAGAGCATCCTTTTTAATGTGACTGTGCATGAACGGAGTTAACTGGCTCTTCCTAAGACTCTGGCACCTAGAGAACAAAAGCCTTACTGCCATGCTGCTTCCAGGATATGACAGACTAAGATAATGATATGAATACTTGAGATCCCTTTCTTTGTCTCATTGCTCTATAGAAACCTTGTCCTAAGAATCAATAAGTAGAGTTCATCATTCTTCCTTGAACTACCCACATGGCCTGGTCATTTCTTATTCACATCTCCGAATCATGCTTAGTGCTGGACACTGAGCAGCCCATGGCAGCACCTCTCCATTTTTGGCATAAAATTGAAACAAGGTTGGCAAATCGGTTCAGTTATGCTCCTCACTTTCCATACATTTAAAATGAGGTAACAACATAAAACCATCTCTGATGCTGTATCAGCAATGCCATATTCACAATGCCTATAGAGATTACAAATAT